>NC_064824.1:96113107-96439357 GCF_024166365.1 Elephas maximus indicus
TTTGATAAAACCCAATTTATCTATTTTTTCTATTCTTGTCTGTGCTTTTGGTGTCATATCCAAGAATCTATTGCCATATCCAAGGTTATGAAACTTTTCTCCTAAGCAATTTATGGTTTTAGCTCTTAGATTTAGGTCTTTGATCCATCTTGAGTTGATTTTTGTATACGGTATAAGATAAGGGTCCAACTTCATCATTTGGCATGTGGAGATCCAGTTTACCCAGCACTTTTTATTGAAAAGATTGTCTTTTGCCCATTGAATAGTCTTGGCACCTTTGTTAAAAATCAACTGACCATATATAAGAATTTAATTCTGGACTTCCTATTCTATTCCATTGGCTGTCCTTATGCCAGTACTATACTGCTTTGATTATTGTGACTTTGTAGTATATCTTGAAATTGAGATATATCAATGCTCCACCTATGTTCTTTTGTTTTGTTTTGGCTATTTGGGGTCCCCTGAGATACCATATTAATTTTAGGATAGGATTTTTTATTTCTGTGAAAAACACCATTGAGATTTTGGTAGGAATTAACATTGAATCTGCAGAAAGCTTTGGGTAGTACTGTCATCTTAACAATATTAAGCCTTCCAATTCATGAAGGGGTGTCTTTCCATTTATTTAGGTCTTCTTTCAGCAATGTTTTGTAGTTTTAAGCATACAAGCCTTTCTCCTCCTTCATTAGATTTATTCCTAGTTACTTTATTCTTTTTGATACTATTGTAAATGAAATTCCCTTTTTGGTTTGCTTATTGCAGGGTGTGATAGTTAAGGTTATGTGTCAACTTGGGTAGGCTATGATTCTCTGATTTGGCATGTGCTCTTCCATAATGTAATAACCTTCCATTTTGGGATCTGATATGAGCAGCCAATCAGTTGAAAAGGGGGTTTCCTTGGGGGTGTGGCCTGCCTCCAGTATATAAATGGATGTCTGGCAAAGCTCATTCTTTCTCTCAGCCCCTTATTCAACCCCCTATTCTTCTCATTACCTGACGTCTAGTTCTTGGGACATAAGTCTGCAGAAGTCTTCAGCCTGCTGCCTGACCTGTAGATCTTGGATTCACCAGCCCCTGCAACCCCATGAGCCAGCAAGGGTCCTCAGCCTGCTGCTGGGCCCACAGATTTGGGACTTGCCAGCCCCCACAACTGCCATTTTCTTTAAGTAAATCTTTCCATGTGTATTTATATATACATTTCACTGGTTTTGCTCCTCTGGAGAACCTAGCCTAAGGCACTGGTATATCAAAATAAAGCTCATTTTTGCATGTTGACTGTGTATCCTGCAACTTTACTGAATTTGTTTATTAGCCCTGGTGGCTTTCTTGGAGCATTTAATCCATTTACACTTAAAGTAATTACTGGTAAGAAAGGATTTACTTCTGCCATTTAGCAATTTTTTTTCTGTATGTCTTATTTTTTTTTCTTCCTCAATTCCTTTTTTATTGCCTTTTTTTGGTATTTAGTTGAATATTTGTAGTATACTGTTTTGATTCTAGACTTCTTTTCTTTTCTGTGCCATTCTTAGTTATTTCCTTAGTGGTTACCTTGGGGATTACAATTAACATCTTAAACTTATAACAACCTAGGTTAAATAATGCCAACTTATTTACAATGGTATACATACACTCTGCCCTTACACATCTCTGTCCCTCTCCCTTTATATTGTTATTGTCATAAATAACACAGGTTTATAATTACTCTTCTATGCACTTGCCTTTAAAATAATATATGAAAAAGAGAGGAGTTACAAACCAAAAGTACAATAATATTGACTTTTATATTTTTTTTATGTAATTACCTTTATCAGCCTTCTTTATTTCTTCTTATGGCTTCAAGTTACTATCTAAAGTCTTCTCACTTCAGCCTGAAGGACTCCCTTTAGCATTTCTTGTAGTGTATGTCTACTGGTACTGAACTCCCTCAGCTTTTTTTTAAATCTAGGAATGTCTTAATTTTTCCTTCATTCTTAAAAGATAGCTCTGCTGGATATATAGAATTTTTGCTCGACAGCTTTTTCTTTCAGCACTTTAAATATGTTATTTCACTGCCTCCATGGTTTCTAATTAGAAACCAGATGTTAATCTTACTGAAGATTCCTTGTGTGTTATGATTTGCTTCTCTCTTGCTGCCTTCAAGATTCTCTCTACTCTTTGGTTTTTGACAGTTTGACTAAATGTGTCTTGGTGTGGGTCTAAGTTTATCCTTCTTGGAGTTCATTGAGCTTCTGGGATGTGTAGATTCATATCTTTCATCATACTTGTGAAGTTTATGGCCATTATTTCCTCAAATATTTTTCCTGCCTCTCTATCTCTCTTCTCCTTCTAGCACTCCTATGATGCCTATGTTGGTTTGTTCGATGGTGTCCCACAGGTCCCTCAGGCTGTTCATTTTTCTTCATTCTTTTCTCTTTCTGATCCTCAGATAATTTCAATTGTCTTATCTTCAAGTTCACTGATCCCTTCTTCTGCCTGTTTTAATCTGCTGTTGAGCCCCTCTCCAATAAATTTTTTATTTCAGTTACTGTACTTTTGAGTTCCAGCATTTGTTTGGTTCCTCTTTTTATAATTGATATCTTTTTACTGATATCCTCATTCAGTTTATGAATCATTTTCCTGACTTTCTTTACTTCTTTGTCCGTAGTTTACTTTAACTCACTACATATATTCAGGACAGCTGATTTATCATCTTTGACTAATAATTCCAATGTCAGAGCTTCCTTAGGGATAGTTTCAGTCAAATTCTTTTTTTCCTGTAAATGGGGCATACTTTCTTGTTTCTTTATATATTTTATAGTTTTGTTGGACATGGACATGTTGGACTGGACATTCTGAGTATTATAATGTGGTGGCTCTGGAAATCTGATTTTCCCACTCCTCAGGGAATGCTGTTGTTACTTGATGAAGGCTAAACTAGTCTGTTTGTTTAGTGATTGCTCCAAACTATTTTTGAAAAGTGCATTCTGTAGTTAGTGGCCTGACAGATTTCACCCAAAATAAAGAGGTATGTCATTAGGTGCTGTTGAGTCTATTTTAACTATAGTGACCCCATGTGAAAGAGCAGAAGAACCCCATAGGGTTTTCTTGGCTGTAATCTTTACAGAAGATCTTCAGGTCTTTTTCCTGCAGAGCCACTGGGTGGGTTTCAACCACCAACTTTCAGTTAGCAGCCAAGTGCTCAACTGTTTGCACCACCAGGGTTCCTAAAAGAGGCATATTGGCCCTTTAACCTGCTGCCACTGGGAGAAGCCACTGCTGCTGCAAGGGGTGAAATCACAGCAATCATCTGCACCAGTCCCTCAGGGCACTGCCAAACCAACTGAAATGTACAACCCCCAATCTTTAGAGGGCTAGGTCCCCTCTGCCTGCCGTAGCATCAACCCAGCCATTCTTGGAACATGGGCCACCATCTCCACCACTACAGTAGGGGTGAGGAATGGAGGATGGTAGCCAGTTGGCAATTGTGGCTTGCCTATGAAAGATCAGCAGCCTCTCCCTTCATCAGGCACTCCTTTGTTATGAGGTTGTTGTAAGTGTCCAATCAGATACCAGAATTCCAAAATAGTTTATTCCAATTGCTCTTTCCAGTTCAATTGTTGGTCTGGAGGAGAGACCAACCCCTAGAGCTTCTCACTCCACCATTTTGCGTGACATCACTCTCCATAAATGTTCTTTTAATACCTATAATTTCTTCAGTATTTCTTTATGGAAAAAAAAAAAGACACGTAAAAAGAGCTTTGAAGTCAACAGTCCTGCATTTGAAGGCTAGTGCTACCACTATTGGGTTAAGTTATACTTCTCATATTATGTATGTATGCCCAAAAGGGTTTGGGATAGTATGCCAAGAGATGTGGAAACGCACTGGCTAACCATGGTGATGTTCCTACATACCGTATTTTTACACAAATAACACCGGCGATCTGTGTTTTTTTGCGAACTGCGCCCTCCCCCCATTACATATTTACAGCAACATGTAAAAAAAATTAGCATGCTTACAAAAATACTTCATGGGGGGAAGGCATGGTTGGCAAAAAAAAAAAAAGTAGAACACGTGCTATCTGCGTGAAAATATGGTAATCATTTTTATTCAAACAATTGTTTTGGGTAAACATTTTTATGTTAAAATAAATACTATGATATTATGGAACAGAATGCAAATTGTGCATAAAGTTTTTATATAAACTATGAGACTTTAAAGAACATTTGCAATTCTGGTATGTTGCAATGGGTTAAGATTGCCAACATATCAAAATTAATATTCTTCCACCTTTGAGAGCATTTTAGCAGAAATGTTTGTAAAACAGTGACTTTACCTTTCAAGACTGAATTGTGTATTTATAAAAATACCACATGGGTTTTGTGAAGATTCAATAAAATAAATGAAAATTCACAGCATCTACCCTTGTACTGAATAGTTCTTAAATAACTATTAGGTGTGTGTCAGAGTAGAACTATGCTCCATAGGGTTTTCTTTTCAATGGCTGATTTTTTGAAACTTGACGTTTTTTCTGAGGGGCCTGTAGGTGAACTCGAATCTACAACCTTTCAGTTAGCAGAGAAGCATGTTAACCATCTGCACCACCTAAGGACTCCTTCAGCTAATAACAGTAGTGCAAAAATATTCAGCATTTTGCCATATTTAGTGCATTCCATTTTGAAGTATTAACCTTCATATAACACTTCAATCATCTCCTAATTTAACAAATACTAAGTCAAAATTAAACTCAGTATCTGTTAACTTCTAAGTCAAAAACAGTACAGTCCCAATGAGCAAATCTATTAAATTGTTAACAGATGTTGAATAACTACCTAATGTTTTAAACATCCCAGTAGACATTAGAATATTGGTGAAAAACAAGAAATTTTAGCTCCTAATCATATGTGAAGTTTCTCCTTCTAGTCAAAGACTCTGCTAGAGACTTTAAAAAATATTACAGGTAAAGATAACTATAAAGATGACTAATTGAATAAATGAAAAGAGTGAGAAAAAAGAAGGGTAGAGTTGAAAGCATTACAGAAATTTGAGGAAAGCATGCGACTTAGCCAATTATGTATACAGTACACACCATGGAGACAGAGTTTCTGATGTTAGTTTTATATTTTCACTTTCAGTATTTTTACTCTGTGATTAATTCTAAGTGTGTACTACATCTTAAGTGATATTTTTATAAGAGAAATTTCCTTTATAGATGTAACTATATGGAATGACCTAAGAATCATTAAGTAAATCTTTCCCTAGCCCTCCAAAAAAATCAATATATATTGATTTGTGGTAAGAAATACTCATTTGGCCACCAACTTTCCTAAAATAAGCTTATAAAATGAAAGAGAATTCCTATAAAATGTTTTTAAAATTTTTCAAAAAAAAGAACCACATAAAAGTGTTGAAAAAAATATTAGATTTCAATACATACGAGGGATCCCTACTTGTTGTTTTCTTATTGCTGGACCAATGTTCAGTTTCTTATCCTTATAATTAAGTTTTTCTGCCTAAAATAAAGAAGAAATAAATTGTTTTGTTTTTTTTTTTTGGCATTGTTATTTATAAAACCAATAAGGAAAAACTAGTGAGGAAGAATTTTTAAAATTCTGACTGTAACATTCTTTGAAGGCAGGAAAGCAAGTGAAAAGGGAAAAGTCTTGAGATTAAAAAAGATATGGGTCTCAATATTGGCTTCAATGCTCTGACCCTAATTCCTCATTTGAAACAGAGGACTTAGTAATATATAATTCAAATTCTATTTTCTCTATTAAAATTAAATGCTAAATTTGCCATAACTTAAAGTTATTACACTGAACTGCAGACTTTAGACTTTTTCTACACTCTTAGTTTAGATACAATATTCAATAGAAAGAAAATAATTTTAAGTAACCTCTAGGAACCTATGTTTATAGTGTTTTTAATTGAAAATCCTACTAAAACTTCACAAAAGACAACTTCAAGTTCTTAGTTTAAACGAAGTGAAAATTATATTAAAACTTCAATACCATGCCCATGTAATGATTTGGAACCTGTTCTTCTGCAGATAAAGTTTCTCTTTAATCTTTTTTTTTAATACAATTTGTTTTGGAGACTGATGTCCATCTTAAAATGCAAGTACTTTTTTTTTTAGTAATTGATCACTATATAGGAACTCTGCTATTAAAATAAATACCTTAAGAGATTAGTTTCAAAGAAAGAAGTTCTAAAAGTGAAGTTAAATACATCAAAACATCTTACCTCTTGTAAAATTTTTTGTGCATCTTCTTGTGTTTCAAACGTGATGAAGCCATACCTAAATAAATGCATGAATTATTTTCTTAAACTATTATATTAGTGTTACATTAAGATTCCCCCAAATTTTGATTTTTAAGAATAGGCCACTATAGGAGTATCTTTCTGTGGTGCACCAGGACGGAAATTTAGGGGAATCATTCACAGCTTAAGATGGTCACCTTCCTCTTAGAGACACAGACAAAAAGACAAAAAAAAAAAAAAAAGAAGCCAGGGATATCTTATAACACTTTTAGCCTTGAGCTGTATCTAAGGCAGGATAGCATGACAAATTAATAGGTTGGCTTATAAACTGGGATGCAATGAACTTCAGTCTAGACCAATAATCTCTTTTTAAAATTATAAGAGTTTGGCTTAAACAGGAATCAAAGTAGAAAAAAAAAAACTTAAAAAAACTAAACTAAAATTTTTAACACAAAATATCTTACATTGGTAAATGGGTATGCAGGCTTACTATGTAATTATTATTAGAGATATAAATTAGTAATGGAAATACATATTAGTATATTTCTTATTTCCTTCTATAGTATCTGTTAAAAAATATGTACAACTGAGACTTTTCATGTGATTGCTACCTTCAGAGTTCAATTTATATAAGTTCATTTTTAAGGATACAAATACATGATATATGCCATGTCCAAAGAGCCAAAATTAGTTAAAGAGAAAGAAATAAAAGTATTTCTCCAAAGCATAATTTCTAATTATGGAAACTTAAGGAAACATTTTTGAATAGTGCTAAATTTCTTGACTACTAATTTCTTCAATTTATAATTACTGTATTATAGAAAAAATTCCATTTTCTGACTAAGGAATTTTGCTTTTTCTACTATCCCAAACTTTAAACAAGAGCTATCAGGGTTTCCAAACAAGAGCTAAGGACGTATTTTTACATAAAATTTTTTGGTAGAACACATACACCACCCAGTGGAAAAAACATAAAATACAGTGCACATTTTCATGTATTTTTTTTAAACGATAAAATATGGATACTACCAAAATAATGCAAATTCTATTAGCCAACAAAATTGATACAGTCTTAATTCATCTTAATGTTGTTTGGCAATCTGAAGAAATACCTCATCTGTTTAAAGATAACCTCCCTGTAGGATCTGATCTCTTTCAGAATGCCCATCTGTAACACTTAATGTTCCTCACGAATATTTTTTTCTATCCACTTCATTGGTACCTTTTCTAATGCCTATGAATACATATGTTTTGCCTTTCTTGCAAGAAAACAAACACAGTCCTTCATTGATCTCCACTGCCTTATCCATTTTTCACTTTGTAGTCAAACTCCTTTAAATGAGTGCTCTATGCAAATCACCTTTTCCCTCTCTGAAATTTGGCTTTTGTACACACCAATCCACTAATGCAACTCTAAGATCATTAGACATTTCTGGATAAATGCTGCTGCTTTTTTCTAAATTTTTATTCTCAATACAGCAATAAAAATCAGTCTCACAGAGTTATATTTCTCATATTAGTTCCATACTAGGTCTCTGAGGCACAGCCAACAGCCATTCTCTTGGGGTTTGCTGTTTTAAAACAAAGTTCTCTATAGTCTAAAGTAGGGATATAATTCCAAACGTATCTGATTCCTTTAGCTTCTGGTTCCTTAGCTACTGGACATTAGGTCCTCCAATATTAAGTTCTTGCTACCTAACATGGTCCCTCAGCCTATCCAAGAACAGCTTTCAAACTAATTAAGGAATACTATAGTGTCCCCTTCCCTTCAAAATACACACTCACAGGTACACACACATACTATCGAGCAAATGTGAGAAACAGGGGGGAAGAAGAGGGAATGAAATTGTTAAAAAAAAAAAAAAAAGGAATCAAAGTAAGTTAGTAAACAAAACCTAGTAATCCAATAAAATAAAAATGATAATTCTATGTATTATCTTTAGTGATACTAACCCTTTGGACACTCCAGCTCTGTCGTTTACAATTTTCACTTCTTTTACAGACCCATACTGGGAAAAAAATTTTCTTAAGTCATTTTCATTTGTCTAATGGCATAAAAAGAAAATATGAAAAAAACATTTTTTTAATTGAAAAAAGATTAGACAACTCTTATACTTGTCTTGAAGACATAAAAAGCTATAAATAATAAGAATACAAGAATGCCTCTCATTATAAAAAGAATGTGTGAAAGCATTAGGTTATTAAAATAAACACCTTGCTTGATGTAGTAATTATGTTGTTAAATTGTTACCATATCAATCTAAAATTTTTAACCTGAGTTATTTTAAAACCACAAAGAACTCACTATTTAAAGGACTCTTTCAGTGGTTCTTGTTCTCTAGTTGGTCAGTTTTTCAACAACAACTTGAATTAGGCATGGCTATTTTTTTTTTTTATAAATATATATTAAAACAATTTGGATTAGGCATGGCTGTAAATATATATTAAAACAATTTGGATTAGGCACGGATATATAACGGAGCCCTGGTGGTGCAGTGGTTAAGAGCTCAGTTGCTAATCACAAGGTTGGAGTTTGAATCCACCAGCCGCTCCTTGGAAACCCTATGGGGCAGTTCTACTGTGTCCTACAGGGTCGCTATGAGTCAGAATCGACTCCACAGCAACGAGCTTGGGTTTGGTTTATAAATATACACTAAGTGCATGCTACTACCGACTCTTCTGGCTTAGGAAGGCCCATAGTTGTGGTAGATTATGTTGGCCTACACCACTTGCTCTATTTTAATCAGCATAGGCCCCAGAAGAGTTGGGTCTTAGGAAAGGTATATATATTTCCAAAGGTAGTTGAGCTCAACTTGTGATAAGAAGGAGTGTTTATAAGATTTAGTTATCATATAATTTACCTGTACTCAATACCCATTTTCAGCTAATTACAGACATCATGATGATTATTAAGAATTAAAATTTGAATCATAATTAGACTTGTATAAGATATCTACAAAGATAGTTTTGCATATTTGAAATACTGAAATACTCTCATATTAGACTCATATCATCTTTTCCCAAAGTATTCACCTTATAGTCACTGTAATTTAATTTTCTGTTTCAGCTATAACTGTTTGCCCTCAAGAGTAATTTTATATGTCCTTAGAATTTTTCTTTTAAATTTATACGCATGGGAAAAGAGCCATGCTTAATAGCAGAGCAATGCCTCTTGAGTTCTACTGCTACCTTACTTATATGTACTATTGTTTTTTTTTAGTTGGTAACATAAACCAAACCATAAAACCAAACCTGTTGCCATCTAGTTAAGTACACCTCATAGTGACCTTATAGGACAGAGTACAGCTGCCTCACAGGGTTTCCAAGGAGCAGCTGGTGGATTCAAACTACCATCCTTTTGGTTAGAGGCTGAGCTCTTAACCACTGCACCACCAGGGCTCCAGTTGGTAACATAAAGCCTGCCAAACTGGATGATGACAAACACTGAGTTAATCTAAGATTAAATGATTGCCTTTTATTTCAATAAACTCATAACAGAATCAATGCTAGAATAAGAACTTATGTTAGAAATCTGAAAACATTACTTCAAACTATTCTGTGGTAAAGAATCACTAACTCAATTTCCCAGCTCGATTTCTTCATTGAGAAGTAAGGACTTAGAAAGATGTCAGTGATAACTAAATGATGACTAAATATTAAGGGGCATAGGCTGTAGGTGTCTAAATATAAGAAGTTAAAAAAAATTAAGACTGCTTGCTACTACAGTAAACTATTTCCATGCTTCAAAAGGACATAAAGGAGAGTGCCCTAGCAGTTACCTTAAAGCTATGACCACACTGTAATAAGGAACTCCGAAATTAATATTGTAGATGATAGTCTTCAGTAACTGAGAACACCATACAAATTTTATATTTATTGATGTATTTTTGAAAATATACGAAGCTATTATAATGTAAATTAATTCTAAACAAGAATACCCAAGTTGAATATTTTTGGACAGCCATTAATATTTTCCATAGAAACAGAAAATCTTTAAAATAAGCATTTCATGAGAAATCTTTTTTTTTTTTTCGTTTTTACTGAAATAATTACATACTTGGTTGTAAGTCATTATTTTGGCTAATACACTAAAAGCATAACATTTTCTTGTACGGGAGAAAGGTAATTCATTTAAATTGCTACAGGTTGATTATATAGCAATAACCAGTTGCTGTCCAGTCTGTTCTAACTCATGGCGATCCCATGCGTGTGAGATTAGAACTGTTTTCCTACAGCTTTTCAATGGCTGATTTTGGGAAGTACATTGCCAGGCCTTTCTTCTGAGGCACCTCTGGGTGAAATACAGCCTCTAACCTTATGGTTAGCATCTGAATGTGATAGCCACTCAAATCAGCTACAGAATCCTATGCAGAAATATTAAGTTATAAAGATCATACCCTAATGGCACAAGGATTTTTTAAATTAAAAAATACAAACCCACTACCTTTGAGTTGATTCTGACTCAGAGCGACCCTATAGGACAGAGTAGAACTGCCCGATAGAGTTTCCAAGGAGCACCTGGTGGGTTTGAACTGCCGACCTCTTGGTTAGCAGCTGTAGCACTTAACCACTATGCCACCAGGGTTATAACTTTCCCTGTAATTTCCAATATGTAATATGGAAGTCTGGATATCTTTCTATTTATCTATTTGGAAGTAAGGGGATTCCACTTAGAGTATTCGAGCATATCTTTCTTGTAGGTAGTCACCATTACCTCCTATATGACAGTGCTGTAAAATATCTCACAATGTTTCTTTGAAAGAGTGAAATGGCCGATTATATAATTTTAATACTATAAGATGTATTTAAGATGCTTTATTATGATAAGGGCAGAGGACATTTTTGGTGATCCAATTCTGAGTTAAATCATAGAAAGCAATTTGCTCAGGAAATTCTTGAACACTGGGTCCCCATGACTTGGAACAGACTGGACAGCAACTGGTTATTGGATATGGCTAAATTGTTTTTTAATTGTCTTCTTTTAAAAATTATGATCACACATTATTTGGGCTACTGGAGTATTACTCAAGAAAGTATATTAGTGTAGCATGGTAAAATGAAGAATGTAGAGCTATGAGTCAGGAAACAGTCTAGTATTCACTTTGCCACTAATCAGCTAGGAGCCTATGTCAAGTCAATGAGCCTCAGTTTCCTGGTATGTGAAACTGGACAATTATATACGCCCTACTTTAATTACACAGCTGTTGAAAAGATTACTTATATTAAGACAATTCGAAACCTACTGATCATTATGCAAATACATTCTTATTTTTATAGCTACACAAAGAAACAAGTTTCTGAGAAATAAAACAACTTCTAATGCAAAAAAATGCTATATTAAGTGCATAAATAGATACCTTAAAGTCAATTCCTCCTACAAAGATGCGATTAGGGATTACTGTTCCATATCTTGGGGCACTTGTTGGGTTATTCAAAGGAACAGGTGACACAGGATTAGGGGATGGAGACAATGAATCTGTTTGCGTCTGATTTGATGTTTGCTGTAAAATAGAATTCTTTTAACCTTTTAGCACTGACACAAGTTTTGATGCAGGTTAAGACAATGTATCTTTCAAAAAGACAAGTCATTTAGACAAAACTTAGTATTTTAAACATTACTTTTATCTGAATATAATGCAGATTATAATTAGAGCTAACAGCTTTTGGGGCAACACAACATATAGTAAATATTTCTCAACTACAATCTACTTAATCACAGAAAAAATCTTATGGAGAAATATTAAACTCAGAAAGAATTTTGAGAAAGAGAAAAGCAGTTCTGGACAGATGGGAGCTGGCCTGGCACAACCAGCTAGGCCTTGATATTATTTGGAGTTGGCCTGGTACTTCTACTAGGCCAATAGCTAGGCTGTGGTTTTCTCTTGTTACGAGAATACCAACATCAGACAAGGACACTCTGTGATTGTGATGGATCAAATGAAAACAAAACCATTCCATAATCATGCCTGAACATTGACAAAAACAAGAGTATTGTCCAAACAACAAAAATGATCAAATATCCCTTTGTCCTGGCTGATTTGAGTGACTGCTTCTTTTTTTTTTTCCTAACCAATCATAGCTTTAGCCTCAATATATACTTTTTTGCTTTCTACATAAGAATTCTTAACATACCCAACCAAAGAATTCCTACTTCCTGACAACATGTAATCCACAGCAAAGCCTTTCTTTCTTAAACCTTCTACAAAAATCACCTAACACAAGCCTAAGTCCTACGATAAGTTATTTCGAACACCCTCTTACTGAGGGCCTCCATGGCTCCCCATAGTATATGTCCTCCCTTATTGCAAAGAGTCATTCAACTACAGGTATATTCCTAGTGCTTTCTGGCTAAAGGGCATTGACAAGTTAATAGAGAAACTCTGACAAGTTTAAGTTCACTGTTTTTCAGCTCTAAAGTGGAATTTTTAAATGCCCCGTCAATTTGAAGATTGAACTGATTTTGTAAAGAAATGTTATTTTATAATTCATAGTCATAACTACTTACACCAAAGAACTCAGCTCAGTACATGTTCATATGTTCACAATTATAACTCAGAGAACCTAATTTAAATTTTAATAAATATATCTTAATATACAAGCCTTTGTACAATGGCAAGATAGTAGACTCTTAAGGTCCATCTGAAACAAAAGACTTGAGAATAGAATTTTAAAGAGAAACCAATTCAACAACTTGCAAATTATTTTCCTTCAGGGAACATTATTTGGAATTCTGAGTCAGTCTAACATATTAAATGACTGCTTCAAAAAACTTGAAGTTCATGATTCCAGTGCTCTGAGAAATAAATACATGAACACAAATAGGTAGGGGAGTTGTTCGTTTTCACATCTGTTCTCTTTCACTTCATTGGCCAATAAAACCACCATCCCTATCTTAATCTCTGCAAGATGTACAGGTAAATAGCCAGTGGTGGCTATGGGGCTACAGGCTGCACCTCATAGGCTCTTTTCTATCCAGTCTTAAGGGTGGGGGGTACATACAGCCTAAGAAGGGAGTTTTTTAAAGCACAGAAAAGCCACCACATTTAATAATTTCCATGTTGTAGTTTCCAATTAGAAAAATTGAGAACCTCATCTTAAAAGTATCCTCTCCAGGTATCTGTGGGTTATTTATAACCTCAGTCACTTTACTCAGTAGGATATGGTGCTCAGTTAGAATGGATGAACCCATGAAGTATCAATGGGACACTCAGTGTAATTTTTCAAACTGTGGATTTTTATTGTTAGAGATAACACTTTGTTTCTTTACAGAGTGTAGACCTAACCTGTTTGTTAAATTGAAAATAAATGTCTTCACAAAATTCTTTTCTTAAAAACAAAATTAGAGTTCAACGGATGAACTCATTTATCCTCAAATTTGAGTAAATGTCAAGTCCCATTATTTTTCATTGAAAGAGGGATGAAATAAACAGCAATGAACAGAGTTCTTTATTTCCAATTTTGAGAAACTAGACAAAGGTTTAAAACAAACAAAAACCTCACTGAGAAAAGGAAAAGTCAACTTTTACACCCAATTCACATCATTCTCCAGTTTCTAAGGATCCTACTTTATTGTGGATTTCAAATGCTTTATTTTTCCCCTTACCGTTTATCACTTTGTTACATACTACATAATTTACTTCTTATATTTATCGTCTCTTCCACTAGAATGTAATGTAATGTTTATGAGGGCATGATCTAAAGTAGTGATGGGTACATATGAGGTGCTCAGTAAAGATTTGTCGAGTGAATGAATAAATAATTTCTTCAGGAGAGCCTGCTATAGAGACTGAGAACTGAAGAATACACGATGACCAATAGCCTAGTAAAAACTGCAGGTAACAAACCTCAAGCAGAGGCAGCATTTAAGCTCCTTAGAGAAGGATATAGATGCATTGAATTAAGCAGTAAAAAAAAAGTCACAAATTCTGCTGGCAATAATTTTGAAAGGGTATGAAAGCATCTAAATAAGCGATACTATTGGGCAGGTCTACTCTGTCCTATGGGGTCGCTATGAGTCGGAATCGATTCGACCGCAAAGGGTTTATTGGGTGAGAAGTAAAGCTCCCGCGATTAATAAAGCTTTCAGCACTAACAGAAACCAAACCTATTGCCCACAAGTCTATTCCAGCCCATGGCGACCATATAGAACAAAGCAGAATTGACCCCCAGGGCTTCCAAGGAGCGGCTGATGGACTCGAACTGTCACCTTTAGGTTAGCTGCCGAGCTCTTAACCACAGCACCACCAGGGCTCCTCCAGCACGAAACAATTTATTAAAGTTCACCTCCAGGGGTAGTGTTTTCTCACTGCCTTCTCCCCTTGAGAACTACGAAATCTATACGCTACTTTGCAAATGAAGACAACAGGAAGAAGGCGGGCTAACCGTCGCAGTCAAGGCCTCGGCGCTCCTTCCCCTGAGAGGCCAGTAAGTTGAGGCGCTGGGGAAAATGGCCGCAGAGACACCTTCCTCGGGTTCTCTCGGGTCATCGTGGACTTGGGCACTGACACGAGGATCCACCTCCTCCCCACCAAAGTGCGGGAGGGAAAAGAAGGCCAACCAGCGAGAAATTTTGCTCTGCAAACCCGCCAAAAGCAGTGGCGGGAACCCTCAACGGCACCGACCCCGGCGTCGGCCTCGTGCGCAGCAGGCCCGGCGGGCCTCGCGTGGCGCGCGCTGATTGGCCGCCGGTGGGGCCCGGGGCGGGGGTGCGGCGACAAGTTGCCATGGCCCCTCGGGTCCACAGGGCCGCCTGAGCCTCCTCGTCGGGCGGGCCCTGACTGGTTCCTGTGCGCTGGCGCTAGTGTCTCCTCGGCCTACCCGAGCCACAGGTCCCCCTCCTATCTCCCAGGTCCCTCAGGCCTCCTAGTCCCCACCGAGAGGTCGGGGAGAGGAGGCATTGGCCGCTCTGGCTGCTCCTGGCCTGGGCGGCTGGGCGGACTCCTGCCGGAGGGAGAGAGTGTCAAAGACGCTGCTGAGCCCAGTTTCGGCGGGAAAGCGGTTTATTTGGTCCGGTGCACATGGCCGAGCCACCGGCCGCCTCTGGAAACCTCCCAGCCCTTTCTGAGAGTCCCCGGCCTGCCCACAGCCACTCTAGGCCCTGCGGCCGCACCTTTCCAACCCCACGATACGACCCTAGGATACAACCCGACCCGGCCTGTAGGCAGGCGACTCTTCGCGACTGTCGCTGGGTTACCCTGGTCATGTTTCTTCCCACAAAACAGCGGGAGTTTGGAATCTACACGTCGCCCTTCCAGCCCCTCAGGGATGGACGGGGCCCACATTGCTCCCCTGGGCCCCGGGGCCCAGACCGCCGTACTCACCGCCCCGGACTCAGTCTCCATCTTCTCTGAGCTTCAAAAATGAGGGGAAAAGAACGGACACCTAAAGTTTGAAAGCGCCTTCACACTAAGGAAGCAACACCACGTTACCCGACAGGGGACTCTCTTCCCCTGGCGGCGACGGCGGCAGCGGTAACTGCAGAGGCGCAGGCTGGGACCTGGGGCCTGAACCTGCCACCTGGGGGAGGGAGGGGCAGACGGAGGCAGGCGGCGTCGCCTCCGGCGGTGGGTGGTGGTGCGGCCGGGCGCCGCAAGTAGGGGAGGGACGCGGGCGGGCGGATTTCAGCTTGGCCTGGGTCACGCAGCTGGGACGTCTCAGGGGCAGAGCACGCCGCTGTTCAGGACGGGCCTGGAGGGCTCGGTTCTGAGGCCACTCTCGCTTGCTTTCAGACGGCTGGAGAGGAGAGAGCGAACGGTTATGCAAAGCTCCATGCACTGCACGCCTTTCCCTCTTCTCCCCTTTAAAGACGAAGAGTCGGCCTCTGGGAGTGCAAGGCTTCGAGAGGTTGAGGCGACCCCAAGGCTTTACTAAGGAGCGAGAAGCTGGTGGAGGGACGACTTTCGAAGGCTGATGCAAAGCGAGGAGGGAAATTTCCAGAGTCAAACTCTGGCCCCCGGAGCCTGACGTGCCAAACTCGGGGATTCGAGAAGCCGCGGTGCCGCGATGCACCTGTTGTCGCCGTCACTCATCCCTGCCGAGCGGGCGGGGGCAGCGCAGGCGACTTGGCGAGGCTGCCGTGCAGTCCCGTCCGGGCTCCGGCATCCGCCCCAGGCCAGCATCCTGGGCCACTCCCGGGGGGGCTCGACCCAGGCGAGCATTGCTGGGCCGCAGTACAGCCTCGGGGACAGGCCAGGGATGAAGCCACGCTCGCTCCTGAGGATGTGAGGATTGTACGACATGGCTGGAGGGGCTGTAGCCTCCAGTAGGCTCAGATCTCCTTTGAAAGAAGTCTGCTTTGTAAAGAATATTTCTAAAAGGTAGCTGAGACTTTATATTCATACATCTGTATCTATATGTATAGCTAAATCCCAAAAGAAAAATAATGGGATTTGAATTTTACTCAAATTTGAGAACAAATGAGTTCATCCATTGAACTCTAATTTTGTTTTTAAGAATTTTGTGAAGACACACATACAATCATGTTGTAAATAATGACAACTAGGTAAGCTTATGCAATAGGAGCCCTGGTGGCACAGCGGTTAAAGCTCTTGGCTGCTAACCAAAAGGCTGCGGTTAGAGTCTACCAGCCGCTCCGTGGGAGAAAGATGTGGCAGTCTGTAAAGATTTGCAGCCTCGGAAACTATGGGGCAGTTCTACCCTGTCCTATAGGGTCACTACTCCAGGGCAGTGGGTCTGGTTTGGTTTTTTGAAGCTTATGCAAAATAATAATTGTTATTATAAAAAAACTAGAAAAAAAAGTTTTTTTTTTTTTTTTTTTTTAGGGTCACTACTCCAGGGCAGTGGGTCTGGTTTGGTTTTTTGAAGCTTATGCAAAATAATAATTGTTATTATAAAAAAACTAGAAAAAAAAGTTTTTTTTTTTTTTTTTTTTTTATTATAGCTACCATTTATCAAGAGCTCACTTTGTTCCAGGCACAATGCTTTATAATCACTCTCGTTCTCCCAGCAACCCCTCAGCAGATACTCGTATTGTCTTCATTTTATAGGTGAAGAAACGGTGGTTTGGAGGTTAAGTAACTTCATCAAGGTTTAAAATTACAGATTTAACTGTGGGTCTGTCTGACCTCAGTTGGTGGTCTTAAACCATTTTGCCATATATTTTAAAAAAATCAGCAGCAACAACTGTTAAAGGTTACATCAGTAATAACTTTGTACTCTCTATTGCAAAAATTTGAGTTCGGGTTATTTTACTTTCAAGATAAAGGGTTAAAATATAAGAGAGAGACTTTGTTAATTTTTAGCCTGTTCAAAGATTAGCTCTTCTTCATATTATTTACCAAAAATAAACTGGGAAACATATTTTTGTTCATTGAATAAACTTCAGCTAAAGCATCCTAGAAGTCATTATAGTCAATGTAAGCTCATTTTCTCAGGTTTTAGTTTCTGTGGAAACAGAGAATACAAATTCAAATTAAATTTAAAATTCATATTTAGAGCAAAATAATTTTACTGATCAATGCCATTAGAATTGATCTTCTTTGGGTACTTTTTCCAGTAGAAAAGATGGATTTGAATAGATATTACTATACTCTTTTTCCCAAGCTCCTCCTTTTTTTATCTAAAAACACTTGTTTTTTAATTTTTTTACTATTTTAGTACTATTACTTCATTTTTTAGAGCAGTTTTAATTTTACAGAAAGTACAGAGAGTTCTCATATTCCACCTCTTCCCACTCCCTGCACACAGTTTCTCCTATTAACACCTTGCATTTGTGTGGTACATTTTTTACAGTTGATGAACTAATATTGCTACATTCTTATTAACTAAAGTCCATAGTTTTTCTTAGGGCTAATTCTTTGAAATTACTTATTTTTGAAGACTATATTCTGTAAGTTATTCACCACAGTAGGTATTCAGCCTGACACACTACCCAACGAAATTTAGAGAACAACTGTATTCCAAGGCCTGTGTTGGGGGCTATGAGAATATACTGTTTTTTCTAACTCTTAATTCTGACACCAAAAGGTATTTGTGATTTTCAAACTTGGATAAATCACTTATTTTATACAATTCAATTCAACTTTTCAGACATTTATGGAGTTCCTATTATGTGTAATAAGTAATGCTATGACCTCCTGTCTGTCAGCCTGTCGTACTGTGATGGCTTGGGTGTTGCTATGATGCTGGAAGCTATGCACTGGTATTTCAAATACCATAAGGGTCAGCCATGGTGGACAGGTTTCAGCAGAGCTTCCATACTAATATAGACTAGGAAGAAAGCCAGTGAAAACCCTATGGATCACAACAAAATATCGTCTGATATACAGCTGGAAGATGAACCCCTTTGGTTGGAAGGCACTCAAAATATACAGTGGCTGTAACAGTGGGACTCAACATACCAACAATTGTGAAGATGGTGCAGGACCTGGCAGTGTCTTCATTCTGTTGTACATGGGGTCGCCATGAGTTGGAGCCGACTTGACAGCAACTAACAATAACACGGGAGTTACAAAGATGAGCAAGATCAAAGCTCTGTCCTCAAGATATTTTCCACCTAAAACCAAACTAAACCTGTTGCTGTCGAGTCGAGTCCAACTCAAAGAGACCTTATAAGACAGAGTAGAACTTCCCCATAGGGTTTCCAAGGCTGTAATCTTTATGAAGCAGACTGCTACATCTTTCTCCCACCTAGTGGCTGGTGGGTTGAAACAACCAAGCTATTTCACTTAGCAGTAGAGCTCTTAGCCGCTGCACCACTAGGGCTCCTTATTTATAATCTAAAAAAAAAAAAATTGTGGAGTCAATTCTGACTCATAGCGACCCTATAACAGAGTAGAACTGCCCATAAGGTTTCCAAGGAGTGACTGGTGGATTTGAACTGCCGACCTTTTGGTTAGCAGCCATAGCTGTTAATCACTGTGTGGCCAGGGCTCCATCTACAATCCGCAACTTACGGAAAATTCAAAATAATAATTATATTTAAAATATGCTTACGATAAAATGCAAGCAGGGTAGAATAAGTGATATATCAACTACCATCAAAGGCCTGGGAGAGCACAGAAGATGGCATGGTGGAGCATGGTGTCCAGGCCTGGGTAAAGGCACCATCATGGCTGGAACCTTGGTCTTGGTGGAAGGTGGGAAGAAAGCTATTGAGCTTCTATCATGCACTTTCTCTCTCATTGGAAATCTTAGAGAGGAAAAGTGACTCACCTAGTCACATTGCTAGTAAGTGGTGAATGCAGTTTTCAAAACTTAATTCTATTTGACTCCATTGCCCATGCACAGTTCACTCTGCCAAGTTTTTTTTTTTTTTTTTTTTTTAATAGGGAGCTAGAATTTTATTCTGGAGACCTTTGCAAATGGGGGCCATTGAAGGTGTTTGAACTATGAAGTTATATAATCAATCCAAATTTGGGAAGATATTCTCAGACCAGAGAACAGTGTTTGAGGAATAGAGACTAGAAAAAGAATTGAATTAAGAGAAGGAAACTGCTCAAGCGAGAAGCAGTAGGAATCTGAATAAAGGTGGCAACAGTGGGGAAGAAAAAAAAAAAAAAACAAAAAAAAACCCTGGGAAAAGTTTAAGAAGATACCATTAAAAGACCCTCAGCAAAAAGGATTGACACAGTGGCTGCAGCAATGGGCTCAAACATAGCAATGATTGTGAGGATGGTATAGGACTAGGCAACATTTCATTCTGCTGTATGTAGGGTCATTGTGAGTCCGAACCTACTCGATGACACCTATCAACAACAGCTCTCCATCTTGCTTGCCTTATCTTTACTGGCAGCTCTCTCCTTCCTGACTCTTGAGTTTTTTAGCCTTAGATTCTAACTCTTAATATCTACTTCAGGCTGCCCTTTTCTTGAGAATCCTTAGGATGCTTTCTGTAGCTTACAGATGCAGATAACCACTGCGTGCCTCTCATGGGCCAGCCTTTATGCCAAGGCCTGGGATATGGCGATGATTAAGACCCAGTTCTTGGTCTCCAGCAGCCTGTAGCCTAGTGAGAGAAGCAGCTAAGTAAATAGAAAGTTTATACATTCAGAGTGCTAAGCACAGCAGTAGAAGAGTTGCCAGGTGCAGAGGTAGCCCAGACCAGGCTGTGACTTAGCTTCTTAGATCAAATGACATGAAAAGACATTTAGAAGATGCCTCTGCTTCCATTTTATTTGTTTCCTGTTTCCAGGTCTATTAACCTATTATTTTATTTTGGAGGATTATTAGGAGCTTTACGATGGATGGGTGTTGAAATAAGAGAGGTGAGGGGGAGGGCTTAAAAAAATCTGCCTTAAAGTAGCAAGGAGACCAGTTCAGATTTCCTTTACAGGGAACACAATACTTATCACGGATGTGATCTAGACTGGAGAAATATCTGATTTATTGGAAAATGTCTTTTTAAAATATTACTTGGTTGATTTGATTATGCTGTTTACTATGAGCAACTATTTAGACATAAGAAAATATAACACTTGCTGTCTAGTATAAAGTAGGTGCTCAGTAAATATTTGTAGAATAAAGGAATAAATGAACAGATAACACTCATCCCACCCTCCACTTTATCCCCACTCCCACCATTTAGCTCTTACTTTAGAGACTTGTAAGAGACAGTTTTCTTCCCATTCTAAGCCTTCAGAAGCTCACCGCCTGAACTAACCTCTTATCGTTTTTCTCAGTAGCGTGAGATCAGACACTTTCTCACTCTTGTCTCTCAGAAGTTAATTAAGGGTACATTTTTTAATTTATTTTACTTATTTGTGTGTGCGCTTTAGATGAAGGTTTACAGAGCAAATTAGTTTCTCGTTAAACAATTAATACACATTTTTTTGTGTGATATTGGTTGCCATCTCCACAACATGTCAACACTCTCCACTTCTCAACCGTGGATTCCCCATTAGCACATTTCCTGTCTCCTTCTGCCTTCTCATCCTTGCCCCTGGGCTGGTATGCCCATTTAGTCTCCTTTTTGTTTTATGGGCTTCTCTAATCTTTGGCTTAAGAGTGAACCTCAGAAGTGACTTCAGTACTGAGTTAAAAGGGTGTCTGGAGGCCATACTCTCGGGGTTTCTCCAGTCTCTGTCAGATCAGTAAGTCTGGCCTTTTTTTTTTTCTCTGTAAGTTAGAATTTTGTTTTACGTTTTTGTCCAGCTCTGTCCGGAACCCTCTATTGTGATCTCTCTCACAGCAGTCGGTGGTAGCCAGGCACCATCTACTTGTGCTAGACTCAGTCTGGGGGAGGCTTTGGTAGTTGTGGTGCATTAGTTCTTTGGACTAATCTTTCCCTTGTGTCTTTGGTTTTCTTCATTCTCTAGTTAAGGGTATATTTAACTGAAAGGGAAAGTTTTAATTGTGAGGTTTGAAAGAAGTGACTCCTTGCATGAGGTAAAAACTAGGAGACTTCCTAGAACTTCAAACAGACTTGTGCCTGGCCAGATCACAGCTGTCCTTCCAGAGCACTGTTATCTTTTTGGACTGAGAGTGCAGAACAATTGATCATTGACAGGAAACCATTTTCTTGATTCATTCACACAAACATGGTTTTAGTAATCATATACATGTTTTCAGTTGCTTTTTATGGGAAGACCCTATGTTTGGGAATATTTCATCTTCAGAATCCTTTGAACTGTACATTGTCAGATATTTCCTTGAGAGCAAATAGAAACTCTTATATGTCAAATATAAGACACATATACTTCAGTGCAAGAATGATTATCTAGAACATATTGTCCAGTTGTAGATGCAGTCTTGCAGTGTTTGCCCCTGCCTGCCCATTTTTCTTACTTTTACTGTTTCTACCTTCTGACCACTCACTTTGCTGTTTTTTAACCTCTTTCCATTCTTGTCTCATTCTTAGATTTGATGAATGAGATATTTTTACAGCTATTATCATGACACCTCTTAATTTGTGTTTTTCATACCCTTAAGCATCTTGGTAATACTTCTTCCTGCTCCTATTGTCCTTCTACCCATAGTGTTTCAAACACTGTGTTTAAACATTTGTTGAATTGAATTGCCACGTAACCACTCCCTTCTATCAACTCCATTGTTCTTGAGTAGTGGCCAATTGCTGCCTTGGTGTACTCTGACCTTTTGTACCTAAAACTATACACCCTTGTGCAGATTACTCAATGCATAAAGGTGTCTGGCCAAAGGACCAAGTAGGCTGAAATGTAGTACCTGTAGTCATTGGATGTAGGCTGTTCCCTGGGAGGAAACCTGACCTTGGTCAAGGTAGCTCTCTCCACTGAGGGCAGTTTCTGAGAGGGAGTCAGCTGAGAACAGCTAGCATTGACAGCATCTGAGAGAACAAGGGCTTAGTCATCAAGGGAGTACCTGGGTGGCATACCATAGCATATGCTAAAGTGAGTTCAAAAATGGTGGAATGACTTTTTCTCCACATAGAATTAACCAGGTTAGTATTGCTTGCTTTTGGTTAAAGAAAAAACGTGATAAAAGTGAAATAACTCCAGGGAAGTTTCCAACTTTTTTTCATTATTATTTTAGGGAGGGCACCTCAGAGTTTTCAGGAGCAGTGAATACCGGGAGTATAGACGAAGTTATGTAAGATTGTGAGACTGAAAGTGTGGATTGTGTATTGTATTTCATGATTGCTAGCTTGCAAGAATCTTTCCATGAGTTCATCGTCTTTTGGTTCCATGTTCAAGGAAATATCCATATCTGGACTTGTTTAAGGTTAACCGTATAAAATATGGTTAGACTTTGAGGACTTCACTCTTCTGCAGGGATCTCCAAAAACATTTGTTTGCATACTCCTATTGGTTTTGAGAAAGCCCCATAATTTATATTTATCAATTGTGTATACATTTCTCTCTTCTAGTATTCGTGCACATTATGAGACACAAAAGAATTTTGAAAAGATAGCACAAGTATTACCTTAAAATGTCTTGCTGATTTTTTCCTCTTACCAATAACTAATATCTTAAGACACAGTATCCATCTAGGGCCTCCCATTGTTTTCAGAAGTGTATGTACATTGTATATCAAAAAGTCAGTTCTTTTTGGCTGAATTCTTGTCAGATATATTGTCAATGTTTTTATCTCATAATGTGGTTGATGATGTGCTTGTAGTAAAACAGGAGAAGGGTCAGCTCTGTTATATTTGAAATGTTCACTAGAATTACCTTCAATTCATGTTTTCTAGAAATATTTTAAGCCATCCATCCATTCTGGATTAGTTTGAACTACAGAATATAACTTTTAAATCCACTTAATTGGGCTCATGTACCAGGCAATGAGTTCAAACTTCTAACTTCTCCGTGTTCTAGAATTCACCGCCTTCCTTTAAAATATTTCTTTCACCCACATATGGACCATGTGATGGTACCACTGGAATCTGCATATTAAACAGGGGCAAAGCTTTACTTCTTACTCAATTTAGATAATTTTTCTTCTCATACCCCCAGTGTTCAGTAGTTTACGAATATTTATTGAATGCCTGTTATGTGTCATCACAGTGTTAAGTTCTCAGTGTACAAAAATGAATAAGACCTGAATTTCAAAGCGTAAAGCAGAAGGCAGACACTTAAGGACATAGTATCAATATAGTACAGTAGATATAGAGGATATTAATGGAGGTTAAAAGGTAACTTGTGGGTTTTGGAAAGGCTTTCTGGGCGAAAAAAAATGTCTGAATTGAGTTTTGAAGACGAAATAATCATTAGCCCAGGGAAGAGAGGTGGGACAAGCATTTCTTGTAAACAAAATGTGACATCATGAAACAGCAAGTGGTATTCAATGGACTTTTCAGGTAGCCTGACAGGTCTGTGGTGTGAAGAAAGAGGAGTGAAGTAACCAGAAAGGAAGCCAGGGAAGTAGATAGGAGCCATGGCCATGTATGTCAAAGAGCCTAAATGCCATTCACCTGGCACTGGGAGGCCAATAAAAGTTTATGGTGGGGAACACTATTTATATTTTAGCTAAATCCATCTACAGTGTAGAAGGAGGATAGATATGAGAACATACTACATTATCTTAGGCTGGGTTCTCTTGAGATGCAAAAACATGTATATATATGCATTTCCAACTATCTTCCTTCCTCCTTTGTTTCCAACTTTAGCATTACAATTGCCAGTAATTATCATTGCATCCTCATTGCATGGTCAGTCAATTTCAGATTGCAGAATTTGGTAAAAATCTTCAATTTCTTCATCTTTGGCCTTAGTGGTTGATGCCTAAATCTGAATAATAGTTGTATTATTCCTTGTAGGCATGTGGATATTATCCTATCACTGACAGTGTTGTACTTCAGGATAAATTTTGAAATGTACTTTTTGAAGATGAATGCAACACCATTCCTCTTCAATTTGTCATTCCCGGCATAGTAGATGGCAAAGAAGAAGGACTGGTAGTTGGAAAATATGGCCTTGGTGATAGAAATGATGCTGGAGATCACATGATAGAATTTTATAAGACCAATGACTTATTTATTCATTGCAAACACTTTTTTTCAACAACATAAATGGTAACTATACACACAGACTTTGTCAGATGGAATAGACAGGAATCAAATCAACTGCATCTGTGGAAAAAGAATGGAAAAGTTCGATATCATCAGTTAGAACAAGGCCAGGGGCTGACTGCAGAACAGACCATTGATTGCTCATATGCAGGTTCAAGTTGAAACTGAAGAAAATTAGACCAAGTCCACGAGAGCCAAAGTACAACCTTGCCTATATCCCACCTGAATTTAGAGATCATCTCAAGAATAGGTTTGACACGTTGAACACTAATGATTGAAGACCTGACAAGTTGTGGAATGACATCAACAACATCATACACGAAGAAAGCAAGAGGTCATTAAAAAGACAGGACAGAGAGAAAAGACCAAAATGGTTGTCAGAAGAGACTCTGAAACTTTCTCTTGCATGTTGAGTAGCTAAATCAAATGGAAGAAGTGATGAAGTAAAAGGGCTAAACGGAAGATTTCAAAGGGCAGCTGGACAAGGTAAAGTATTACAATGACATGTGCAACGACCTGGAGATAGAAAACCAAAAGGGAAGAACACACTCAGTATTTCTTAACCTGAAAGACCTGAAGAAAAAAGTCAAGCCTCGAGTTGCAATATTGAAGGATCCTATGGTGATAATACTAAATGACGCAGGAAGCATCAAAAGAATATGGAAGGGATGCACATGGTCATAATACTGAAAACAATTGGCCTACGTTCAACCATTCAGGAGTGGCATGTGATCAGGAACCGATGGTACTGAAGGAAGAGGTCCAAGCTGCACTGAAGGCATTGGTGAAAAACAAGGCTCCAGGACTTGACTGATACCACTTGAGATGTTTCAACAAACTGATGCAGTGCTGGAAGTTCTTACTTATCTATGCCAAGAAATTTGGAAGACAGCTACCTAGCCAGCTGACTGGAAGAGATCCATATTTATGCCTATTCCCGAGAAAGTTGATCCAACCTAATGTGGAAATTATTGAATAATATCATTAATATCACCTGCAAGTAAAATTTTGCTGAATATCATTCAAAAGTGGCTGCAGCAGTACATTGACAGGGAACTTCCAGAAATTAAAGCTGGATTCAGAAGAGGATGTGGAATCAGGGATATTGTTGCTGATATGGATCCTGGCTGAAAGCAGAGAATATCAGAAAGCTGTTTACCTGAGTTTTGTTGACTATGGAAAGGCATTTGACTGTGTGAATCATAAAAAATTATGGATAATATTGTGAAGAATGGGAATTCCAGAACTCTTAATCATGCCCGTAAGGAACCTGTACATAGATCAAGAGGCAATCGTTCGAATAGAACAAGGGGATACTGTGTGGTTTAAAGTCAGGAAAGGTGTGCATTAAGGGTTGTGTTCTTTCACCATACCTATTCAGTCTGTATGCTGAGCAAATAATCCGAGACGCTGGACTGTATGAAGAAGAACATGGCCCCAGGATGGGAGAAAAACTCTAACAACCTGTTATTTGCAGATGGCACAACCTTGCTTGCTAAAAGTGAAGAGGACTCGAAGCACTTACTGATGAAGATCCAAGACTACAGATTTCAGTATAGATTATACCTCAATATAAAGAAAACAAAAATCCTCTCAACTGGAGCAACAAGCAACATCATGATAAATGGAGAAAAGACTGAAGGTGTCAATACTTCATTTTACTTGGATCCACAATCAAAACCCATGAAGCAGCAGTCAAGAAATCAAATGACACATTGCATTGGGCAAATCTGCTGTAAAAGACTTCTTTGTAGAGTGTTAAAAAGCGAAGATGTCACTTTAAGGACTAAGGTGCGCCTGACCCAAGCTATGGTTTTCATTTGCCTCGTATGCACGCAAAAGCTGGACAAGAGCGAATAAGGAAGCTGAATAAGGAAGACCACAGAAGAACTGATTCCTTTGAATTGTGGCGTTGGTGAAGAATACTGAATATACCATGGAAAGCCAAAAGAACTAAGAAATCTGTGTTGGAAGAAGTACAACCAGAATGCTTCTTAGAAGCAAGGATGACAGGACTATGTCTCATATACTTTGGATATGTTATCAGGAGGGATCAGTCCCTGGAGAAGGACACCACGCTTGGTAAAGTAGAGGGTCAGTGAAAAAGACAAAGACCTTCAGTGAGATGGATTGACACAGTGGCTACAACACTGAGCTCAAGCATAAGGATTGTGAGGGTGGTGCAGGACTGGGCAGTGTTTCATTCTTTTGTACGTAGAGCTGCTATGAGTTGGAACCAACTCGATGGCACCTAACAACAACAATTATGTATATATATATATATATATAGACACACACACACACACATATATATGGAGCCCAGGTGACTCAGTGGTTAAGAGTTCGACTGCCAACCAAAAGGTTGACAGTTTGATTCCACCAGCTGCTCCTTAGAAACCTTATGGGACAGTTCTACTCTGCCCTATAGGGTTGCTATGAGTCAGAATCGGCTCAATGGTAATGTTTTTTGTTATTATTATATACATACATATATATGTATATATATGTGTATATAGATGTCTTAGGCTGGGTTCTCTAAAGATGCAAAACCAGTAAAGTGTATAAATATATATAAAGATTTATATCAAGGAACTGGCTCATGCGATTTTAGAGGCTGGAACATCCCAAGTCCATGGATCAGGATAGAGGCTTCTCCTGATTCACGTAGCCACAGGGGCTGGTGAACCCAGGATCAGCACGCAAGACCACAAGGCTTCTCGTGATTTATGTAGCTGCAGGGGCTGGTGAACCCAAGATTGGCAGATCAGAGTGCAGGGCTCTTGTTCACAAGCTTTGAAGATGGACGAGTCCCAAGATCTGCAGATAAGCTGCTAACTCAAGTCCCGAGAACCAGAGATCAGATGAACAAGAGGCAGCTGCCGGATCCAGAGCAGGCCAACAGCCAGAACATCCACTTATATTCGGAACCAGGCCACACGACCAAGGATACTCCTTTTCAACTGATTGGCTACTCATAGCCGATCCCATCATGGGGGTGATCACATATAAACCCTGAGAATCATGACCCAGCCAAGATGATGCGCACAATATTAACCATCATAGTCCACCCCTTGTCAACTTGGCACCTGTACACTTTTCCCAAAACCATACATGATCTCTGAATAAAGACAGTTACAAAGTCATACCCGAGGCTAACATGATACAGCTAACACATGTACAACTAAAAATGCACTAACCCTGTTTACATCTTATATTTTAAAAGTTAACCCTTACCTGTTGCTGTCGAGTTGATTCCGACTCATAGTGACCCTATGGGACAGAGTAGAACTGCCCCCATACGATTTCCAAGGAGCGCCTGGTGGATTTGAACTGCCGACCTTTTGATTAGTAGCTGTAGCTCTTAACCACCATGCCACCAGGGGTTCCTTTTAAAAGTGAAGAAAATGAAAATATTTGATGCACACCTACAAAGCAGAAATACTCATAACAATTACAGTCCTCGTTTCTGCAAATGGTTATGTGGCTGTAACTGGTATTTAGAACTACCTTCCACCACCCATTTTGTGTTCCCTTTGCCCTCAGCAAGCGCATCAGTTAGTTGTGGTTCTTTACCTGGTGGGGTGACCCAAACCTTCATTCCTGAAGGGTCTGGGCCATTAGTAGTCATGTTGGAATTGGGTTGCTGTAGTTTTCCATTGACTTTAATCACAGGGCATGGTAATACTAAGAGAGGCCCTAAGAGATCTCCTGCATTCCAGACATACTCTTTTTTTTTTTTTTACCTCCATTATGTAATATCAATCTGATTTCCTCTTGGTAATCAGGATTAATCACACCAGCCAGTATGGTAACTCCCTTCTTTGCCTGTTGATCCAGAGGCATAAGAAGCCCAATGTGGCCAGGTGGCGTTTTTAGCTTCCAGTTCAATAGAATCATTGATGTGTCTCCAGGTGGGAACATTGCCCCCTCTGGGAATAAGACCTCTAGACCTGCAGATCATAAGGTCACAGGGACAGGAAGCAAAACCTTGTGAGTGGGTCACTAGGGATAATAGTGAGTGGTGCCACTCTTTTTTCCACCCCTTGATTCCTGGACCCATGAATCCTGGCTATGGGAGAAACAGTACCATATTTTGGATGCTGGTTTAGCGCGTATTCAACCTCCTGGAGAACATTGCCCCAACCCTGCAAGGTATTGCCACCTACCTGGTGCTGTAATTGTGTCTTTAGGAGGCCATTCCATCGTTTTTTCAAGCCAGCTGCTTAGGGATGTTGGGGAACATGGTAAGACCAGTGAATTCCATGAGCGTGGGCCCACTTCTGCACTTCATTTGCTGAGAAGTGAGTTGCTTGATCAGAGGCAATGCTATGTGAGATACCATGACGGTGGATAAGGCATTCTGTAAGTCCACGGATGGTAGTTTTGGCAGAAGCATTGTGTGTAGGGAAGGCAAATCCATATCCAGAGTGTCTATTCCATTAAGGACAAAATGCCACCAGGTTTCTAGCTGATCGCCTCAGGGGAATGGTGCCATATCGAGGACTCAGTGTTGGTCTCTGCTGCTGGCAGATTGGGTACTCAGCATTGGCTGTAGCCAAGTCAGCCTTGGTAAGTAGAAGTCCATGTTGCTGGGTCCATGCATAACCTCCATCCCTGCTGCCATAGCCTCTTTGTTCACGATCCTGTTGAGCAATAATGGAGTAGCTAGGGAAAGAGGATGAATGGTTTCCATAGAACATGTCATCCTATCCACTTTATTGTTAAAATAATCCTCTGCTGAAGTAACCCTTAGGTGAGCATTCACATGAGACACAAATATCTTTGCTTTTTTGGGCCCATTTAGAGAGCTCTATCCACATACCTCTTCCCCATAAATCCTTGTCTCCAATTTTCCAATCATGTTTCCTTATGTGTGTGGCCTGCATCTGAATATAAGTGGACGTTTGGGCTTTTGCCTGCTCTGGATTCTGCAGCTTCCTCCTGTTCGTCTGACCTCCGGTTCCTGGGACTTGAGCTAGCAGCTTATCTGCTGATCTTGGGATTCATTGATCTTCACAGCCTGTGAGTAACAGCCCTGCTCTCCAATATGCCGATCTTGGTTTCACCAGCCTCTGCAGCTATGTGAATCAGGAGAAGCCTTGCGGTCTTGGCTGCTGATCTTGGGATTTGCCAGTCTTCACAGCCTGTGAACAAGAGCCCTCCTCTCTGACCTGCCGAGCTTGGGTTCACCACCCCCTGTGGCTATGTGAAGCAGAAGAAGTCTCTATCCTGACCCACAGACTTGGGATATTCCAGCCTCTAAAATTGCCTGAGCTTTTTCCTTGGTATGAATCTGTCCCTGTATATATATTTATATGCTTTACTGGTTTTGCTTCTCTATAGAGGCCAGCCTAAGACAACCGTTTAAATTAAATTTCGGTTCTCTGCTGCTTCTTAATATTTCAAATGTTTCTTGCAGCATGCTTTTTTTTTTCTTAATCTTTTGAAAAGAATTGTGACATTGTCAAACAGTTTCACCAGTACAATTTATATAGAACAGAGATTGGCAAAAGTCCAAAGCGTGGTTCAACAGCTGTTGCTCCTCCACTGGGGGCTAATGGTAGAGGCAGTTGTGTCCTTTGTAACCTATATGACTCAGTGAGGGTGGGAACTGGGGGACTCTCCCAGGGGTTAATGACAGAGGCAACATGGTGATCCAGCTTTCACTAGAAATTTGGCCTCAAATGGATTTTTTTTTTTTAAAGGGAAAGGACTCACTTGTTTTGTAAAGCATATAGATTTGTATTGTGCATACAAAAGAGCTGTACACCTAAAAGCTTACTGGAGGAAAAGGGTTGACAAACTAAACCATACTCATCTCATATTTTAATTTAAAAGATTCATTACTTTTTAAAATTTAATTACAATATTGAACTCTGCCTGTTCCTACCAAACTATCTGAGGTAGAATGGAACAAAAGGCATGTCAACAAGGTTAACAAAATAAGTATTGAAAATACGTCCTGACCAAAGGAAAGGAATGTATTAGAGAAAGAAATATGAGCCTATGTTTTACTTGAATGTGTTCTATGATGCTAAAAAGCATTAATAAACTTCATGTCTTGCCTAATTTGGAGGAAAAAACCTACCACATTCAGGTGAATTAGACTTGGGATATGTTTCTAGGGTTAGAGGTAGGAGAGAGGAGGAATCTACTGTGTGCTCACTCCTGTATGGCAAATGTCAGGCATCGGGTGTATGTTTGGTTTGACTTTGTACCTGGAAGAGATTCCATTTGTCAAAAAAAGTAGAGGAACAAGTCTTTGTGGAGGTCTCCTTGGCGCCATTCAAATGATCCTTTGCATAAGTGCCTACGTGGCCTCTCCATCACCGGGGGCCATAACCATGACACAAGCTCCAGTTCCAGGGTCCATGTCAAAGAAGGTTAACAAAGCTGACTAACTACCTATTTTTAAAAATATTTACACATACAGACTGGATGATTGTCCTAGAGCTCCTGATAGTGCATATTAGCCCAAGAGTGTCCATGGGGTAATTCCTGAGGAGGCAGCAGCAGTTGACCTAGACCCAGGCATTCTGCACTCATGCAGGTAGGTTTCTCAGCACCTGAAAGAAGCAACAGTCATCAGACATTGAAGATAAGGTCATCAGACCTTACCACCTTTAAGTATTTTGAAATTTTATTAAATGAGGGAATCTAGGACAATTCTAACCCATGTGTAACTTCATGTTTTTGTGGGACCATTATCATGGAGTGTTTCCTGGTACTTTGAAATAAAGTTAAAACCAAGACCAAACCCACTGCCGTCGAGTCAATCCCGACTCATAGCGACCCTATAGGACAGAATAGAACTGCCCCATAGAGTTTCCAAGGAGGCCTGGCGGATTTGAACTGCCAGCCTCTTGGTTAGCAGCCATAGTACTTAACCACTATGCCACCAGGGTTGATTTTTATTTTTTGTTACTGAAATTTTCTACTTAATTTCTAATACAAAAGAGAAAGGAAACCTTTCAAGAAAAAAAAAAAAAGACCTTGAATTTTAAGAAGGCATATTTCAGTTTTGCTTATCATTTATATTTTTATATATATTTAATATAATATTTATACTACAAATTACCCTATAAATACTTTTTTTCTTGAACTAGGAAACTGAAATGATCACTGTGTGTATTGGGGGAGTGCTATGACTGAATGTAAATGCTGTACTCTTCTTTGATCATGTTCAATGAACCTTTAAATGTGTCAAGATAATTGACCCTTACTATCAAAATATTCTTTCTTATACATATGCACATGAGAGAATAAAATGCATTTCCTCACACACTGATAAATCTGACTCATACTCTGTCTTGATGACACAGAGGTGAAGTAACAATGATGCTAAGAGGTCTTCGTGACTAATGTTCCTGGTCCCAGATCTGAAGGGGTGCTTCTTTAGAATAGGTGATGTCTCCAGGATAGCCACTGGACTTAGTTCTCATATGAGCTTCATGTAGCAGGAAGAGCACAGGCTTTGAAGTCACTGACTGGGGCTGGAATCCTGGTTCCATCACTTTCTACTTGGCTCTGACTGGAGCCAGCTACCTGACCCTCTTTTTTTTTTTTAATTGTACTTTAGATGAAGGTTTACAGGGCAAACAAGTTTCTCATTAAACAATTAATACACGTATTGTTTTGTGACATTGGTTGCCAATGCTATGATATGTCAACACTCTCCCCTTCTTGACCTTGGGTTCCCCATTACCAGCTTTCCTGTCTCCTCCTGCCTTCTCGTTCTTGAGCCTGGGCTGGTGTGCCCAGTTAATCTCGTTTTGTTTTATGGGCCCGTCTAATCTTTGGCTGAAGGGTGAACCTCAGAAGTGACTTCATTACCGAGCTATACGGGTGTCCAGGGGCCATACAGTTTTTTCCAGTCTCTGTCAGACCAGTAAGTCTGGTCTTTTGTGAGTTAGAGTTTTGCTCTACATTTTTCTCTAGCTCTGTTTGGGACCCTATACTGTAATCCCTGTCAGGGCAGTCAGTGGTGGTAGCCAGGCACCATGTAGCTGTGCTGTACTTGGTCTGGTGGATACTGTGGTGGTTGTGGTCCATTAGTCCTTTGGACTAATCTTTCCCTTGTGTCTTTGGTTTTCTTCTTTCTCCCTTGCTCCAGACAGGGAGAAATCAGTGGAAATCTTAGATGGCCTCTCCCAAGCTTTAAAGACCCCAGACCCTACTCACCAAAGTAGAATGTAGAACATTTTCTTTATAAACTATGTTGTGTCGCTTGAGCTAGGTGCTCCCCAAGACCATGGTCCCCAGAGCCCTCAGCCCAGTAATTTGGTCCCTCAGGGAGTTTGGATGTGCCCATTGAGCTTCCATGACCTTGCCTTGGACAAGTTGTGCTGGCTTCCCCAGTATTGTGTACTGTTTCCCCTTCACCGAATTTACCTCATATCTATTGTCTGTTTAGTGTTTTTCCCTTCCACCTCTCCCCTCCCTCATAACCATCAAAAATTGTTTCTTTTTGTGTGTAAGCCTTTTCATGAGTTTTTATAGTAAAGGCACGTTATGTGCTTTACTTTCTGCTCTCTCTCTTTTTGACGATCACTGAGCTTCACTGCACAGGCACCTTAGGTCCAAAGGATGCACTCTGCTCCCAGCACTGCTTTCTTGGTGGTATGAGGTCCCCCTATCTCTGTGCTCGATTCTCCCTTTTATATCTCAAAAGCGATTGGCTTAAATATTGTAGATTGAGTCTACAATATTATAAACTGTTATAAACTAAGTCTATAAACTATTATATATATGTATATATATATATATATAAAAAATAGTTTCACCTGTTTTTTTTTTTGGTCTTTGTTGTAAGAGGGATCACCGGAAGCGTCTGACTACTCTGCCATCTTGGCCTCTAGCATGGAATTCTAGGATCCTTGAGGATAAAATATCCTACTGTGTGGGCAGTGACAGAGCCATTTTTCTTTAACCAGGAATGGTTGTTTTATTCAGTTAGAGGATGGCAAAGGTGAAGATTTTGTCCAAAAATATTTATTTAGTACCTACTCTGTGCTAGGCAGAGTTCTGGGAGCTGGAGATACAGAGGTAAACAAAATAGACAAGGTCTTTGTACACATTTCAGTGGGCCAGGAATAGGGGGTAGGATGACAGAATATATAAGTAAACAATTCCATGGACAAAAGAGTTTATTTACAGTGATAAAATCCTATGAAGAAGACAAAACAATAATATGAGTAATATTGTATATAGTAGGGGTGGAGTGGGGTTCGGAGAGGTGTATTTGGATTTGTAGTAAGATAAGCCCTCTCTGAGGTGGTGACATTTGGATTGCCTGTTCGTTTACTTTTATTCATCACCCCCCTCCAACCTCTAACCTGCTAAATCGTGATTGTCACCATGATTTGGAAAGGGGGTCTCTTAATACAAGTGGTAGAAATGTGCCCATGGTGGCTGACTTAACCAAATCTGTTTAGGGGTGGGGCCACAGAACAAAATCTGTCCCTGTGTAGGAGTGGGTTCACAGGAGAGTTATTTTATTTATTAATTTTTTAAATTGCAGACCTGAGTATCTTGAGAAGCCTCCTGAATTTATGCCAGAAGTAGACAGTTTAAAAGACAACCTAATCTCAAATCAGAATGAATTAGACAGCAGCTTTACGAACAGATGCTTAAAGCAAAGGATTCAGAGGTGTGTACATATCTGTGTGTGTGAGAGAGAGATAGTGAGATTGTATGTATGTGAGAGAGAATGTGTGTGTGAGAGAGAGATAGTGAGATTGTATGCATGTGAGAGAGAAGGTGTGTGTGTGTAAGAGAGAGAGAGGGAGTGTGTGTAAGGGATGCTAAGGGAGGGATGAGTTAAGAGAAGAGTCCAACTGGACATTTCTACTTGAAGCATAAGAAATTTTGCATGTTATGTGCTTTACTTTCTGGTCTCTCTCTTTTTGACAATCACCGACTTTAAGTGCTAGTAAAGTGACACTGATTTTAATGCTTTCAAAAATAAATTATTATCAGAATGGTATGTAAACCTGTAGGATGGTAAATCCTTGTAGATGACATTAATATTGTAGAACAAGATAATGAGTGAGATAATTGCATTTTTACATTTCTCAAAGGAAAGCCTAAGAATGGATTTTTTTTTTTTTTAAATTCTAGAAGCTATTAGGATAATACAGAAAAATGAGGCGTAGAAAACAATAGTAAAAGACGGGAATCAAATGTAGTAACAGTTGAATATCTAAGAGGAAAATATGATAATAGCCTGAAATATGTTATATTTGTGTGGATCCAAAAAATACCCAAGCCCATTGCTGGTGGAGTCATTTTGACTCATGGCCATACTATAGGACAGAGTAGAACTGCCCCATAGGGTTTCCAAGGCTGCAAATCTTTAAGGAAGCAGACTGCCACATTTTTTTTCCTACAGAGTGGCTTGTGTGTTCAAACCGTTGACCTTACAGTTAGCAGCTGAGAGCATATTTCCTATATAAGATAGGTGGAAATTCTCTGGACTAATGAGCAGAAAGACATTTTGGTTGTTTTAAATCTAGGCACCCTTTTATTTCCTTCTTCTACTCTGTGGGTTAAAAAGGCAGACATTGCATCAACATATGTGTCTTAGTTATCTAGTGCTGCTATAACAGAAATACCACAAGTGGATGGCTTTAACAAAGAGAAATTTGTTCTCTCACAGTCTAGGAGGCTAGAAGTCCAAATTCAGAGGGCTAGCTCTGGGGGAAGGCTTTCTGTCTCTGTTGGTTCTGGAGGAAGGTCCTTGTCATCAATCTTCCCTTGGTCTAGGAGCTTCACTGCACAGGCACCTCAGGTCCAAAGGATGCACTCTGCTCCCAGCACTGTTTTCTTGGTGGTATAAGGTCCCCCTGTCTCTCTGCTCGATTATCCCTTTTATATCTCAAAAGCGATTGGCTTAAATATTGTAGATTGAGTCTACATAACTGCCACTAATCCCATCTCGTTAACATCAGATGACAATATGGTGAACAATCACACAATACTGGGAATAGTGACCTAGCCAAGTTGACAGATATTTTGGGGGCACACAATTCAATCCATGACAATAGCGTTGAAAATGAAAATTTGAGTTTTCTTCATTTTTTATATACCAGTCCCCTCCTCTCCAAGTGCACCTGCTGTTATGGAAAGAATTTTTTATTGTAGTTCCCAAAATATCGCTAGGGGGTGGTGTTGGCTTTAAAACCAGAGGTCGATAATCTACAATATTTATATGCACTGCATTTATATTTAAAGAAAAGGGAAAGTCAAGCCTTCTCAGTCTTGCCTAGGAGTTGGTAAATGTTAAATCTGAAACCTCCCAAGGGCCTCATCCAGTTCTGGCTGGTGCAGCCAGAGAGGAGCAAGATAAAATAGTGAAAAGATTACTGGAGGAGTTGGGTGGCAGATTCTAATTTCAGCTCCGGCACAAGCAATTATGTCTCCCTGGACCTTCATCTGGAGCCCTGGTGGCACAGTGGTTAACAGCTCGGCTTCTAACCAAAAAGTAGACAGTTGGAATCCACTAGCTGCTCCTTTGAAACCCATCGGGGCAGTTCTACCCTGTCCTACTGGGTCGCTATGAATCGGAATCCACTGGACAGCAACGGGTCCAGACCGTTATCTGATCTGTAAAATAAAAGGGCTGCCCTAGATGATCCCTAGATTCCCTTGTACATCTAAAATTCTAGTAAATTCTGAGTCTGAAAAAATTCTCATACTCTCGGTCAGAATGAAAGAACAAGTAAAATCTCAAATTATTAATAATTAAAATTTAATGTTAGTAAACGAAATTTAATATAGACTCTAGTATCAAAATGCCTTTAAATGAAAGCACTAAGATTTCTTTCCTCATTTCTCAAGGCAGCTCTGGTAAATCAGGAGCTCAATCCTGAGAGGCAGCTCTGAAGGGATCTAGCCTCCTGGGACTGCTTCTGGAGGTCTCAAAGCCGTCATTTGCAACTGAACATTCTAAGGTTCATTTCAGTGACTTAATGCGTAATCCAAAGGTATCTCTCCTCTTGGTTGCTAGCTTGTTTGGAATGGGCAAAGTATGTTTATATATGGTTATCTACAGAAAGGAGATTGGACCACTGTCAAATAGGGATGTTTTAAGACAGGGACTAAGTCCCCCCACTGTCACCCCCCTTTCCTTGTACTTAGTAAACTTCCATCATCTGTGCTTTGTTAGGAGTTGCTCTCCAGAGGGATTTAGTTGGTTCAGTTCCCTATTTCCCTCACCTCTTTTATCTGACTCTTTTTCCTTGTCAAATTTATTTACATTGTAAACTGAGAATCCTTTCACGGAGCCTGAAGCAAATTATTCAACTCCAGGGTCCCAGTAAACCCTAGTTTATCTCTGCATGGGCTTGACTTCTAAGAGTTGGCGTTAGAACCTTCAGTTAGCTTCTGTCAAGGCGAAGCTACCCTCACTCACCCCAAACGCTCTGACATTAATGTTGAGCGCCCTATTCATCGAAATTGCTTTGATTTGCAGACAAAGATCTCTCTCCCTCCAGATCTGGTGCATCTTCTGGCTTGTTTCGATTATCTAGACTTCGTAAAATATACACATGGTGCCTGCGGGTGCGCACATCCTCGCACGCGCGTGCACACACACCCTCGCCAGAGTACACGAGCCCTGCTGGGCTGGCTCCTAGTTCAGAACACATTCCATTCTTCGCGCTCGGGCACACCCCTCCGCAGTGGGGATTGGTCGAGCCGACCACCACCCCCTCCCTCGGCGAGGCTCAGCTCCTAAGAGGCCCAGACGCCTGCCAATCCCCACGGGCTGTCAAAACAAGCCTCTCTCCCTGTCACAACAGAGCCGAGCCGAGGCCGCCGCCGCACTTCCTGGGGCTACCACGCCGCTGTCCGCGGGCAGGTGGCGGGCACGCCGGGCCGCGGTCGCCGGGCTCCGGCCACCCTGTGGCCGCGCGCGTCCTGGCCCCGAAGGCGGCGCGGCCAGGCGCCCGGTCCCTTTTGTTTGGCGCAGAGCAGCCGTTTGCATCACATTTCGGACACCTCCCTCTCCTTTTCGCCTCTTCTTCTCGCTCCTGCTCACATCCCCTCCCACCCCTTCGCCGTCTCCCCCCCCGGGACTGTCGGCCTCTTGGACCAAAGCCCGCGGACGTCTCCACCCGAGCGATGCCTCCTCTCCAGAAAGTTGCCGCCGCCGCCGCCTCCTCCGGGCGCTGAAACAAAGTCTGGCCGGGCCGCCTCTGGGTGCATGAGCGCGTCCGTGCCTGGTGGCTGGACTCCGCTGCCGGGCGTGCCATCTCCCCTCATGGAGCCCGACACGCGCCACGCCTTGGCGGAGGGCGCAGCTGGCAGGGAGGTTCCGGCTCCGCCCGACGCGGCGGGGGGCGAAGAAGACCCCCGGGTGGGCCCTGACACCGCCTCTGGGGAAGGCTTGGCGGTGGGCGCTGCGGGCCGGACGAGAGACCATCGTAGCGGGGCCGAGTTGCCGGGCGCCGCTGGGGCCCCAGCCGACGGCGAGGCCAGCCTCCTGGAGACAGTGCGGGCTACCCCCCGGCGCAGCAGCATCATTAAGGTAAGCTAGGCCATGCCATCCTCGGAGCGTGGTGAAGCTGGGGCGGGTGTCGGGAGCCGGGCAGGATGCACGGTCCCTGGAGGCACCGCAGGCTCAGTATTGTTTTCTCCCTCTCACCCTTTTTTATTACCAAACCTTCCTTCCTCGTCCGGAGGTTCCCAGACTCAGCTCTTGGCGGTGAGAAACAGAAGTGACTTTTTTTTTTCCTAACAGTGGAGGAAAAGTTCCGCTCTGAGCCTTTGAGTGTTGATGGATGCCTTTCTTCATTTTCCCTGAAAGCTTCACTAAACCGTTGATGCAGGGAGGAAGAGAGCACTGAGGATAAATGTAGACACCACTGGAAGGTTGTGCACTGCTCTCTAGCGAAGGGTCAGCTTTTCCTGCACAGATTTGGAAATGCACAGCTTACCCTAAAGTGGAAAAAAAGGACATTCTCCCCAGACTCAAGTGGTCCCGAAATCCCAAGAAACACAAACTTTCCCCATAAGTAGGCAGAGTTTTCAGTGAACCCTTGCAGCAAAGTGAAGAGTGACGGAGCGCATGGTTTCTGTGCTGCAGAAAGCGCAACCAGAAAGCAATCAATCCCTGAAGCCCCATCCTCTGACACTGTGGCTTCGTCCACAGCCAAGGAAAAAGCTTCCCGACCCCCTAACCACCGGATAGGATTTCTGTCCATCCATTTGGCAATGAATTTGTAGTCCCAACCTCCTTATATCTTTGTTTTCCTTCCATTTGAGGCTTGTTTCTTCTGTTTGAGATATCATCTTTTGGGTTCATGACTTGGGGAGTTAGATCGCCTGTAAGAGCCCTCTTAACTGGCTCTGGAAAGGGCCTCTTAGCATAAATGCGTTTGAGTAATAGTGTGCATGTGCGATTAAAAATCGATTTTGGCAGAGAAGTTTGACTCTCAGAGTCAGCATGAAATTACTTATAAAAAAGCAATGATGATAATGAAAGACTGACTTGGAAATACTGTTCAGCTTACTTGGTGTGTGGATACATTCAAAACCCCTATTCAGATTTAAGCTGTGTAACTACAAGGTATTGTTCCCAACCTCTAAATTAGTGCTTCCAGCACCATTGTAGGTAGATTGCGCCCACAACACATCCAGCTAGTTCCAAGTATGATCTAGGCTTCTCCCCAACACTGACACATGGAAGTTGAAAACCAACAAGGATTTCTATATTAAAAGATGTGTGGATGATAGTTACCAATGACTTGTAGTAGTTTCTGTTTTTTGTGGCTTTTAGATTATTTGAAAAGGAGTGTTCTATACTGGGTGTGAATTTGGATAAAAGGGAAGCAATTTTTTTTTAACCCACATGTCAGAAAAGCATATTGTTTTGAAACTTAAAAACATCACAATTAGAAAGGAAACATGTATATTTTGGATTCTAAGATGTTGGTACTAAATTCATTCATTCCCGTCCAGTGGGGAAATAGGCAGGCGGTGGGCTCTGTTCCACTCCCTCCCAGAGATCAGGGACCTTTCTGTTGACATCCGGAATCTGCTGTCCCATGGTTTGTTCACTTTAGAATAGTAAAAATGAGAGTTTCTGAAAAAGGTCTAGATCATATAAGAAATACATAGCACACATTCTGTTGGGAGAGAAAATGCATTCTACACAATTTTGACAATAATTATTTTTATTTGGCATTGAAACAGACAAGGACGCTTTTAGGACATTTATATTAATCAAAATAATTAAATATTGTTTCAAATATCCATTAAAAAAAAATAACCCATTGCCGTCGACTTGATTCGGACTCATAGTGACCCACGGAGTTTCCAAGGAGCGCTTGGTGGATTTGAACTGCCGACCTTTTGGTTAGCAGCTGGAGCTCTTAACCATTATGCCACCAGGGTTTCCATACATCCATAAAACCCAAACCATAGTATAGTAATAATTGCTATTCATGGCCATAACTCGAAGCTACTAACCCATTGCCATCGACTCAAATCTGACTCATAGCGACCTGTTAGGACAGAGTAGAACTGCCCCATAGGGTTTCCAAGAAGTGCCTGGTGGATTCAAACTTTTGATTAGCAGCCAAATGCTTAACCACTGTGTCACCAGGGCCTGAGCTACTAAGCTTGTGAATTGTCAAATATTAAATTATTTCACCTTAATTTACAGTATTGTTCTGTCCTGACTATCTGAATGCTAATTCTCTGTTAACTTGAATATTCCATAAGTCAGAATAGTGCATTCCTCTATCATGCCAGAAAACAGACTGTCTTGTGTATTAAATAAAAGGAATGTTTTCAGTAAATCTGCCCTTCCTAATTTGTGAAAACATGTGTTTAGTTGAGAAAACAATTTTCTTCGGAGCCGATGAAAACAATGACAGTATTTATACATCTTCTGAAAGTCTGTCTAATGTTACTGTGTCTATTCCCTTCTATGCCTAGTCTTGGGTTTTTAAAAATTTAATGTGCAGGTTAAACTAGGTTCTCTTTAATCCTTCTACTTTTCCCCATGCCTTTCTTTGTGATTATTGATTGATGGCACTGGCATTGGTAAATTTTGCATTTTTTTGTGAGTGCATTATTATATACCACAATAATGCAATAGTGTCCATCTTAATTGCTTCTTGATGACTTGTGGTTGAAAAGGACAAGTAAGTTACATGCAAGATCACTAATATCTAATAACTGTGTACTATCCTGCTTTTGAATATATTTCTAATTAAGAAATTAGACCAATTCTCTATCTGGTACTTGATATCAAGTTTATAACATTTAATATATTTAACATTTAAAAATATAGTGCTATTTTGTAATGTTTTTGAACTAGAAATCACTGTGGCTTATTTTTTATACTAGCTTTTGGGAACTGAGAAACGTACATGTTTTAAAAGGAGCAAGTGCTTTTTCTTCCATTATATAAACAGGATGAAGGGTTCCACTTTTTCTCATTGCCTTTTGATTCTACTTCACTATTGATTATCTAGGCAAAGAGTAGAAATTATCACTTGAATCTCACAGAAGTGAGTATGTGGGATGAAGATAGATGACAACAAGGTGCTGAAATCTTCACTGAAGCAGTTAAAGTAATGACTTCAGTGTTGTTCATGTACTGTTACTTTGTATCATGGCCCATCTTAGCCATGTTCACTGGGAAGGTGGTGGAGTGGGTTTCTGAGCTTCAGCCTCAAAGATGTGCTTTGGGTACCTGTTGACCCACATCAAAATTATGACTGTCCTCAAAGGGGGTAAAAATAAAAACCAAAGGGACAGGCAAACAAACCCCCCAAAATTCGTTGCCATCGGGTCCGACTCATAGAGACCCTATAGGGCAGAGTAGAGCTGTCCCATAGGTTTTCTAAGGAGCGGCTGGTGGATTCCAACCACCAACTTTTTGGTTAGCAGCCATAATTCTTAACCACTGCATCACCAGGGATCCCTCAAAGGGGTACCCATTTTTTTAAAAAAAAGTGTTGCCTTCGAGTCAATTCCAACTCATAGCAACCCTATAGAACTGAGTAGAACTGCTTCATAGGGTTTCCAAGGAGCAGCTGGTGGATTTGAACTGCTGACCTTTTGGTTAGCAGCCAGTGCCAGAGCTCCCCCTCAAAGGGCTAAAAGGCAAGGAATTCACATTTATTAAATGCCTCCTACTGTGAGTCAGAAGGTGCTCTGGTAGCGCAGTGGTGTCATTTGGAACCTACCAGCTGCTCAGAGAAAGATGTGACAGTCTGCTTCTGTAAAGATTACAGCCTTGGAAATCCTATGGAGCAGTTCTACTCTGTCCTATAGGGTTGTTATGAGTGGAAATTGACTCGAAGGCAACAGATTTGGTTTTGGTTTTCATCTGTAAGTCAAGTACTAAGCTAAGAGGTTTCATATATGATATCACTTAATCCTCTAAGCAAACCCTCTGTCATGGATTGAATTGTGTCCCTCCAAAATACGTGTCAACTTGCTTAGGCCATGATTCCCAGTATTGTATGGTTGTCCTCCATTTTGTGATCGTAATTTTATGTTAAACAGGATCAGAGTGGGATTGTAACACCCTTACCAAGGTCACATCCCTGATCCAATGTAAAGGGAGTTTCCCTGGAGTGTGGCCTGTGCCACCTTTTATCTTACAAGAGATAAAAGGAAAGGGAAGCAAGCAGAGAGTGGGGATCTCATACCATCAAGAAAGAAGCACTGGGAACAGGGCATGTTCTTTGGACCCTGGGTTCCTGCGCTGAGAAGCCCCTAGTCCAGGGGAAGATTGATGGCAAAGACCTTCCTCCAAAGCTGACAGAGAGAGAAAGCCTTCCCCTGGAACTGATGCCCTGAATTTGGACTTCTAGCCTACTAGACTGGGAGAAAATAAATTTCTCTTTGTTAAAGCCATCTACGTGTGGTGTTTCTCTTATAGCAGCACTAGATGACTAAGACACCCTCTAAAGCAGGGGTGGGAAACACAGAGAGCTGCTGATTAAATGTAGAGTTAGGATTCAGACCCATGTCTGTTTTACTCCACAGCTTTTGCTCTTTTTGTGTTGTCTTTCAAATGTAGGGAGTCCACAATACATACATGAACTCTTTCTAGGTTAGAAATGACCTGAACATATACGAGCGTGGCAGAAGAGTCTGAATCTTGGGTCTCAAAACTTTTGGGGTAAATTATCCTTCTTCCCATCCCCCTCCTCCTGTTCCTAATTCAGAACACTTGGAGATCATTGACTCTAGAAAGAGGTTGTGAACTTTGTCTGTTTTGTTAGACTTGTACTGTATTTTGAAAGGGAAAGCGATTTGGCAGGTGTTCTACTTGGTATCAATATATGGTACTCACACCTGTTGTTTTATATGAGGCTCACTTCTCCCGTGCCCCTGCAGACAGTTGAGTGTGTGGAGGGTTGCATTCTTATAAACTGATAACAGAGAGAACAAGAACCTGGGGCATAGGAATATGTACTATTCTAGGGGAATAATGAAATATGGGATCTTAAGTTGGAGGTCTGAAAGCATCTTTCATAGAGATACTTATGAAGGGAAATTAAGTGTAATTGAATTCTTGCTTAAAATTGTAGGCATACTATGAGTTATATAGGTTTTTGTAGATTTGCCTGGGAACTAATCAGCATTTATGGACTTTTTTTTTTTCCCTTGTAAAAATTTGTGTTAAAAATTTCCAGTAATCAACTTAGGGACGGAGTTGGAAAAAACAATGTAATCTTACAGTGGAGCTGGCCAGTCTTTACCATAAGGGGTGCCTTGAATGTATTCTGGTGGCTACAGCTGGGGGTGTTCCTCCTGAGGTATGATTCAGCTATATTAAGAACATTGAACTTCTTAGGAGAATTTGGTTTATTATCCCAGCTGCTTCAGAGTGCTTACTTTTTCTGAAATTGCCATAGAAACATGGTCACATTTTACCTTAGAAGTGGGTGCTTCTCATTGTGATACTTCTCTGATGTCATTTCTTATACAGCCTCTCAATGGAATTACGAATAAAATTTAGACAGAGGCTTATTGTACTTTGATGAAAGGTTTTAGAAGTGCCTGTTGATGTGGTGGCATTTCCCACTATGATTAAAATCTGTACTATTTGTTTTTCTTCTTGAAAAATATGTTAAAAAAGTATAAGTTAATCACATAGCCTTTGAGGGATTAAATATACATTGCATTTGAATAGGTGTTTTCTCAGTCTTCCCCCTTTTACAGTAGAGAAAACAGATAATGAAATTTTGAACACTAAAATGTCAATTGAACATTTATTGTCAAATAACACCTCAGGCACAGCAGGGCATTATGAAAAGACACCAGGAGACAGCGACTTTGCTACTGAACAAACAATTTATTAATTGCTTCTGGGTAATGCTCAAGTAACTGATCAGACAGTGGCTGGGGGAGTAACTCAATGAAAGAATTACAGCAGTCTTCCCTGCTCCCCCAGTGACTTCTGTTCAGCTTTAATGACTAAACATTACAAATAATTTCATTTTCAGAAGCTATGTCCAGCAGATCCTTTGGTTAGCAGCCATAGCACTTAACCTCTACACCACCACGGCTTCCAACTAAAATATATACATTACCCAGTGCCGTCTATATATATAATATATACATATATATATATATATAATTGTACATTTAAAAAATTATCCAGCTTTAAATGGCTAAACAGAGGTAAGAGGTAGGCATAAAATTGCTTTTCGTTCTTCCCATTGGGATCTGCGCACCAGAGTATGAACCATTGATTATAAAGTAGGACGAGAGAATAATTTCATTGGACTTACATTCTAAATCTGAGGTAATAAATTAGTAAGTCTTTTTAGAGTGAAACCTGTTAGTTCTATAAAATCTCATATTTTTGACAAGTATTTCATAATGTGAAAAAGGTTTATTTGTAGTTTTAGTGAATGTTGTTCATCTCTGTACCTCAATTCCTGCTTTGTTATTCTTTCACACTGACCTTTTTCCAGAGCCTTTAAAATATTCTGCCTGTACTAAAATCTAAGCACAGTCATATGTACAAGTAGGAGAAATTGTACTACTTGTATGGTACAACATAACGGTTAAAAATGACGGTGAGATTTCAAAGCTCCTAAGATGAGTGTTTAGGGAATCAGGTACACTGGAATTCAGAACACCATCCCTCTGAGGGCTTGAGGGAGATAATTACACGAGGAAGGCAACAAGAGATCAAAGAACACTTCACTGTTAGCTGGGATCAAGATTACAAAGTAGAACTCTAGCAGGTTGAACGTGACCATGTTGTGGGCACTTTTCTCTAAGGCCCGAATGGCATCAGACCAAAGCAGGCCAAATAGCCTATGTGCTTAAAACCCTTTCCCACCTTCCCAGATCTGACAGCTCATGATGAGGGAAGGCTGATTAGGAGCATACCTGCTAGGACTGGAGAGCAAGGACTCAGAGACATGGTCAGCAGGAGGAGAGTACATTTCTCCTCTAAGCTGTCCTTGGCTCAGGCTGGGTTAGGGCAACGATTCAGGAGGAGGGCAACGATGTCAGAGAAGACAGGGGAGATTGACCTACTCTGCTCCCATTTGTGTCAGCCGTGGCTGTTGTTGGGTGGCCAGGTGAAAATGGGAGAGAGAAGACCACAATATGTGCACTCTGACCTTTATCTCCTTTGAAAGCTTCACATTTGTGAAAGATGATCCTGTCAATGTCCTTGAACTTCAGATTCTTAATCATTGATCATTTCAACTTTTGAAGGAGATGATGGGGTGGTGGTGGGAGATGGAGCCTTATGCTCCCCCTGGAGACATAAAGATGAAGAGACATCTTCAGCATTTGGTGAACTCCAGTTTTGAATTTTCTAGCATTATTGATTCCATAAAAAAAACTATAGTATTTATTTAGAAATACTGTTAATAATTAAGTAGCTTTCTTTTTTATATTTAATCTAGTAGATAAAACACACAGTAACATCTCAAAGAGATGAAATTGAGAAAATTTCTTCATAAAAATAAAAAAAACAAACCAAACCAGTTGCCATCAGTCAATTCCGACTCATGGCGATACAATATGTGTGACAGTAGAACTATGCTCCATAGGGGCTTCAGTGGCTGATTTTTCAAAAGGAAATCACCAGGCTTTTCTTCCAAGGCCCCTCTGGGTAGACTCAAACCTCCAACCTATTACCAACCAAGTGTACTAACCGTTTTCACCAATGCTTATGTAAGTTGTACTAAGCACTGCTCTAAGCACTTCATGTGTTTTAACTCATTTAATCCTCACAATAACTGTATAAGATATTTTTACTACTATCCCCATTTTTACACATGTGGAGATATTAAGTAATTTGCCCAAAGTCATGTAGCTAGTAAGTGACAGAGCCAGGAATTGGAGACAAATAGGCTAGCTCCAGAGTTTGCTTTTAATCTTTATGTTATACAGAAAAAAACCCCCCAAAAAACAAAAAACTCGTGCCGTCAAGTCGATTCCAACTCATAGCAACCCTATAGGACAGAGTAGAACTGCCCCATAGGATTTCCAAAGAGCAGCTGGTGGATTCAAACTGCAGACTTTTTGGTCTAGCAGACAAGCTCTTAGCCACTGTGCCACCAGGGCTCCCTCTATGCTATACCAAAAAACCAAACCCAGTGCCGTCGAGTTGATTCTGACTCATAGCAACCCTATAGGACAGAGTAGAACTGCCCCACAGAGTTTCCAAGGAGTGCCTGGCGGATTCAAACTGCCAACCCTTTGGTTAGCAGCCGTAGCACTTAGCCACTATGCCACCAGGGTTTCCTTTGTGCTATACCACCTCTTAAATAGTATTGATTTAAACCTTAGGTAGAATGTATGAAATAGAAGATTTTTTATTGTTACCTTGAAAACTAAGTTTACCTGACAAATCAAAAAGCAATGATTCTGAAAACAGTTTTTGGAAGTTCTCTCAAGGATTATTTGAATACATTGTTTTCTCAGTTTCACAGCCTTGCACATAAAATACTTATGACTTTACATTAACATTGTACTTTGCTTTGCCTTGAGAGATGTGGAACTCCCATTAGTATGTTCTTACTCCTTGACCAGAGTTAGCATCTTCACCATGAAGGAAAAATTTATGGTCTGCCTTTGATATAAATTATGCAGACTAAGGATGGAGTGTTACTTAATCATTTCAACCTGATATTATTTATTTTACACTTTGATAGTTCTGTCTCCCAGCATCAATAAATCAATGAGGAGTATCCGAGTTTCCAATCTAAGAAAATTGCAATTTTGTTGTTAAGTGTCAGTGGATACGATGCTGTATGATTGAGATTTCCTCCCAATTAGTTTTGAGCTAGGCATAGTGCCTTACATGTAGGAGAAGCATGGTAAGTTTCATTAAATTGGAAGTCTGTCTGATTACTTAATTTCCTTTTTTTTTTTTTTTGGTAAAAATTCCAAAATCAATATGTGGGAATTTCAAATATGATTATGTCACAAACTTACTGTCCTCGTGGCTGCTTTATTGTACTAAATGTAATAAGCCCATTCTGCTGTGGGCCAAATGGGTACCCAGAGGTTTATCCTCATCATTTGGAGACAAATTGGGTGTTAAAGGCAGTCAGCTCTCTTGTTGTGACTCTTGCGTGTCAGCTTTAATTATCCATCTATATATAAAAAAAAAATCAAACAAAACCCACTGCCATGAGTTGATTCTGACTCATAGTGACCCTATAGGGTTTCTGAGGCTATAAATCTCTACAGAAGCAGACTTTCTCCCTGTAGCCACTGGTGGTTTCGAACCACTAAACTTTTGGTTAGCATTTGACGGCTTTACCGTCTGTGCCACCAGGGCCCCTATCTATCTATACCAAAAACCAAACCCATCACTGCTGAGTAGATTCCAACTCATAGTGACTATCTATATGTTTTTGTTAAATTATTGAAATGATTTTGGCTTTTTCTTTCTCTTTGCCTTTTTATTTTTCTATTGCAGCATTTATACAATAAAGTGGTCACATTCTGTTAAAGTGGATTTTTCTTTTTAGATTTGAAAAAAAGGCTTTCTTCAAACATTTGAAACTTTAAAAAACATTTTTTCTTAATAATTTATCATGTTCAGTTAGTATGGGCTCATGCTAATTTTGTGATAAATATTGTGCTGTATGCATTTGTGTGTGTGTGTATGTGTTCATGCATGCATACTAGACATATAGGTAATCAGATGACAAAACAGTAGGTGATCATTTGATGTCCAGCTTTCTGTCCTATAGTTGGTCTGATGGTCTTTATTCAAAGATGTGTTCAACACGAAAGAAATTGCATGGGCTGTGAAAAGTCATACTCAGAAGTGTTAGCAGTGAAGTTTGAGCAGAAATTGAGGTTTTTGGGGAGAGGAGACAAGAGAAAGAGAAGGATCAAAGTGTGCTAGAGAGGAATGGAGTCTGATGGGACCAGATTTATAAATGGTCAGAGCAAACAGCTATCTTTAGGTACGTGAATCAACAAATGTTTCTTCCCCTGGATCATTCTGCCAAAATTTGTACATTTTGGGATTCCGTTTCTTTTTTTTTTAATTCGATGGCTTTTTGGTTCTTCTGGAGACCCTTTAGAACTAATTAACATCTTACCCCTTAACCTCAACAGCAATTGCTGGGTATAAAGCCCTTTCTCCTAGAGATTCCTGGGACTAATCTAGGGAGATCTGGTCTGGGTTGTTGGTGGAGGTGCTTGACATTAAAGGTGAACTTCATCTAGTTTGCTATTTTCTAGGCCCAGCCCCCTAGAAAAGTCCAAGAAAATTCTTCAGGGTTGTACCCTCAGCATGACAGTTTCACCAGTACAGAGAAATGGCTTCTGACAAACAATCATAGACATTGATATAATAGAATGCGAGTAGTTGTGAGTGATGGAATTAGCCACCACAGCTAAAAACAAAAGGCTCTGAGTATCCATGTAATCAAGGGACCATGAACTGTTGTGTTCAGCCCCAACCTCAAGTCTTACCAAGAGGAAATCTTCACTACTTTTCTTGTTCCTCCCACCCCATCTCTGCCAGGGTAAATAAGGGAAAGGAGGCTTGAGGGTTGGTTATGGTTTTTGAAGAAAGCCAGTTTATTTTACTTACCTTATTGAAGACAGGAATTTAATGATGTTTTCTAAGGTTGTGAGAGAGAGGATCAAGAGAATCATGCGTAAAGATTGAGCAGTGAATGGTGGTGGCATCCAGCAGTCCCGCTTTCCACCAGACTCCCTCTGAGTTGAAACTGAAGTTCATCGCTTCTCTGGAAGTATTGAGTGATGCACTGGCAGAGCCTCTGAGCTGTCCTGGGTAGGCCAGGCCTCTTGCTGGTGCCTCACCCCAAGAGGCCACTTGGGTGGAGGGACTCTAGTAACAAAAGACTGGGGGAAGGGGCTAGATGGAGGATGGGAGAACGAGGTCAGTGTGCAAGCCAGATCTGTAACAGCAGGTGATGAATGTACAGGGAGAGAATCCGCATCTGGATGTCTGCTTCACAGAGAGAACCAAAGGTCTGTTCAGTGTTAACCAGAGGAGCAGAAAAACCCAACCTAGAGGGGCTGCAACATCCTCATGTTGCTACTCTCTGGGGAGGTGTCAGCTCCTCCTACCTCTACTTCAGCCCAACCCCAGAAAGGAAGTGCAGGGGGAAGAGAAAGGGAGAAGTGGGTAGAGCAGACCCACCCGCAGCCCCAGCTACTACAGCCAACATTCCAACCTGCCTTGGGGCTGTAGGATAGAGAAGAGGACCTTGAATCAGACGTGGGATTGAAGTTTTAAAATAAACAGTCTGAAGTTTTAGGACTTGAAAGAACTCTTCTAGTAATTAAAAAAGACTGAAACGTTATGAAATCAGAGAAAGCTATGAGTAATACCTCCAGTACCCAGGGGGAAAGGGAATCCGAGACAGCGTAGTAGAGAGGGAGCAGTTATAGAAAAAAATTAAACTTTTATTTTTACACCCCAACAACTCTGGTCTGCTTAATAATCTAATTAAATTATTATAGAATTAGGTAGACAGGAGCTAAGAGATCATTCTCTAATTCTACCCCATCATTTTAATAGGAATGGCTGCCTACCATGTCTCCCATTCTTCTGGGAGCCAATATAGAATTGTTTATGATGCCATAGATAGATTGTTGTTGGCTGCTGTCGAGTTGATTCCAAGATATAGTGACTCCATGTGTGCAAAGTAGAACTGCACTCCATAGGGTTTTCAAGGCCATGACCTTTCAGAAGCAGATCACCAGGCCTAACTTGCTATGGAGAGTTATTTTAAACATCTATATTATAGAATAATAATGGGCATTAACATTTATTGTCAATATCTTACATTGCATTCAGTTTTTGTAACAGCCTGGCAATATATTGTTGTTTTTGGTAGGTGCCAATGAGTTGGTCTTAGTCACCTTATGTACAACAGAACGAAACCCGGCCTGGTCCTGTGCCATCCTCACAATCGTTGCTATGTATGAGACCACTGTTGTAGCCACTGAGTGAATCCATCTCACTGAGGGTCTTCCTTTTTTTTGCTGACCCTCTACCAAGCATGATATAGTAGTGTTATTATCATTTCCACTTTATAGGTGAAGGAGTGAGGCTCTGAGAGCTAAGGAAACGATCCAGGTTTCACAGTTATTAAGTGTGTGGGTGTGGGTGGGGGTGGGGAAGCAGTATTCCAATTTAAGTTTATCTGATGCTTATCCACATTGCTCCTCAGAAGTTTGCTAATGTGTTTTATCCTTTGACTACCTTCTTCCCATTTCCCTAGTCCTTCCCAACCACCAAACTGTTATCACAGAATTTTATTCTTTTTTCACTTTAACCCTTAAACCTGTAACCCCAATACCCCAGATTTCCAAAAATCAAACAAAGATTTCAGAATATATTGGCCTGGCTGAAATAAAAATTAAGGTGGTTCAACCTTGCATCATTCTGCAATAAAAGCAACCACCATTTATTGCACTATATGTATATACACTATCTTTTTTAAGTTGGAAGTTAGAGGGATCCAAGAAACAACAGTAGATCTAAGATGGTTGTTTGGGCATACTTCCTAGACTGGGGGTTTTGGGTTTGTTACTTTTCAAAACTTAGATGTCAGAAGCCCTAACTTTGCTGCCGTAACACATTACCACAAACTTGGTTGCTTAAAACAACACAGATTAATTATCTTACAGTTCTGGAGATCAGAAGTATAAAATGGTCTCACTGGGCTAAAATCAAGATGGCAGCAGGGCTGTGTTCCTTTTTGGAGGCTGCAGAGGAGAATCTGTTTTTTTTTTTCTTTCTTTCCATATTTTGTCTTCTTGAAGCTGTATACATTCCTTGGATGGTAGCACCCTTCTGTCTTCAAAGCTGGTAATGGCTGGTTGAGTCTTTCTCCCACCATATCACTCTGAGAAGGGCTCTTCTATTTTTATTCTCCCACTTTTATGGGTCTTTGTCATTACACTGGGCACACCCAGATAACACAGAATAACCTCCCTATTTAAGGTCAACTGATTAGTAACCTGAATCCATTTGCAACCCTAATTCACTTTTGCCATGTAACCTAACATATTCAAAGGTTCTGGGGAGGGCATTATTCTATCCATCACACCCTAGTTTTGGAACTAAATCATTGCTGTAGTGATTGATGCCTTCACCCAGCTCTAGATAAATTTTATTAGATTCTTCGAAAGAAAAAATAATTCAAATCTGAGCAGTCCACTGGGTTAAAATTTAGAATTTTGATAATAGTTTTAAAGAAAAACTATTAGTTTGTAGATTTTAGGAATATTTCATTTCCAAATATGTGGTAACTGCTGTTATACTTGACCATTTTATTTTCTGAAATCGAACTTTTACAGAATATTGAGCTGAAAGCATCATTGTAGTTCTTCTTGTAGTAATTGAATTCACCCTTTTCAGATTTGGAAACTGAGAACTCAGAAAGGTTAATGATTTCCTCAAAATTACAAAGTAAATTGGTGGAGAACTAGTACTGACACCTTCCAACTTTTTATGACCTAATAAGATTTAAAAAGAACAGAAATTAGGCTTCTGGATTTTATTCTTTTAAAAAAAATTTTTCAGTTGTTATAAATATGTATGAACCCATTGTTGTTGAGTCGATTCCGACTTATAGCGACCCTATAGGACAGAGTAGAACTGCCCCATAGGGTTTCCAAGGAATTCCTGATGGGTTTGAACTGCTGACCTTGTCGGTAGCAGCTGTAGCTCTTAACCACTATGCCACCAGGGTTTCTGTAAATAAATAAATAAATACAGCATGTGCCAGTTCGACATTTTTCAGGTGTATAATTTATCAAACTCAATTACATTAATTGTCTTGTGTAACCATCATCTGTCATTGGCAACTTTCCCATCACTATAAACATAAACTATAAATATAAACTATAAACATAAATGGGTTTTATTCCTAATATATGCTTTACAAGAATTGAAGGACGATTTTCAGGTTCTCACAACCTTCTTGTGTATTTGTTTTGACTCTCGGTAGAATGTACCTCTGAAAACTCTCCCATAAAATTGATTCAATTGACCTCTATATTTAGGCAGAAGTCTACTTCCCTCACTATTGAAAGTGTGAAACCTCCCCAAACCATAGTCACAAAAAAGGATGATTTTCCAGACAGATAAGGATTTTCTGTGGTTATAGGTATGAGTAGATTTGTTTTAAAGGAGTCTATATTTTATTTTTTCCTTTAAGAGGTACTTTAATGCATCCTGATGACTAATGTGTAAAATTAACTATTTCCCCCCCCCTCAATTGAGTAATTTCCATTAGAACAATCATATTGTACAATGTATAACACCAATGCACAAAACACACACAGTTATCTGGGCTTCAGTGAGGTCATTATCAGTTCCTGTATGCATTGCATTGTTGGTGCAATGGGTTTCTAGCCTATGTGGCAATGTAAGATGTTTGAAATAAGAATGAGGCCCACAGTTTTGTCAGTGCTACATATATCGAAGGGCATGCCAGGTCACATCATAGAGAACCAGTTGCTATCTGCCGCCATGGATGATAAGACTAGCTTATGAAATGTTTTACCTTGTATGAATCCTGTTAAGTCAGAAGAGAAAAACTACTCTCCGCTGACATTGGAATCAGCTGAGAATGTGGGCTTAGTGGCACTGAATAAGATAATACAAAAAAAAAATTTGGAATCCTTATTTTTTTAAATTCTTGGATATAGACATTAAATATTTATTTATATAAGTGACCCTCTGTAGATGTGTGGATTGTTTTACCTCCCTTTTTCTGGATCTTGTATTTTTATGAAGCAGAGGAACCTTCTTTCTGGGGAGAAAAAAAAGCTCCCCATAGACTTAACTGAGGAGCCAGTGTTCTAGAAAGTTTAAGGCAGTGAGTCTTTTTAGCAGAACATATAGGAGTATTCTCTGAGTTTATCAGCTGTCACCTTGGTTTTGACAGAGAGGATATAAATTAGAAACTGTTCTATAAACACTAGGAAACTACAGTGTCCTTTGTTTATTCTTTGTTAGTCTCATCTCATTGTAAAGAGAAGGGACCAGATTTTAGACTTTACTTGTGTCTTCTATAGCTCCTACTAAGTTAGGCACATAGTTGATTTATTTTTCTCCTCAAATTGAACTAAGATAACACATTCTCTTCCACATTTCTGAAAGAATCCTTGATCTAAATTAATGTGGTCTACCATTACTAGGTTCACAGCTATTCATAAGGTTCTCACTGGCCAATTTTTTCAGAAGTAGACCACCAGGTCCTTCTTCCTAGTTTGTCTTAGTCTGGAAGCTCTGCTGAAACCTGTCTACCATGAGTGACCCTGCTGGAACTTGAAACACTAGTGGAGTAGCTTCCAGCATCACAGCAATGCTCAAGCTACCACAGCATGACAAGCTGACAGACAAGTGGTTTAAAATCAGGAAAGGTGTGTGTCAGGGTTTTATACTTTCACCATACTCACTCAATCTGTATGCAGAGCAAATAATCTGAGAAGATGGACTATATGAAGAAGAATGTGGCATTAGGATTGGAGGAAGATTCATTAACAACCTGCGATATGCAGATGATATAACCTTGCTTGCTGAAAGTGAAAATGACCTGAAGTACTTACAGATAAAGATCAAAGACAACAGCCTTCAGTATGGATTGTACCTCAACATAAAGAAAATAAAAATCCTCACAACTGGACCAATAAGCAGCATCATGATAAATGGAGAAAATATTGAAATTGATAAGGATTTCATTTTACCGGGATCCACAGTCAATGCCCATTGAAGCAGCAGTCAAGAAATTAAATGACATATTGCATTGGGCAAATCTGCAAAAGACCTCTTTAAAGTGTGAAAAAGGAAACATGTCACTTTGAGGACTAAGGTGTGCCTAATCCAAGCCTTGGCATTTTCAATTGCCTTGTATGGATCTGAAGGCTGGACAATGAATAACAAAGACTAAAGAAAAATCTATGCCTTTGAATTATGGTGTTGGCAAAGAATATTGACTATACATAGACTGCCAGAAGAGCGAACAAGTCTGTCTTGGAAGAAGTACAGCCAGAGTGCTCCTTGGAAACATGGATAGCAAGACTTCATCTCGCATACTTTGGACATGTTATCAGAAGGGACCAGTCCCTGGACAAGGACCTCATTCTTGGTAAGGTCAACAAAAAGGAGGAAGACCCTCAACGAGATGGATTGACACAGTGGCTGCAACAATAAGCTCAAACATAGCAATGATTGTGAGGATGGCACAGGACCGGGCAGTGTTTCATTCTGTTGTACAGAGGGTCACTATGAATCGGAATTGATTCAATGGCACATAACAATAAATAATTACTAGGTTCATTTACTTATTAGGAACTTAAATTTTTAGAAGACAGCTTGGGGCAGGGAAGATGACACAGAGTGGAGAATTTCATCTGGCATGGGGTCTTGGCTTTGCTACTTACTGCGTGATCATGAGCAAGTTTAGAAATATTTCTGAGCCTGTTTCTTTATTGGTAAAATAGGAGTTATAATACCTGTCCTACAAGTTTGCTATAAGGTCTGGAGGTGATGAATGTAATGTATTTGAAATTTTATAGGTGCTTAATAAGTGGCAGTAGTAGTTGCTTATTGGAGAGGCTGTACCTAAAAAAGCGATGACTTGACAATCCATTTAGTTAGCAGCTCCTCTAATAAAAATACTACACATTGGTTAGTAATGAAAAGTCTATAATTCTATAAAAAATTTATAGCAGTGTTTATATACCCTGTAAAAGCAGCTGAGGCCCTTAGTTCCTTCTGGGTGGCTTCTTACTGAGCCCCTCAACAGCAGTGTATCACTGTTAGAAGAAGCAGTCTTATTAGTTGTCACCATGTCTAATCAAACCATATATGACATTTAGTCAATCAAATTACCCTTCAGTTATCTTAAGATGCCTTACCTGCAATAGCTTAAGTTAATGTGTGTGAACATGGGCCAAGTCTGGCATCCGAGCCCTGTCATCTATCTAGATCGCCTCACGTGAGATACAACTAAAAGGAAAACATTGTTAACTCTTTAGGCAATTATATATAAAGACATATCTAAGCTATAATTAATTTTAGCTCTTTCATTCAAATATTGAGACTTGAATTGATATGTAATAGTACACATCTCAGGGCAGGGTAAGAATGCAGGCCTTGTGTCTGGTTATTTAGTGCTTTATATTAAATCTTTAAACATAAACTTAATATCTTTGTTGTGGAGCCGAGGCCATTGAAATTCGACTTTACTAACAGTCTTTTTGGCAATGCTAATCAATTTTTTCTTCACTCTATAATACGTTTGGCAAAGTTACTTTTAATGATTGATTCAGTCATTCATCTGTTCACTGACTGTTTTAATACTATGACAAGACCACGCTTAGCAATAGAGGGATTCAAAGGTGAGGCAAACACACTCTATACCCAATGTATTAAAACTGTAAAATCAGATAGAAAATGGGTGGTGCAAGAGAGATACAGATTTGAGCTCCAAGCTAGGTACTTAAAAATGTTTTTTGGATGAATGAATATACCCATGCCTGTATATATGTTTTGTCGGATATCTCCAAGTCCCCAGATTTGCTCTTCCTCTGTGTCCCCCATCTGTGAATGGCACTACCATACCCCTAGTTGACATTGCTAGCAATCTGAGCTTCATCTTTTGCTCTGTCCTCTCCCTCCTGTAACATCTAATCTATCATCATGTTCTCTTGGCCTACTTCCTGAACAATTCTCAATGCTACTCTAGTTCAGACCACTTCCATGCTTGGCCTCTTATTTCAAAGCATCTTCCAACTGGTCTTCCTCCCTACAACCGCCTTCTTTTTTCCTTATCCAATATCCAGAATAGTAGGTAGAGTCTTAGTTCTAAAAGGAAAATCTAATCTAATTGTATCATTTTCCTCCTTAAAACTTTTTGATGCCTTCCCATCATCCTAGGAATAAATTGCAAATCTCTTTACATAGTTTAGGAGGCCTGGTACGATACAGATCCTGCTTATCTTCCCAGCTCCATCTCCTCCTATCTTTTTCTACCTCTCGCATTCCATTCAATGAGATGACACTGTATGGAAAGCATAGGGCACTTCCCATAGCTGCTTATTGTATGTTAGCTATTATCATTATTTTTCAAGTCCTTTCTCTGAAAGTGGCACAGCTGGGAAAAAGTTTTTAGGAGCATTAAAGGAGGGAGGTCAGGATGGAGAAAAGCACAAAGTTGACAAAAGGATATGATCTAGGTACTGGCAATTAAATTGGATATCATGATAGAGATTAAGAAATTATTAAATCTATTGAACTTTTGAAAAACATTTTTTGTTTAGTCTTGGAAAATAATTCAGTGTAGCATATGAGAAAGGGCTTTCTGTTGGATCTTAAATTTATCGTTTCCTGAGATTATGATCTAGTTTAGAAAAGTCTTCAGATACTCACTCTTTAAGACATACATTGTTTTCAAGTCCCACAAATGATCATGGTACTGTTGATAAGTGTTTAGTAGGCTACAGAATTTCCTTAAATTGTGATTTTCAGTCAATGGAATATGATGACTCACAGGGAACATAACTGCTTTTGTTTTTACTACTGATCTTAATCTTTACATGGTCAAAAGTCTGTTTCTATTAGCCTCACAGATCAGCAATTGTGTTTGTTTATAAGGGAGGAAATAAAGTTTAATTTAGCTACCTTTCTGTGTCTAGCATGACAAATATTATTATTAATAATGTGAAATTGAATCATTTAGATCATGCTTTAGAGATAACTAAAGTTTGTCTGTATTCTTTTTCTGTTGTATTATTATAATTCTTGTTGGGAGATCCATTTTCATTAGTTTGGGGCAAATAGATCTTCTGAAAAATCAATATTTCAGTGATATTTAAATTATATTTTATTTAATAACAATTTGCAGGAGATTGGTTGGTTTAGCTGATGACTGTTGTCAGATTCCTTTGAATAGTATAAATACTACGCAAAGGACATTCTTAGATCGTTTAGATATTTTGATTATTAAGATTACCTTTGAGTTCAAAACTTAAGGAAACTAATAGTAGGAAAAAAAAAGCACAAAACTTCTTATTTTGTGCCTTTGTGCTTTTAAATTGGATTCAGAGTTTTAATTTTTTACTAAGTTTAATATATGTTAGATTTAGTAGAATTGTTATTTAATGTAAGATTTTGAAATTTTTATTCTTAGATGATTATAATTTAACAATCAAGTATGACTTTTGAAAAACGTTCAGTAATGCTAATTTGGAAATTGAGAACAAATCTTTTGAAACTTCTCCTAGCTTTGCAGTCATGGGAACCTCAGTAAAAGCATCTACGTCATAATGGGAAATGCACTAATATGGTAAGATGATTGCTGTGATCTGTTTTATAATTATATACATAAACCCATAATTGAATATTCTAATCACTGCCATTGGGATAAAACCAAATTCTAAAAGCTGTTATGTTCCCTTAAGGAGTATATCAAGAACATTTGGAAGCAGGACATCTTTAACTGTCCTAAAACAATTCCATAAATGGTTACCACTTTCTTTTAGAAGTTGGGAATTCTATGGAATCCATTACAGTTCTTTACACGGGCTGCCAAGTGATTGTGTAATTACATGCTATATAGCACAAAGCATGATTTATGATGCTATTGTTATGGTATGCTTACTAAATACAAGAATGAAAAATAGTAACTACAGTATTAGCAGAAGTGCTGTAGGTAGGGTTGCCAGATAAAATACAGGCTGCCCAGTTAAATCTGTATTTCAGATAAACAGCACATAATGTTTTTAGTATAAGTATGTCACATGGAAAATTATTAGTTGTTTATCTGAAATTTCAAATTTAACTGATCATCCTGTATTTTTATTTGCTCACTCTGGCAACCCTAGCTATAGGTGATTGAATAGAATATAGGTAACAATAAAGGAACAGATTCTTCTGACAGGACAAAATTTTTCCTTAGAATTCCTCCTGAATCAAGTAAAGAACATCTTGGTCACTTAGCTATGAATGATATTTGGAGCTGAGATTTGAACCCAGGGAGTTAGCCTCAAGAGTCCATGTTCTGTCCCTGCCTCTCTTAAACTGATGTTGGTGTTAGTGAAATTAAAAGTAATTCTGATATCCTATGCTATCTCAATCTGTATTACACTGACGTTTTTATCAGTAAAACAAATCTTTTATTTTACACTAAGGAATTAACTTAGTTAATAAATTGAAAAAATTTTTTTCCTAAAGTTAGGGAATTTTTGACTAGAGAAATTTAACAGAACATGCAGATTTTTGCTGTTCTATTTTAAGTGGTGTTAATTAGTTCAACCAAATATTTTTATTTTCTGCATACTTAATAGTGATTTCCTTTTAATTTTCTTGTTGAAACTGAATTGTTGTGCTTGCATCCTGCAAGTGGAAAGCAGTCATAGTTTGGAGTTGCACATTGTTCTGCTTGTTTCTTTAGCTTGGCCAGCCTCCATCTCTTCTGTTGTACCCATCAATCATCTGGTGCTCTTTACATGCTGTAGGACACATTTTTTTCCCTCTTGAGTGTTGGTGGTTGCCTTTTATGACTTACCCTCATTAATAATTAGGCAGGGCTCTTATTTTTTTAAGGTACCATATATGAGATCTTGTAATAATTCATGGTCTACATTCATTCATTTATAAATGTAAATGCATAAAATCTAACAGTCACAAAAATCTTGAAACTGGAACCTCTTAAATACAAAGATGAAAATATTGCAAGCTCTATCAAGTTACTTCAAGAGCAAGTTTCAGAGTCTCTTCTGACATCAATTTTGGTCTTTCTTTTCTGCCTTTTTAATGACCTTTTGTTTTCGTCATATTTGATGTTCTTGATGTTATCCCTCAATTCATCTGGTCTTCGGTCATTAGTGTTCAATGCATCAAATCAATTCTTTTTTTTTTTTTAATTTTTGTTGTGCTTTAAGTGAAAGTTTACAAATCAAGTCAGTCTCTCATACAAAATCTTATACACACCTTGCTATGTACTCCTAGTTGCTCTCCCCCTAATGAGACACCACATTCTTTCTCTCCACCCTGTATTCCCGAGTCCATTCAGCCATCTTTTGTCCCCCTCTGCCTTCTCATCTCCCTTCCAGACAGGAGCTGCCCACATAGTCTCATGTGTCTACTTGAGCCAAGAAGCTCACTCCTCACCAGTATCATTTTCTATCTTATAGTCCAGTCCAATCCCTGTCTGAAGAGTTGGCTTTGGGAATGGTTCCAGTCTTGGGCTAATAGAAGGTCAGGGGACCATGACCTCCAGGGTCCTTCTAGTCTCAGTCAGACCATTAAGTCTGGTCTTTTTATGAGAATTTGAGGTCTGCATCTCACTGCTTTCCTGTTCCATCAGGGATTCTCTGTTGTGTTCCTTGTCAGGGTAGTAAAAAAATATTTACAGGATCCAGTAGAAAGAAAAAGTTTAATATTAGGGCATTGTGAATTCAAATCTACCTGTTTTCCAGGATGGTTCACAATATGCTATGAATGAATTTTTTTTTTTCTATCTTGGAATGTAGAAATTGCAAATTGTTCCATTTTATAAAATGAAGTTGTGAAACAGTATTTTGATATAATATTTTATTTATAGAAATTAAATTTTTAGTTATTGTCAGTGGGAAACTAAATTGTGATTTAATTCATGGGTTTTTTTTTTTTTGTTGTTGTCATTCTCTATTTGTCCTAGTCAAATTATTCTATTTTCAAACAATCCAAATTCTTTTGTCCAATTCACTATTTAACATGTTCTCCTTAGATTGTATAAAGAACTAAAAGGGACACATAAATCTGTCAAATTTTTGTTAGCTCTGGTAAGATTTATAAAACACAGGAGTGTGTTAAACCACCCATATAACCAACTAGTACAAATTAGTCAAATTTCTGTATTACTGAGCTACATATTTAACTTTTTTTGATTTATCCATTGGCAAATATTTACTGAGCACTTTCTTATGTTTCTGCAAGGGATTAAAAAAAGTCTAAATTATAATCTTTGCCCTCAAATCATTTACAGTCTCAGTGGAAAGGAAGGCTATCTGTGTATTAAAGTGCACGGGCATTGATGAATAACTTTAGATGAGGGTGTTATGGATTGAACTGTGGTCCCTCAAAAAGATATGTTGAAATCCTAGCCCCTGTACTTGGGAACATGACCTTGCTTGGAAATAGGGTCTTTGAAGATTTTATTGGCTAGGTTAACATGCTCGAGTTGGGTGGGCCTTAATCTTACAGGACTGGTGTCCTAAGAAAAGAGCAACATACACAGAATGACAGAGGATGCATGCCATGTGATGCAGCCTGCAGCTGCCAGCCGAGGAACTCCTGGAGCAACCAGAAGCTAGAAGAAAGGCACAGAACAGTTTCTCTCTCAGAGCCCTCAGAAGGAATCAACACACCAATATCCTGAATTGGATTTCTAGCCTCCAGAACTGTGAGACAATAATTTTGTGCTACCCAATTTGTGGTATTTTGTTATGGCAGCCCTAGGAAACCAAATCAGAGGTGTTCCTATGGAGTCTGGAAATAATCTTGATCTGGTTATCAGGAAAGTCTTCAAGGGGAGGTGGAACATGAGGTGAACTGTGAGGGAATAATAAATGTTAAGACTGATGGAGAGTTCACAATTTTGGGCTCCACTGATGCTGTGAATGTGGAGACCCCAGCAAACCCTGTGGATTGGGGTTAGGAGCAAACCAATTGGATTACTGTGATATAAAGTTGGAAAGCTAAATCGAATCAGTATTTCAGAAGGCTTGAATGCCAGGCTGCATGTATTCTGTAGGCCATGGGGCTTCTGAGCTGTGGAACTGATATTTTGGAAACTATGTGCCTGAGGAAAACAGGGCAGCCATAATTGCATAATTGAGGACAACAGCATAATCACGAGCTACCTAGTCCGACTATTGGAAACAGTCTCCTTTAGGCTTTTAAGAGAACTTGTCAGTGGTGGTGGTCAGGAAGAGTGGAAAACTGGTCAGACAGATACAAATTAGGAAAATTTAGTAATCTAAACAGTTACCTGAGCTAGGATGATGACAACTGAAATGAAAAGGAAGGAAGGCATTTAAGAAACAAAGGGAAGAGCTATGCAATCAGAAGTGGCAACAAAGAATTAGAAAAGGCGAAGTCCAAGGTAAGTCCAAAGTTTCAGGTTTGAGTGATTAAATGATGGTAACAGGCAAGTCGACAAGGGACATGGGTTTTGGGAGAAAGGTGACAAGTCAGGCTGTAGCCATGTTTTATCTGAGGAGAAAATGCTATATCCAGATTTAAAGGAGGCTCTGGGCCTCAGGACACAAGACTGGAGAGTTATCCACATGAAAAGTTTTATGTACATCAATGAAAAAAGCAGAATGTTGGTATAATTTCTAAATCTTGCTCCCTAAATAGAAAGTGTATTTTAAATGTTTGACAAAATAATCAAATTTAATAACAGCTTTCAGTTGCTACCTCTGTTTCTGGTCTCCAGCTGCTTAGCCATTTTCTCAAAATCATTGACTTCTTAAACGTAGAAGAATCTGTGTTTGAAGGATATCAGGAATATATTAGGGCTTTTCCCCAAGCTTAGCCAACTCCAGGCCACATCTTCACCACTTCCTCCAGAGATATGAAAGCCAAAAAAATCCAATTTGGCTGCACTAAAGATGGGGATTGAGGGATTAGGGGATGAAGAACTAGGATTGGGTGGGGCAGGTGGAAGTGCATCCTGTATTATGGACTAGTTTATGCCTAGGAAATGGATCATTGAATCAACTTATTTAAGTGGATGGTTTTAATACAAAAGTTAGAGGGTAACACTGTTAGCTAAAACTAGGTTTTTGGAAAAATTTTGGGAATTTATCCTAAAAGCTATGTTGGTCTTTAATTATCATAGGAATCATTTGGTCCACATTGAGAGTGGAAGAAAGCATGTACCTCATTAGAATATTATGCAGTAAGACATGCATCTAATTAGAATATTATGCAATTTAGAATTACCAGGGAAGGAAAACAGTAAGAATATTTTTGTTTGAACCCGGGGCTTCTTTTTCCAATATCATTTTTCAAAGATTGTTGTAATCTGTGATTTATTTCAAAGAGCAAAAGTTATTAGTAAACTGAATTCAGCCATGTATCTAATAATTCTTGTATCCTCAAATTTGTATGTGATACACAAAGTTTCTTCCTGCAGTAACTGAAAATAAGAGACTGAGTTAAAGATGAAAACACCTGGCGTCTAAACTGGGTTGAAGGAAGCAGCATGTTTTTGAAGAAGCCACACCCAGGGATAGTGTGCCTGGCTGGCCAATCACTTCGTCTTTCAGGGTTTTAGTTTCTTTTGGTTGAACCAAGAGGGAGTAGGATAAACTACCTTCTGCTTTCCTCACTTAGATGGACCCTCCCATTAATGGATCCTCCCCATGTGATTCTACATTTGAAGAGCTTTTAGCTTCTAAAGCAGTTAACCAATTTATGAACTGTAAGAGTCCTGATGCTTTTCATTGTTACTATTTAAGTTGTACTTTGTAGTGGCAGAAAAATCTGGACAGCAGTTATCTCCTCAGTTTTAGCATCGTGGAAGAATAAAGCCTAGATTTTCAGGAAATGAATGACTTTCTAAATCGAGAATATTGAATCACAAAAAACATGCAACATGCTTTCAGTTTCTTTTAGGAAAAAAAAATTCATGAATTGAAAAAGGCTTAAAAGCCAGTGTCCTTCCATTTTACACTATATACTTTTATACCATTAGAACTTAAGTCTGGGGACACTGTTCAAAGGAAATATAAACGTATATATCACAGAATGATTGAAACTTGGTTTTAAAGAGTGAGTAGCAGTAGAACTTCTAGGTAAAATTCCTGTTTTACAGGGAATGATGGAAATTGGCAGCTGAGAAACTGACTTGTGTCAAGAACACAAGCCAGAGTTGGTCACCATTCTGATCCTGAGTAGAACCAATGGTTCAGTTGTAATTGACCCATGAATGATTTTTTCTCTTTGAAAATCTAAGAGGCCACTTTGAGAATTAATTCCCTTAGGAACCTACCTTATCTTGGAAATATGACTAGTAGTAAAACTGTAAAGATGAACAAGCTACTGTTTTAGTGTATCTACATTTAAATATGTCTTCCTCGTTAGTATAGTGGTGAGTATCCCCACCTGTCACGCGGGAGACCGGGATTCCCCGACGGGGAGGATGAAGTGCTGTCTTTGGAAACCCTGGTGGCGTGGAAGACTGACCAATGGAAAATGTATTGTATTGTATCTCCATTTCTAGTCAGTTTTTGAAAACCCTGTTGCTGTCAACTTGTATAAAAGAATTTGATAACACATTGTTTTTTCTTATACATATTTTTGAAAAGCAATTGTTTTTAGCCCCACCCCAAATACTTAAAAAGAAAAGCGTTTCATTCATACAAGGTTTTTAATTTAATATCCCACGTTAACAGCGTACATGGTAGTTATAAAAAAATTTTTTTAAAAACAACCTTTAGAAATAGTCAAGACTTACAGTTTACATCAAACAAACTTATATATTAAATAATAGCTCTAACACACCACTTTAGTATGCAATGTAAGGATACAGGGTACAATAGAATAAAATGTTGTTTAAGGAAAAGGTTTTATATTCCTTATCTCTGGGGAGTCCTTTAAGCCAGTTAGACCATTCATAAAAAAATACCCATATATTATTTAAAAAAAAATTGAAAACCGCATTAGTACATTCCAAAGCTGAATTTATATTTCTTTTGTGGTTTTAACCTTTGGAGAGTACAGCTAGAAATACCTATTAGAGAAGAATTCTAGGAAATAAATGTAAACAGAAACTCAGGCTGAACTTATTTTTCTTTTCAACAAGAACTGTTTAAAACCTGGCAGCAGAAGACTGTTCTCTTGTCTACAAAGTATTATACTAGAAAATGCAAGGTCATCTCTAAATACAAAAGACTCTAGGTTTCTGAGGAAAGAATGTATCTTAAGAAGGGTAAATGAAATAGTTTGGCTAGAGAGGAAGGGAAATTTCCTGATTACACCCTGAAACTTGGCAGCATATATGAAACAACTTGAAACTTTGAGATAAATGAAAGATGTTTGGGTCGCCTTCTTTGGAAGCTCTTTTGCACCCAATTTATTTTCTCATATCTGATCAGTGAGGGACTTCATCTTAAGAGGTCTTGCGAAACTTTACGGATTCATTAAAATGCAGATAGCATTCTCACTTTTGGGTGAGAAAATAATTTCAATTTTGTCAGTTTGGAGATCTGTCAACATAAACAATAGGTGAGATAAAATGTTTCAGATCTGAATTTTTTTTTTTTTTATTTTAGTCATGGTTTATTATTTACTTTTTTTTTTTTAATTAATTTTTATTAAGCTTCAAGTGAACATTTACCATTCCAGATCTGAATTTTTATGTAGGCTTGTTTAGTCTGTTGTTAAGTAGGCTAGCTCAGTCTCTTGTCAGATGCACACGGAGACCTTCTCCTTCTCTACTCCTATGGTAGGTAAAAGTTGCTTGGAATGTTTGGGGATATGTTTATTAAAATACCCAAGTAGAGTTGATTCTGACTCATAGTGACCTTATAGGGGAGAGTAGAACTGCTCCACAGGGTTTCCAAGGTTGTATTCTTTATGGAAGCAGACTGCCACGTCTTTTGCCTATAGAGTGGCCGGTGGGTTCAAACTGTCGACCTTCCTGTTACCAGCCCAGCACTTAAGCACTGCGCCACCGGAGCTTCTTGTTTATTAAAATAGTAGGGGATAAAAAAAAGAGGGCTTAGCTAGTCTAGGAGAAATTGTTTGGCCTCGTAGGTGCTTGAGGCTGCCCATTTGGAATGCTTGTTAACTTTTGTAGGTACTATGGGTCTAAACTCTCCTAGATCCTTACCTTTTTCTTTATTATTCCTTCTATCTCTTCACCATAACCATAGCCCTTTGCACGCTTCCCCAATAGTTCTTTATTCCTTAACCCTTCATTCCAGTTTCAGGGAGGAAGTGTGAACACACCTTTCTTCGTTGCCTCCTTCTGAAGTTTTACACCATTGTTCCAGTGCCATCTCTCAGAATCCCACTTCCCTCTGGAAGTCAGTGGACAGCTGAAACTCCAGCCTTTCTCATCCATTTTCCTGTTGTCCCCTGACCTCCAGGACTTTCTCACACTCCTCAATTTCACACTCCTCAATTTTGCCATGCTTAGTCTCCACTTCATTCCTGAAAATTGTCATCAAACTTTAGCACTCACATTAATGACCCTTTCAGCACTGGCCTCACAGTTGTTCAATTTTCTTAACATTAATAACATTTATCCTTATTCCACTTCAGTGATCACTAAACACTGCCCCTCTGTGTTGTTGTCCAGTACTTTTGAATCAGTTCCTACTCATAGCGACCCTACGTACAACAAAACGAAACACTGCCAGGTTCTGCACCATCCTCACAATTGCTGTTATGCTTGAGCCCATTGTTGCTGTCACTGTGTCAGTCCATCTCATTGAGGGTCTTCCTCTTTTTCTCTGACCCTCTACTTTACCAAGCATGATGTCATTCTCCAGGAATTTTTATGTCTGATAATATGTGCAAAGTACATGAGGGATATCTCACCAGCCTTGCTTCTAAGGAGCATTCTTGCTGTACTTCTTCTAAGACAGATTCGTTTGTTCTTTTGGCAGTGGTATATTCAATATTCTTCGACAACACCATAATTCAAAGGCGTCAATTCTTCTTCGATCTTCTTTATTCATTTTCCAGCTTTCGCATGCATATGAGGTGATTGAAAACACCGTGGCTTGGATCAGGCGCACCTTAGTCTTCAAGGTGACATCTTTGCTTTTTAACGCTCCAAAGAGGTCTTTCGCAGCAGATTTGCTCAATGCAATGTGTCATTTGATTTCTTGACTGCTACTTCCATGAGTGTGGATCCACGTAAAATGAAATCCTTGAAAACTTTAATCTTTTCTCCATTTACCATGATGTTGCTTATTGATTTAGTTGTGAGAATTTCTGTTTCCTTTATGTTGAGGTGTAATCCATACTGAAGGGTGTAGTCTTTGATCTTCATTAGAAAGTGCTTCAAGTTCTTTTTGCTTTCAGCAAGCAAGGTTGTGTCATCTGCATATCGAAAGTTGTTAATGCACCTTCCTTCAATCCTGATGCCTCGTTCTTCTTTATATCTATCCATCTTCTTGGATTATTTGTTCAGCATACAGATAGAATACAGTGAAAGGATACAATCCTGATGTACACCTTTCCTGACTTTAAACCCCACAGTATCTCTTGAAACTAATTAATATTCCATCTCCAGTGTTTCCAGCTTTGACTTTCTCTTATCTGCCCAGCATTCTATCTTAGCCCCCTCTCATTCTTAATGAACTTGTACTTTGCCTTTTTTTTCTGGTCTCAAATTTCTTAATGCCTCTGCCTTCTCCCAGCTCATTTGCTTCTTTCTGCCCTCCTTAATTCCTTTCCTGTATCCACAATTAGTCCTATCAGTGTGGCTAATGAGCATATAAAATTGCTCTGCCCCCTTGCCCTTATGCCTTATGTCCTTATTCCATATCTACCTTGGCAATCTCTGCCATATTCTTTCTTTCCACTAGTTCCTTCTCTTTCTGGAGAAAGTTATAAACTGGAACCTTTTCATTTCACACACACACAAAATGATAAATAACCCTGAGCTTCATTTGTTAAGTAGTGAGGAAAGTGTTAATCCTTTCATTCTGGTCAGTCTGTGATCTGGCACTAACATCCATATTTGTATCCCATTACTCCTTTGTAAGGAGCCCTGGTGGAGAATGATTAAGTGCCTGGCTGCTAACCGAAAGGTCAGCAGTTCAAACCCATCAGCTACTCTTTGGGTGAAAAGGCCTGGTGATCTGCTCTGGTGAAGGTTACAGCCTAGGAAACACTATGGGGGCAATTCTACTCTGTCCTATAGGGTTGCCATGATCTGGAGTCGACTTGATGGCCCACAACAACAACTCTTTCATGGCTTTCTGTACCTTTGCCAAAGAGTATTGCTTACTTTTTTCATGTTTTGTTATTTATCTGTATAGTTTATCTTATGCCAGGGATGACAAACAGATTTTATTATATGTGACTGCTCTAGTTGATTGGTTGTGATAATGAGGAGGGCTATGTTGAGAGAGATTCTGAAGCTAAGAATGAGCTCAGCAAGAGAGTGTGCAATTATCAACTATTGATGTCTGCCGTGGTGTGGAAGATGGAAGGCCCTGCAGGGACCACACATTAGTGAGGTGTTGCCAGGCATTTGCCACCTATTTTCCCTTCCTGCTTTACACTTTGCGTGTTTGGATTCTACACATTCCTCAAGGTTCAAGTCAATTGCTACTTAAAGGAAAATTTACTTTGTTCCACTTTTCCTTCCTCTAGGCAACCATATCTCTTTAGACATTTCCTTTTTGTGAAGACTTGTATTATTGAATACGTGTATTCACTTTCCTACTATAATATTATCCACTCCTAAGTAGAGACAATTCTTAATCATTCTATTTTGCTTTGCACAGTGTCCTGTAGATGTTTAGCAAATATTTTTTGGATGAGCAAAAGAGGTGGTTAAATTTTTATTTTTCTACTCCTAACCTATTAGAAGTGTATTCCTTAAGGGCAGAAAATGTATCTTCCTTTTGATACTAAGTTCCATACTGCTCTGCCCTTTGAAAGGTGAGTTCATACCAGCATCTTTGAGAGTTAGGTACCTAGAGGACCAATGACAGTGAGCAAATTTCAAGAGCAGGAGTGGAGAAAACTGAATCAGAGGAGAAGTTGGTCACAATGTCATAAGCAATTTGAGAATCCACAAGGAGAGTCTCAAACAATTGGGATGAACACAAGTGGGGTACCCTGCACTCTCTTTTATGGGTCCTTGGACATGTTGGGTACACTTAAAGTTAGGGTCCAGATGGACAATGGAGGAGGTATCTATCCCAGGCTCTGCAACTGCCCCCTTCCATATGTTTGTGCTTCTAAAGCTTTACATATTTCCAGTTGAAAACTTTCCCAGCCCTGGGGGAGAAGGAACAATGTGTGTAGGCCCACTGAGGACTACAGAAACTTACTCTCATTGTGGATAGTTGAAACAGAGCTAAAGAGTGTTTGTGATTTGTCTAGTTCCACAGATGATTGCTAATGTTAACCCTGAATTACTAAGTCAGTTTTGTTGTGTTGTTACTTGGCGATGCAGCATCCTATTTAATAATTATACTAATGTTGAGGAACGTGTGCTGGTTGTGTTATTATTTTTATAGCATATTAAGTTTCATGTAACTAGAAAGTGACTCGAGTTTTGTTTAAGAAGCACCTATTTTCTGTAAAATAATTTTTCATTAGGATGAAGCTTACAGCACATTTTATATATGTGTTTTGGTGAATAAATTTTTCATTGAAATATAACATATACACAGAAATGTACACAAATCCCAAGTGTACAAATTGATGGATTTTCAAAAAGTGAACATGACTGTGTAACCAGTACCCAGATCAAGAAACAGAGCAGTGCCAGCACCCCAGTAGCCACCCTGGTGCCTCCTCTTGTTTATTACTAACCCAAACCAAACCCATTGCTGTCAAATCAGTTCTGACTCATAGTGACTCTATAGGACAGAGTGGAATTGCCCCATAGTGTTTTCAAGGCTGTAATCTTTATGGAAGCAGACTGCTGCATCTCTCTCCCAAAGTGTGGCTGGTGGGTTTGAACCACTGACCTTTTAGTTAGCAGCCAAGCACTTAACCACTGTGCCACTAGGGATGCATCTGGTTATTGCTGCCCATTCCTAAAGGTAACCATTCTTCTGACTTCTGACACCATAGATTAGTTTTGCTTGTTTTTGAACTTCGTATAAATGGAGTTATATAGTATGGTGCCGTTAATTACTTTTGTGTGTGGCCTTTTTTCTAGCCATGGTCTTATAACTCCCACCCACGTGATTGGGTGGGACTGTGTGATAGGATAATCCAAGGGGATTGGCCAGTTTTGCCTTAGAAGAGAGCCAATTTCAGAGCAAAGGGAAGAGCCCACCACCACCAGGGAAGGAGAAATCCAGCAGCAGAGACCTTGGAGCAGGAGAAAGAGCAGTGGGCTTCCCCATGGAGTGAGAAAGCTCAGTGCCTTTGGGTAGAAGCCTATGGTCAGGGAGAGGCATGCTGTGAGCACAGCTGGGGGGAGCCTGTCCTGATGAAAGAACTATATCCTGAGTGTTCTTGAGCCTGAATTGTAACTTCCCTAATAAATCCCATAATTGTGAGTATGGTCTGTGAGTACTTTGTGGCCAGTGTAATACATTATTGAACCCATTAGACAGTGCTAGGGGAGGGCCAGTTGGTGTCAGAATTGGTAGAGATGGAGGAGAGAAAAGGTGTGTCTAACCTCCACCTCATAGGAATCAGTCTTGGGATGTTGATCTTGGTTCTTCTTCCCACTTAAGGGGTTGGAGGAAGTCAGACACCTCCCCCAAGCCATTTTTACATATAGTATGCTTTATTTGTGTCTGACTTCTTTCCCTTGACATTATATTTATAAGATTTATCCATTCTATTTGTGAAGCAGTAGTTTGTTTATTCTTACTGCTGTTAAGTATTCCATTGAATAAATATACCGCATTCTGCATTTTAGAAAGTCCATTAACACTATTACTGTCGCTCTTAAGCTAGAGTTTGAAAGACTAAGTATAAAAATATCTGAGATTACAAAAATTCTTATGATATTTAACTTATTCATTTTTCCATTATTTTAATCTATTTCATGGAAATTATGCCTAAGGACTTCTAACATAAACTCAAAATTTAAGGATTATATGGAAGCTTTTTGAATATGTTATAGGTATACTTTTTCCAGGTTTTTTTTTTTAAAAAACTTTGCATAGATATCAAAGTAGTGTTTTACATAGTCATTTGGAGGATTATATGTTGGCATGGCATTTGATAGAGATATTTGTGAGGTACAGGAAATGAAAGAGGAGTTAATAAGACAAAAAAAAAATCAAGACTCAAGAATTAGATTTGGAAATCATTTGTGTATAGATCATTGCAATTATGAAGGCAAATTATGTTTAAGAGACTGCTAGGATAGAGAACTGCTGACCAAATCCCAAGGGAATACTATTGTTAGTAGGAAAGAAGCAAATATTGAGGTTCTGTCAAATGACCAGAAGGCAAATCACCGGAAGAGTGTATTTTGGAAGCCAAAATTGGAAACCGTTTTGAGGAGGAATTCATTAAGATTGGAAAACATGTTTATTGAAAGTCAGAATTGACTAGACAGAAACGGGTTAGTTTACTATGTGCTAAAGAGTCTCAGGAAACCCTGGTGGCACAGTGGTTAAGAGCTATAGCTGCTAACCAAAAGGTCAGCAGTTCAAATCCACCAAGTGCTCCTTGGAAACCCTATGGGGCAGTTTTACTCTGTCCTTTAGGTTCTCTGTGAGTCAGAATCAACTTGATGATAGTGGGTTTTTTTTTTTTTTTTTTTTGTAAGGAGTCTCAGGGTGGTGCAAATAGTTAAGTGCTTGGCTACTAACTAAAAGGTTGGCAGTTTGAATCCACCTGCAAGTGCCTTGGGATTTTACTTCTGTGCCTGGCAATTAACTTCTGAAAGATCACAGCCATGAAAATGCTATGGAGCACAGTTCTACTCTGGCACATGTGGGGTCACCATGAATTGGAATCGACTTCACAGCAACGGTTTTGGTGTTTTACTTTGTGCTAAGTACTGAGACTGTAAATATGAATAAGATAGAGTCCTCTAGATCTCAAGAAGCAGACAATTACATCCAGTAAAGAACTCCAGTAAAGATAATTAGGGTGAAAGAATAATAGTTTATTAAAGTATATGTAATATGTAATAAATAGTCTTCCGTGATGGGCTGGAATTAAAAAAATAATTGTTTTCTAATTTAATTTGACACAGGTAAGAGAGAAGTAGTGCAAATATTTAGGGTAAGAAAGGAACGAGGTGCACAGATCTAGTGGTTTGACAGTAATGTTGGTGAGGCCGAGCCATATGTGGATGACAGACTCTCAAGGATGTTTTATGGGCTTAATATATTGATGATGAAAAATAGGCTCTGGTCTGCAGGCAAGGACCTGGGGAGTTGTACAGCTGTACTGCTGCTATGAGACTTATGGCTTCTTTTCCCTATTTTATAACTATGAAGGAATTGGCTGGGTCATGGAGCAAGTGTGTGTTCTTTGGTTTGCATGAATGGTATGTACTTTGAATTCTCAAAACAGAGCTTCAATTTACTTTCTCCGTAGTCCCAGTTAGAAAAGTTATATTTCTTAAATATGGTCAGAGAGCACATAGGGTAGGAATATTTACTGTAGGAACCTGTGATTGTCTGCAGGCACCGGCATAAATATGTTTCCATCCCTAATCCCAGGAGGATAACCTCGTTATTAAACCTGTGCAACATTCAAGTGAGTTTATTTCTCAATGCTTGTTTTAGCTTTGTAAAAGTAACAAGTGAACACGGAAAGAAGTTAAACAACAAAAAGAGTATGTAATGAATAGTGAACCCCAGATCCCCAGCACCCCAGAGACAACCACTGTCAGTGGTTTCTAGTGGGTCTTACACACACACTGGATATTTTCTTTTCATAGTGAAAATTATTTTTATTTTACCTCTGAAAGACATAAAGATAACTGTAGGCCCCCCTGTAATGCAGCCAGTAAGTGATTTTTAACTTCCCTTTCCAAACAGACTTTGAAACATGAGTTTTGAGAAGCAGGATTAAGCACTCTAACCTAAGAGACATGGATCTCTTTGACAATTCACAAGGACAGCCTCAAATTTGGCATGAACATAAATGGGGTATCCTGCACTCTCTTTTATGGGTCCTTGGGTGTGTTAGGTAGACTTAAAGTTAGGGTCCAGATAGATGATGGAGGAGGTATCTCTCCCAGGCTCTAATGCAGGCTTGTGGAGGAACTGGAATTAAAAACTTTCTCCCTCCTGCTAAAACATGGAAGTTTGATGCTTTGGCTCTAAGTACACATTGATGTGACTTTCTGAATGATGCAAGGGAGAATATACAAGCAGTTTAGACCATTGGAACACCTCTCTCACTCTCAAGATAGACTCCTTGTATTTGTGCTGAAATTACAAACCGGGTATAAGACAGCAGAAAAATTGGCAGTGTCTCTCTTACAATAAGCTTTCACATGCAACTTCAAACACTTTTGTGGTTTGGGTTGTATTTTGACAGTTGCTAGGTAGTTTGAATCAGAAAGTACAGCTGTGCAATTTAAGATGGTTTTTCTTATTCCAGCCTCTAAAGAAAGCTAAATAAGATAAAACTATAAGCAGATTTCTAAAGTTAAATCTGACCCAACTGTTTAGAACCTATAAAACAGAGCTAAGTGGTTGAATTTTGACTAAAGCACATATATACTAAAGTCTGCCAGTGAATTTAAGTGAGATGGAACTAGGTACGCCTGATGTAAACAGATGAACTTCTGAATTTCTGAACTGTTTCACTGAAAGTTAAAACACTGATCTTGGGAACAGACTGACTTCTCTGGCACACTTAAGTTATTGGCGCTCATTAAAAACTAAATTCTAACATGAACATACTGTTTATATAGAGAGCCAGGGAGAGCGACTAGGATTTATGAAAAGAAAGAGTAGGAGAAAAAGATATGAGTCCAACTTACTTGGAAAAATGGGAACACTTAAAAGGAGAAATAAGATTATTAACTCATAGGTTTCCTATTCTCAAAGTTGTTCTTGTTAATTTATAAAAGTGTAAATGTACTTTGTCCTGCAGACAAGGATTCATTTAGGGAGGTTTGTTATGAATGTGGACAATCATTTGTTATGGACTTGTAGTGGACTAAATTGTGAACAAAAACCGTGTAGAAAAATAGACTAAAAACTTTGTGGAAAGTTATTCAAGGCAAATCCTTGAGAAGGCAGATGAGAAGAAAAACTAGAACAACTGGCTTTGGAGATAGACGAAATCCCCAAACCAAACCAAACCTATTGCCATTGAGTTGATTCAGATTCATAGCAACCCTGTAGGACAGAGTAGAACTGCCCTTCATGGTTTCCAGGGAGTGTCTGGTGGATTTGAACTGCTGATCTTTTGGTTAGCAGCCCAGTTCTTAACCACTTGCTCCACCAGGGCTCCAGAAAGAGACAAAATCAAGATTTTTCAGGGCAAGAGGGACAGTTAAATCAGCAGGAAGTTCTGCATTGCTGCCTAGAGATTGGTTTGGGCCTAATCCCAGGTATGACGTCTGGAAAGCCAGACATTTACTGGGAGAAATACAGGGCCAAGGGACTGAAAGATGAAGTGCAATAAGCTCTGGGGATAGAATAGAAAATATAGAGAAGAAAAATTCTTTAAGTAGAGGTAGCTGTCTCTGCAGCCAACCTGCATACTTGCCTATCTATATGTCTCTGGTGCCCCATATTCTTCACAAACTAAGGCAGTATCTTATACCCTAGGTGTTTGACTAAGTGAGTTAATTCTAAAGGCTCAGTATTGAGGGAATTAAGGGGCAGGCAGGGTTCTGTTCCCAAGGCCACAGTGCATAGAGTATAACCCTCCTCCCTCCCTCCTTTTATTCCTTGGGTGATGGTAGCAGGTAAGAGAGAAACAAATGCAGAGAAGAGAGGTTTTAGATACCATTGGTATTCTTCATAGGCATAATTTAAAAACCACAACAAAAAAATACATAATAGAAAAGAGAATACTTTTTTTGGAGAGGTCTTTCTGTAACTTCACTCAGAATTTTAAAGGAAAATTTGTCAGTCTATATGATTAAACTAATTATGAGACATCCAGTTGACATGGAATAATGGAGATTTAAAAAGATATCAGTATTTTTTTTTCTAATTATGAAAGTAATACAGGCTGAAAGCAAGAAATCGGAAGAAACAGAAAATTAGAAGAGTGGCATTTAAAATAACCTTAAAAATATGCTCTTAGAATATTCAACGGTGGTGATGGGGAGAGGTATGAGGTGGTGGGGAAAGAAACTCTTCACAGACCTTAAGAGAAGCAAGAACATTCAAAGAGTTGTAAAGGAGGTTGGATGCATGATTAGGCACTGGCCTTAAATCAATTCTGTCAACTGTAGAAATTATCTACCAAGAGCAAGTCTCTCTGGGGAGATCATTAAAATGAGAGTAGATTATCATTAGAATGACTGCTCAGGTTACCTCAGGTACTTCTGAAGTGCCACCAACTGCTGAAACATATACCGGAAGTTGCCTTCTAACCCACATTTTCAGTGCTTTTATTGGAGATTTAAAACACACACAAACACACACACACACACACACACACACGCACACACACAGTTGGCAGCCAGGAAGCCTGGCTCAGTCACCAAGTAGCAGTGTGAACTTGGGCAAGTAATTTAACCATTCTGAGCTCTATCAATTCCTTCATTAGTAGCATGACAGGATTGAATCAAATTTTTCTCCGAGGTTCCATCTATGTCTAACCCTTTTCTTTTAAGGCACTGATCTCATTCTCTGTTTCTTTGTCTCTTCGCACCATTTTTCCTTGCCCCCAAGGTAATTGAAAAATTCCCAGTTCAGACTGTGAGCTAAGTGCTTTTCTGAACATGTAAACTCAAGAAATGCAGGGATGATTTGAGAAAATGTCAATCCTGCTCAGAATCCAGATATATGTTTGCCAGAATTGTCTTAACAAATATCAGTGTGTTTATAGAGAACACATATAGGCTATGGGAACAAATGAGCAAGCTTAAAATTTTTAGAAATATCTGAAATGAGAAAAATTAGAATTGTGCAGTACTTGAGAAGATGGGTCTCATAAAGAATATAAACCTGAACACCATGTACTTATCAGAAGTTACTTTATTGCTTATACTTTTCTTTCTCCTCTGATCTGTAGAAAAACAGGTCATGCTGTTTATCAACAACTATACCTAGCTAATCAAGGTTTTCATCTTTTGTCTTATGAGGATAAAATTTTTGCTATGTGGAGATAAGATTTCTGGAAACTTCAGACCTTGGGAGCAGTTCTACATACAGAAATACATAGAATGAGTAAAAACTCAGAACAGATGTTTTTGGTAATGAAGTGACTTGTGACTATCAAGCAATAGCCAGCCTAGAACCAAAAGATCTTTTACAGCTGCTCAGGAGTGATTGAAAGATTGATAGCAACCTGAAAGAAAGGCAGTGCTCTGATTGGCTGGAGGGGTCTTTATTTAAAGGGGCATGTGAATTAACTGGTGTTTATGGGAAGGCCTTGTGCCTGAAACTGCCATGTTTAATGTTATTGCTCTGGGAAATACTTCCCAAGATCAAAGTAATAACAAGAAAGTAGACTTTTCCCATGAAACCTAAAACTGCGTACAAGCAATAGGAGAGAAAAGGGACAAGAACGGGGGAAGGCAGCCAGAAGCAGCAAAGACAAGAGAGCTTCACTACTTTCATCCATCACCTGGAGTTCCTGGTGCAGAAATGGGAAGAGCAGATGAGACCAGGAGGGCAAGAGGAGGGGTGTAGCTTTGGAATAAATTCAAGAAGGCTTTAAACCTATACAAAGTGAAATAGGAGAGTTGGCACCTTACTTCGTTCGCCTGACTACACCTCACCCTGATGATTATAGATATAGATACAGATGTTGTTGTTGTTGTTAAGTGCCATTGAGTCGGTTCTGACTAATAGCCACTCTATGTAAAATAGAATGAAACACTGCCTGGTCCTGCACCGTCTGCACAATCAAGTTTGAGACCATTGTTGCAACCACTGTGTCAATCCATTTCATTGAGAGTCTCTTTTTCGCTGACCTTCTATTCTACCAAACATGGTGTCCTTCTCCAGGGACTGGTCCCTCCTGATAACATGTCCAAAGTATGTAACATGAAGTCTCGCCATCCTTGCTTTGAAGGAACGTTCTGGCTGTACTTCTTGCAAGACAGATTTGTTGGTTTTTCTGGCAGTCCATGGTATATTCAATATTCTTCCCCAACACCATAATTCAAAGGCATCAATTCTTAGTCGGTCTTCCTTATTCACTGCCCAGCTTTCACATGCATATGCGGTGACTGAAAATACCATGGCGGCTTGGATCAGGCATACCTTAGTCCTCAAAGTGACATCTTTGTTTTTCAACACTTTGGAGAGGTCTTTTGCAGATTTGACCAGTGTAATATGTCATTTGATTTCTTGACTGCTGCTTCTTCGGGCGTTGATTATGGATTCAAGTAAAATAAAACCCTTGAAAACTTCAATCTTTTCTCCATTTATCATGACACTGCTTGATAGTCCAGTTGTAAGAATTTTTGTTTTCTTTAGGTTGAGGTGTAATCCATACTGAAGGCTGTTGTAGTCTTTGACCTTCATCAGAAAGAGCTTCACTTTGAGAAAGCAAAAGTTGTGTCATCTGCATATTGCAGGTTGTTAATGACTCTTCCTCCAATCCTGATGTTATGTTTTTCATACAATCCAGCTTCTTGGATTATTTGCTCAGCATACAGATTGAGTAGGTATAGTGAAATGACCACACTGTTCCTCATTTTAAACCATGCAGTATCCTCTCGTTCTGTTTGAACGACTGCCTCTGTATACAGGTTCCACATGGGCACAAGTAAGTGTTCTGGAATTCCCATTCTTTGAAATTTTATCCATAATTTGTTATCATCCACACAATCAAATGCCTTTCCATAGTCAAAAAAGACATATTTCTGCTTTCAGCCAGGACCCATCTGACATCAGCAATGATATCGCTGGTTCCATGTCCCCTTCTGAATCCAGCTTGACTTTCTGGCAGGTCTCTGTCGATATACTACTGTAACCATTTTTTAATTATCTTCAGCAAAATTTTACTTACCTTAGGTGTGATATTAATGATATTGTTCAATAATTTCCACATTTTGTTGGATCACCTTTCTTTCGAATGGGTGCAAATATGGATCTCTTCTAGTTGGTTGGCCAGGTAGCAGTTTTCCAAATTTTTTGGTAGAGAGGATTGACCATCCCCAGGGCTGCATCCATTTCTTGAAACATCTCAGTTAGTATTCTGTCAATTCCTGGAGCCTTGTTTTTCACCAATACTTTTAGTGCAGCTTGTACTTTTTCTTTCACTATCATTGGTTCTTGATCATATACTACCTCCTGAAATGGTTGAACATCATCCAATTCTTTTCGGGACAGTGATTCTGTGTGTTCCTTCCATCTTCTTTTGATGCTTCCAGTGTCATTCAATATTTAGCCTGTAAAACCAAATCAAACCCATTGCCATTCAGTCGATTCTGACTCATAGCGACCCTATAGGACAGATTAGAACTGCCCCATAGAGTTTCCAAGGAGCCCCTGGTGGACTCGAGCTACCAACCTTTTTGTTAGCAGCCATAGCTCTTAACCATAGAATGCTGCAAAATTGCAACTTGAGGGTTAAATTTTTTCTTCAGTTCTTTCAGCTTGAGAAGTGCTTAATGTATTCTTCCATTTTGGTTTTCTAACTCCAGGCCTTTGCACATTTCATTATAATATTTTACTTTGTTTTCTCTTGACCCACCCTTTTAAATCTTCTGTTCAGTTCTGTTATGTCGTCATTTCTTCCATTTGTGATTTCTACTCCACATTCAAGAGAAAGTTTCAGAGTCTCTTCTGACATCTATTTTGGTCTTTTCCTTCTTCCCTGTCTTTTTAATGACCTTTTGCTTTCTTCATGTATGATATCCTTGATGTCATCTCACAGCTCATCTGGTTTTTTGTCATTAGCGTTCAATGCGTCAAATCTATGCTTGAGAGGGTCTCTAAATTTTTTTTTTTATGTTTGTAACTGGAGCTAACCATTCATACTGTGAATGATTGATGTTTAGTAAATGTGCAGACTTTTGCCTCTTTCTCTTATCTGAAATGTTTTCCCTTTCTTCTCCATCTAGTTAAATCCTACCCCTCATTGTATCTTTTGCCCTCTTCTCGGCAATTCTGCCATTTTTTTTTCAGAGCTGAAGCCACTTAATCCCCACATGAGGGTTCTGCTTTTCTTTAGATTTTGGTACCAATCCTGTTCTTAGGGGCAGTTGAGAAGGCTTAGTCCAGTTGTTCACACCAAATTAACTTTTAGTTGGTCTTGCCATACTCTTGTAGCCTGATTCTGATTATAGGCCAAACTTCTGCCTTATCTTTTCAGCTTGTCTGGCGGCCCAGTTATTCTGGGCTTGGGCTCCTACCTGGCTTCTACAGTCTTCTCTGTAATAACCTCATTGGCCAGGTTTTAATTTACCTGCTGCCACGTCTCCTTAATGGCAAGAGCTTAGTTACTTAGACCTCTATCTACCACTACTTGGTGCTTAATATAGGCTAGCCCAATTGATGTCCTTCCGAAATCACCTGTCCCAAATCACCTTACCTACTTGGGTGAGTCTGTTTAGTCTTTGTGTCCTAGCCTTCTTAATATGGTCTGTTCTGCTTCAGTCGAATGCTGATTTGGACCACCAAGGATCCATTAAGTGGTTAAATTATCAATATTTATGCTTCTGATCCAATGTGAAAGTAAATGTCCTAGTTAACGCTGCCTCTCAAACAGTTGTTCAAATGTGCCATTTGAGCATAACATAATATGTCATTTGAGGATGTTACTTCATAAGGGTGTCTATTTCAGCTCTGCTGCTTCTTTTGGACCTAAAACAAAATCAGCCGTACCTACAACATGGGCCACCAGCAAATTTTCTCCCATTGCCTAAGTTTTTAAGGTGATTTTGAACTGATTTTTAAGAACCCACGAAATAATTTTGACTTGCTTGTTTAGTTCTGCTTTTTATTGTATTGACCCTAGAGAATACACACATATGCATCGCATTTTGTATACAAATTTAGAAGGCTCAGAGCACTGCTTAGAGGTCCAGTGACCCCACATTAAGCTGCCCAGTCTCATAGGCCACAATGGTGCTGTGGTAAACTTTTACCTCAGTCTCATGATTACCATATACTATTGTAAAGACAATTTATAAATGAGATGGAAGTTAAAATACATTTGAGGAGAATGATGCTGAAATTTCTTTAGTTTGAGGTCTTGGACTTAATGCTTTTTGGCTTGTTACTACAGTGATAGTTTTATAAATGTTCTTGTAAAAAGAAATCTTGCAAAAGCCACATATGCATGGAATGAACTTGAAAAATTATTAAGAAAAGCACGTATTTTTACCAGAATGTTATAAACAAAACATTTCAATTATGGTAGGTATGCAGTTTCAGATTATATGAAAATGAGTTGGGGCCAGCAACCAAACACCATTTGGAATTTTATTAACATTTAAATCTAAAATATTTAAGTTGATAAAGTTGAGGCATTATAGCAAACCTAGTGGTTAAGAGTATCTGTAACATATGAAAACTACTTTAAAGGACTTTTCATTGATTTGTTGCCAGGCTTCTATAACCAACATATAGATTAAGGTACAATGAGCCATTATTTTGCCATCATTTGTGATATTTGTGACTTAGTATTTTTTACCTACATTATTCTCTATTATCTTTATAGGGTTATTGGAGCTACTTTTGAAATACATCTTGATGAGGCTGTTTGAAGTTTTTTAAAAAGTGTTTGAACTTTTAGAAGATTGTATCTTTAGAAGTCCCATACTTTAAAAATATTTATTGAGAACTGAACATTTTTTTTTATTAACTTTTATTAAGCTTCAAGTAAACGTTTACAAATCCAATCAGTCTGTCACATATAAGTTTACATACATCTCACTCCCTACTCCCACTTGCTCTCCCCCTCTTGAGTCAGCCCTTTCAGTCTCTCCTTTCGTGACAATTTTGCCAGCTTCCCTCTCTCTCTATCCTCCCATCCCTCCTCCAGACAAGAGTTGCCAACACAATCTCAAGTGTCCACCTGATATAATTAGCTCACTCTTCATCAGCGTCTCTCTCCCACCCGCTGACCAGTCCCTTTCACGTCTGATGGGTTGTCTTCGGGGATGGTTCCTGTCCTGTGCCAACAGAAGGTCTGGGGAGCATGGCCGCCGGGATTCCTCTAGTCTCAGTCAGACCATTAAGTTTGGTCTTTTTATGAGAATTTGGGGTCTGTATCCCACTGATCTCCTGCTCCCTCAGGGGTCCTCTGCTGTGCTCCCTGTCAGGGCAGTCATTGATTGTGGCCGGGCACCAACTAGTTCTTCTGGTCTCAGGATGATGTAGGTCTCTGGTTCATGTGGCCCTTTCTGTCTCTTGGGCTCTTAGTTGTCGTGTGGCCTTGGTGTTCTTCATTTTCCTTTGCTCCAGGTGGGTTGAGACCAATTGATGCATCTTAGATGGCTGCTTGTTAGCCTTTAAGACCCCAGACGCCACATTTCAAAGTGGGATGCAGAATGATTTCATAATAGAATTATATTGCCAATTGACTTAGAAGTCCCTGCAAACCATGTTCCCCAGACCCCAATTTGGTAAGGATAAAGGAAAAAGTCAGTAGATTCATAGAATTTTACAGCTTAAGGGACCACAAAGGTCACCCAGGCCAACTATCAGATGGAGGCCCAGAGATGCCATGTGGCTGATTGTGGTCTCTGCTCCCTCCCTGCATTCTTTCTGCTATACCAGGCTGCCTGGCAGCTTTTAAAATCACCGCCAGTTACAACTTCTTTGGAGAGCTTCAGATATTTTTCTCAGCAGTTTTATTTTTCTCCCAAGAGTAAACTTTACACAGAAAGTTTGTTCTCTGATAGGAATAGGTACATTGAGTAAACTATTGCAATCCGGCTGATCAGTATTTCTGCCCTTGAAACCGACCTGCAAAACAACTTATCAGCTGATTGGATCAGCTTAGTGAGGTGAAAAGCTAGGAATTCCTTGCAAACAAATAGCCTATATAAATGTTAAAATAAGAAGAAATCTGGTTTCCATGCTTTAGTAATGATTCACCAGCGTTCTAGTGGAGGTCATTTGGAAGGAGAGGGAACAGTGATGGATATAGCTGAACAAAGAGGAATTAGAAATTATTAAAATCTGACTTTACTTTGGACTTATTCTGCATAGGCAAGTTCAGATATGCAATTGAAGGAACTTGATATAAATAGACCTGGCAGGAGGAGACCATGCTAGGGAATGAGTGGAAAAATGCAAAGGCAAGGGAAAATAACAGGTCAGAGAGCAATGTTTTTGGCATTTTGTAAGCTTGACCTTGGAGCCCTGGTGGTACAGTGGTTAAGAACTTGGCTGCTAACCAAAACGTCAGCAATTCAGATCCACAAGCCACTTCTTGGAAACCCTATGGGACAGTTCTACTCTGTCCTATAGGGTCACTATGAGTTGGAATCGGCTCTGCAGCAACAGGTTTAGTTTTGGTGAACCTTAACCATGAGGAAGCTGGCATGTGGTAAAATGAGAATCTTGAAAAAAAGGAACCTAAAAGGGTCCCTGATTTGGGCACTCACTCTGCAGTTTCTTCATCTAACCGGAAAATAGACAGGAGCAAGGTTTTCTTGTTCTTGCTTTATAGGGCAGCAAGCATATCTTGTGAGATGAGAAATGCTTAGATGAGAAACACTAAGTGAACTTCAGTTCTCATGGAGATAAATTTTGGGATACTGAAGTAGAGGTGTTTCCAATAGCTATCATAAAAACCTGGTGTGGAGCAGATCACAAGATAAAAATGAAAACATAACTCATTGGGTGGGAGGCAGAAAGAGTAGTGCAAAGAGCACATGTTTGGGAGAAGAAAGGACCTGAGCTTAAATCCTGGTTCTTCAACTCACCATCCATATATCCTAAAGCAAGTGACAGTTACTCAGAGGTGTAGGTCCTTTTTGTAAAATGGGGTAATAATACTAATCCCCTCCCCCACGCATCTGTCAGTTTGTCATACTGTGGGGGCTTATGTGTTGCTGCGATGCTGGAAGCTATGCCAGAATTAGCCAGTAAAAACCTTATGAATAGTAGCAGGACACTGTCTGATACACTGTTGAAAGATGAGCGCCTCAGGTTAGAAGGCACTCAGAAGACAACTGGGGAAGAGCTGCCTCCTCAAAGCAGTGACAACCTTACTGATGTGATTGGATCCTAGCTTTCGGGACCTTTATTTGCTGATGTGGCATGACTCAAAATGAGAGGAAACAGCTGCAAACATCCATTAATAATCGGAACATGGAATGTATTAAGTATGAATCTAGGAAAATTGGAAATCATCAAAAATGAAATGGAACATATAAACATTGATATCCTAGGCATTAATGAGCTGAAATGGACTTGTGTTGGTCATTTTGAATCAGACAATCATATGGTCTACTATGCTGTGAATGACGACTTCAAGAGGAATGGCATTGCATTCATCATCAAAAAGAACATTTCAAGATCTATCCTGAAGTACAGCACTGTCAGTGATAGGATAATATTCATACGCCTGCAAGGGAGACCAGTTAATATGACTATTATTCAAATTTATGCACCAACCACTAAGAACAAAGATGAAGAAATGGAAGACTTTACCAACTTCTGCAGCCAGAAATTTATTGAACATGCAATCGGGATGCATTGATAATTACTGGTGATTGGAATGGGAAAGCTGGAAACAAAGAAGGATTGGTAGTTGGAAAATATGGCCTTGTGATAGAAATGATGCTGGAAATTGCATGACAGAATTTTGCAACACCAATGACTTCTTCCTTGCAAATACCTTTTTTTCAACAACATAATTGGCAACTATACTTGTGGACCTCCCCAGATGGAATACACTGGAATCAAATCGATTGCATCTGTGGAAAGAGACAACAGAAAAGCTCAATATCATCAGTCAGAGCAAGGCCAGGAGCTGACTATGGAACAGACCATCAATTGCTCATATGCAAGTTCAAGCTGAAGCTGCAGACACTTGGAACAAGTCCATGAGAGCCAAAGTATGACGTTGAGTGTATCCCACCTGAATTTGGAGACCATCTCAAGAATAGATTTGAAGCACTGAACACTAATGACTGAAGCTCAGACGAGATGTGGAATGACATCAAGGACATCATACATAAAGAAAGCAAGAGGTCATTAAAAAGACAGGAAAGAGAGAAAAGACCAAAATGGATGTCATAAGAGACTCTAAAACTTGCACTTGAACATAGAGTAGTTAAAGCTAATGGAAGAAATGATGAAGTGAAAGAGCTGAACAGAAGATTTCAAAGCATGGCTCAAGAAGACAAAGTAAAGTATTATAATGACATGTGCAAAGAGCTGGAGATAGAAAACTAAAAGGGAAGAACACACTTGGCATTTCTCAAGCTGAAAAAACTGAAGAAAAGATTCAAGCCTGGAGTTGCAATATTGAGGGATTCTTGGGGGAAAATATTAAACAATGCAGGAAGCATCAAAGGAAGATAGAAGCAAGACACAGAGTCACTATACCAAAAAGAATTGGTCTATATCCAACCATTTCAGGAGGTAGCATATGATCAGGGACCCCTGGTACTGAAGGAAGAGATCCAAGCTTCACTGAAGGCACTGGTAAAAAATAAAGCTTCAGGAATTGATGGAATACCAAGTGAGATGTTTCAACAAATGGATGCAGCACTGGAGGTGCTCACTCGTCTATGCCAAGAAATTTAGAAGGCAGCTACCTGGCCAACCCACTGGAAGAGATCCATATTTATGTCTATTCCCAAGAAAGGTGATCCAATGGAATGCAGAAATTATGGAACAATACCATTAATATTGCACACAAGTAAAATTTTGCTGAAGATCATTCAAAAGTGGCTATAGCAGTATATTGACAGGGAACTGCCAGAAATTCAAGTTGGATTCAGAAGAGGACATGGAATGAGGGATATCATTGCTGATGTCATATGGATCTTGGCTAAAAGCAGAGAATACAAGAAAGATGTTTACCTCTGTTTTATTGACTATACAAAGGCATTTGACTGTGTCGATTATAACAAATTATGAATAACATTGCAAAGAATGGGAATTCCAGAACACCCAATTCTGCTCATGAGAAGACCGTACATAGATTAAGAGGCAGTCCTTCAAACAGAACACGGAATACTGCATGGTTTAAAACTAGGAAAGGTGTGTGTCAGGGTTGTATCCTTTCACCAAACTTATTCAATCTGTTTGTAGAGCAAATAATCTGAGAAGCTAGACTATATGAAGAAGAATGGGGCATCAGGATTGGAGGAAGAGTCATTAACAACCTGCAAAATGCATGTGACATAACCTTGCTTGCTGAAAGTGAAGAGGGCTTGAAGCACTTACTGATGAAGGCCAAAGACTGCAGCCTTCAGTATGGATTACACCCCCACATAAAGAAAACAAAAATCCCTACAACTGGACAAATAAGCAACATCATGATAAATGGAGAAAAGATTGAAGTTGTCAAGGATTTCATTTTACTTGGATCCACAATTGACGACCATGGAACCAGCAGTCAAGAAATCAAAGGACACATTGCATTGGGTAAATCTGTTGTAAAAGACCTCTTTGTAGTGTTAAAAACAAAGAAGTCACCTTGAAGACTAAGGTGCGCCTGACCCAAGCCATTGTGTTTTCAATCACCTCATATGCATACAAAAACTAGACAATGAATAAGGAAGACCTAAGAAGAATTGACGCTTTTGAATTACGGTGTTGGGGAAGAATACTGAATATACCATGGACTGCCAGAAGAACGAACAAATCTGCCTTGGAAGAGGCACAGCCAGAGTGCTCCTTAGAAGCAAGGATGGCAAGAATTATGTCTCACATACTTTGGACATGTTATCAAAAGGGATCAGTCCCTGGAGAAGGACGTCATGTTTGATAAAGAAAACAGTCAGCAAAAAAGAGAAAGACCCTTAGTGAGGTGGATTGACATAGTGGCTGCAAAAATGGGCTCAAACATAACAATGATTGTGAAAATGGTACAGGAGCGGGCAGTGTTTCGTTCTGTTGTACATAGGGTCACTATGAGTCAGAACCAACTTGATGACACCTAACAACAACAACAATATTAACCCCTGGGGTGAATTTCCAGTGGAGTTAATGAGGCTCATTTAATGAAGCCCTCTGGGACGTGCGCTAGCAATGTGCAACGTGTTCACAAGGCCATATGTTTTTATTAAGCCTGCTGTTTCTTTCCATTCTGACTTCTTGCCTATGACGCTTTCCCTTGTGTGAGGTGGCCTTGGATGTTTTGGGGGTCCTGGATAAGTGGAAGTTGTGTAGAAGAAACATTTAGTTTGGTTTAGTATTATATATTTACATCTTTTGTGTTTGTAATTTTGTATTATTTTCTTATTTTTGCATTAGATATCCTATTGTTCCCATAGAGAGCTCCCCAAATTGTATAAACTTCATGTTTTGTAAAACCTGGACCTGCTCTGGTCCACCTCATAATATTCTTATTAAGATTAAGTGAAATAACTATGTAAGGCACTGTATTAGTTATCTATTGCTGCACAGCAATGCACTGCAATACGTAGTGGATTAGAACAACAATTATTTTATTTACACACAATTCTGTGGGTTGGTACTTTGGTCTGGGCTCAGCTTGGTTCTGCTGGTCTTGCCTGGGCTTACTATTAGTGGTAATCAACTGGTGCCCCGGCAGGAACTGAAAAGATGGCTTCACTTACATGTCTGGCAGCTGTTGGGCTGTCAGCTGGGTCACTCTGTTTCTTCTCAATGGGGTAACTCAAACTACCTCATAGCTGTTCATATGGCATAGTGTTTCAAGAGTGAAAGCTGCTAGGCCTTTTGAGGCCTAGGTTTAGGAAACCCACAATGTCACTTCTGTGGCGTCTTGTTGATGAAGGCAATTTACTAGGCTATACCAAATTTAGAGTGAAGAAATATACCCCACTTCCAGAGAGAATGAGCTGCAATGCATTTGTGGTCATTTTAACTTGTCCTAAACTCTGTGCTGGGAAATAGTAAATGTTGAAGTATGTTAGCTTTCTTTTCTTTCTCCTCTTACCTTGTGTCTGTATTTCTGCTGAGATTAAATGAACAAGAATTACAAAGAGGGCTCAATGGAAGAAGAGAAAAAAAAATTATGCACACATAAGGCTCCCACAGATATGTCTGATACTAATTTTTTAAATTCTTAATGTCATTTAAATTAGATTGAATCTTTTAACCCAATCATGCCTTTTTAAAATAAAATGCTTGGAATTTTTATGGTATTATAAATAAAGTTTATATGTGAGATATTAAAATGTCTTGCATTTTTTCTAGTTTATATCAAATGAAGTTTTTGCTTAAAAACAGATTGGTTTAGGAGAGCAAGTGAATGAATCGTTTAGAATACAGAGAAAGGGATATGTTTAATAGTTTATTGATAAAGGTTCATAAGAATTAATTTGAAAGGAGAATTAATTTGAAACACTCATTCTTTATATAGTTGACAAGAGCATCTTTTTTAGTTTAATGAAACTATATACATGTTGTTAGAACAATCAAATAAAGAAAAATTCTAGGCTTCCCCCCTTTAAATGATAGTTAATTGTCTACTCCTGAGTAATTAAATTAATCAGAACCTAATGATAGATGAGTTACATGCTGTGTTTAATGATTTAGATAACATCTATAACTTTTAAAAGTCTGTTAAATGTTTATGAGAGTCAACCAGGTCCTCCTGGTGATGCTGTGATCATAATAATCAGTGTCACAACTAAAAACAATCATTTGGAGAATTAATTCGAAACACTTATCCTTTATATCATTGACAATATTAAATGTTTCCTTTATGAATACTGATTTGACTTGTCTATTTTATTTGACCATGGAAGAGATAGAATAATAAGTGAAAAGAGATACAGAAATTAAAGGGAAAAAGGGAGTACAAGCAGCTAGTTGTCCTTAGGTTTTTTTTTTTTTTTTTTTAATTTCTGCTAAAGCTAAATGTCTTAGTTAAGTCTCTTTTAGTTGTAAAGAGCATAAAATGCAAAATGGGCAATTAATAGCTCATATAAAGGGAGAATTAAATGCAAGATGGTTAGGTACAGCTAGATACAGGGCACTAGTAGGTAATTAGGGCCCAGTTTATCTCTCTCCATGTTTTCTGTCTCCTTCATCTGTGCTGGTGCCCGTTTCAGGCTTGACATGGGAATGATTTGGTTGTAGTAGTTTAAGTCCCTGTATCCCCTTAGGCTCAAGTATTTTGAAAAAGAGTGATTCCTCAGGCAAAATTCCTGGGATTATTTCTGAGTAGGCCTGCTTAGTTTGGCATGAGCTACATGTTCATCCCCAGAAAAACTGGAATGACCAGGAGGATGGAATACATTGTCTCAGGCCTCTTACATGTTCTGTGTGAACCAGGTCAGGATGCTTATTCCAACCACATAGACTGAGGTTGGGGAAGAATCCCCAAAATAATTTGGGAATATTGCTAGAAGTAGGGTGAAGAATGACAAACTGAACAGAAATGGTGTCATATTCATTGTCAAAAAAAAAATCTCAAGAAATATCCTGAAGTAATGCTGTCAGTGATAGGATAGTATCCATATGCCTACAAGGAAGACCAGTTAATAGACTATTATTCAAATTTATGCATCAAACACTAGTGCCAAAGATGAGGAAAATGAAGGTTTTTACCAACTTCTGCAGCAATCTGAATTTGATCAAACATGCAATCAAGATGCATTAATAATTACTGTTGATTAGAATGTGAAAGTTGGAAAAAAGAAGACGGATCTGTAGTTGTAAAATAGGACTTGGCAATAGAAACGATGCTGGAGATTGCAAGAGAGAAGTTTGCAAGACCAATGACTTATTCATTGCAAACATTTTCAACAACAACATCAATGGCGACTCTACACATGGACCTCACTGGATGGAAAACGAAGGAATATAATTGACTACCTGTGGAAAGAAACAATGGAAAAACTCAATATTATCAGTTAGAACAAGACCAAGGGTCTACTGCAGAACAGACCATCAATTGCTCATATTGCTCAAGTCGAAACTGAAGAAAATTGAAACAAGTCCACGAGAACCAAAATATGACCTAAAGTATACCCCACTTAAATTTGGAGATCATTTTAAGAATAGGTTTGATGCATTGAACACTAATGACCGAAGGCCAGATGAGATGTAAGATGACATCAAGGATATCATATATGAAGAAAGGAAAAGGTTATTAAAAAGACAGGAAAGAAAAGACCAAAAGAGATGTCTGAAGAGACTCTGAAACTTTCTCTTGAACATAAAGTAGCTAAAGTGAATGGAAGAAACGATGAAGTAAAAAAGCTGTACAAATCTTTGAAAAAAGATTTCAAAGGGTGGCTCAAGAACACAAAGTATTACAATGAAATGCACAAAGACCTGGAGTTAGAAAACCAAAAGGGAAGAACACACTTAGCACTTCTCAAGCTGAAAGGACTGGATCAAAAATTAAAACCTTGAGTTGCAATATTGAAGGACTCTATGGGTTTTTGGTTATGGGCAAAATATTGAACTATGCAGGAAGCATCAGAAGAAGACGGAAGGAATACACAGAGTCACTGCACCAAAAAGAACTGGTTGATGTTCAGCCATTTCAGGAAGCAGCATATGATGAAGAACTGATGGTAATGAAGGAAGAAGTTCAAACTGCACTGAGCACAATGATGAAAAATAAGGCTTTAGGAATTGACGGAATACCAACTGAGATGTTTCAACAAATGGATGTAGTGCTGGAAGTGCTCACTCATCTATGCCGAGAAATTTGGAAGAAAGCTACCTGGCCAACTGACTGGAAGAGGTCCATATTTATGCCCATTCCTAAGAAAGGTGATAAACAAAATGCAGCAATTACTGAACAATATCATTAATATCACATGCCAGTAAAATTTTGCTGAAGATAATTGAGAAGCTGTTCCAGCAGTACATTGATAGGAACTGCCAGAAATTCAAGCTGGATTCAGTAGAGGACATGGAATGAGGGATGTCATTGCTGCTGTCAGATGGGTCTTGGCTGAAAGTAGGGAATACCAGAAAAATGTTTACCTGTTTTTTAGTAACCATACAAAGGCATTTGACTTTGTGGATCATAACAAATTATGGCTAACATTGCAAAGAATGGAAATTCTAGAACACTTCATTGTGCTCATGCAGAACCTGTGCATAGACCAAGAGGCAGTCATTCCAATAGAGCAAGGGAATACCGTGTGGCTTAAAATTAGGAAGGGTGTGTGTTAGGGTTGTTTCCTTTCACCGTGCTTATTCAGCCTGTATGCTGAGCAAATAATCTGAGAAGCTGGACTATATGAAGATGAATGTGGCATCAGGATTAGTGGAAGACTCATTAACAACCTATGATATGCAGCTGACACACCTTGGTTGCTTAAAGTGAAGAGGACTTGAAGCGCTTACTGTTGAAGATCAAAGACTGCAGCCTTCAGTATGGATTACACCTCCACATAAAGAAAACAAAAATCCTCACAACTGGACCAATAAGCAACAACATGATAAGTGGAGAAAAGATTGAAATTGTCAAGGATTTAATTTTATTTGGATACACAATCAATGACCATGGAAGCAGAAGTCAAGAACTCAAACGATGAAGTGCATTCAGCAAATCTGCTGCCAAACACCTCTTTTAAGTGTTAAAAAGCAAACATGTCACTTTGAGGACTAAGGTGCACCTGACCCAAGCCAAACCCCTCACTGTTGAGTCGATTCTGACTCATAGTGACCCTATAGCAGTGATATTTTAAATCACCTTGTATGGATACAAAAGATAGACAATGAATAAGGAAGACCGAAGAAGAATTGATGCCTTTGTGTTACGGTGTTGATGAAGAATATTGAATATACATGGGCTGTCAGAAGGATGAACAAGTCTCTCTTGGAAGAAGTACAGCCAGAGAGCTTCCTGAAAGTGAGAATGCAAGACTTCATCTCACATACTTTGGACATGTTATCAGGAGCAACCAATCCCTGGAGAAGGACATCATGCTTGGTAATATAGAGGGTTAGTGAAAAAGAAGAAGACCCTTAATGAGATGAATGGACACAGTGGTTGCAACAATGGGCTGAAATATAATAAGGATTGTGAGGATGGCGCAGGACTGGGCAGTGTTTTGTTCTGTTGTATGTGGTATTGGTATCAGTAGGAACTGACTCAACAGCTTCTAACAAAAAACACAAGGACGAAGATATGGTGGCAAGCCAAAACCCAGCTAAATTCTCTTACAAACGTAACATCCCTTGCATGTAGTAGATGGTTAACAGTACGTCTTGGTTGTAAGCAAAGGAAAATTTAGGTACTTTTTCTATTTTAGGTACTTTTTCTGTAGAGTTTTCTTTTGTGCATTTTGGGAGTTATTTTGCTCTCTGTTGAGTACGTACTCTGCTGAGTAGACACAAGTAAGAATTTGCACTATGGCCATGTCTTAAATTGCTTATTAATGATTTATGTTCCATCCACCTAGTTATTTAGTAACAAAAATGTTCCTATTTTACAGATGGAAGGCACTGTATATGAGGAGGAGGTTTTATGTTATTTTTAAAATGAAGTGTTGTACAAACTTAGAAGTAAATGTTTTCTCCTCTAGAAAATCTTATAAATTGTGTTAAAAAATATTCAAAATGGATGACTATATTATACTTGACCCAATTAGTTTTCGAGATTGTCTTTCACTGTTAGTCTGATAACAGATAGATAAATGTGACATACTGCATTATTTTTTGGGTAGCTTGTCACAAGGTAACTATTTGTGGAATACTTGGACACAACTGATGTATTATTTTAAAAACCGGAGTTGTTGTTGTTGTTAGGTGCTGTCGAGTCAGTTCCAACTCATAGTGACCCTATGTACAACAGAACGGAACACTGCCTGGCCCTGTGCTCCTCACATTCCTTGTTATGCTTGAGCCCATTGTTGCAGTCGCTGTGTCAATACATCTCATTGAGGATCTTCCTGTTTTTCACTGACCCTCTGCTTTACCAAGCATGATGTCCTTCCCCAGGGACTGATCCCTCCTGATAACATGTCCAAAGTATGTGAGACATAATTCTTACCATCCTTGCTTCTAAGGAGCATTCTGGTTGTACTTCTTCCGAGACAGATTTGTTCATTCTTCTGGCAGTCCATGGTATATTCAATATTCTTCACCAACACCACAATTCAAAGGCGTCAATTCTTCTTAGGTCTTGCTTATTCATGGTCCGGTTTTCCGACAACACCTTGGCTTGGGTCAGGTGCACCTTAGTCTTCAAGGTGACATCTTTGCTTTTTTAACACTTTAAAGAGATCTTTTGCAGCAGATTTGCCCAGTGCAATGTGTCTTTTGATATCTACCAGAGCAGATATTCTAATTTATTTCACCTGTTGGTAAAATTCAAGTTAATAGGAATTAGCTCCTGCCAACTTGGCCTATTTAGGAAGTTTAGGGACTTTACGCCATAAGGTATCATAAAATTGCCTTTTATTGTCATAGGTAACTGTATAATTATAAATGGGTGATCATATAATCAATCATTGAAACCAGAATGATGTTAAGAGTGAAAGGTGAAAATCAAGCTCCGACAATGGGTGTAATGAATCAAACCAGGACTTACAGTCACCCTCTGTAAAAACAAACAAACAAAAACAAATCCCTTGCTGTTGAGTTGATTTTTGACGCATGATGAGCCCATATGTGTAGAGTCGAACTGCACTCCATAGGTTTTCTAGGCTGTGACCTTTTGGAAGCACATTGCCAGGCCTTTCTCCTCTGGGGGATTTGAACTGCCAACCTTATGGTTAGTAGTTGAGTGCTTAACTGCTCCACCTAGAGATTCCTCCCTTATGTGTAAAAAAATCTTTATAATTTTTATCGACTGTAAATTTAATATTAAATTTTTTTATGAAGGACATTGTCAGCGTACTTTTTTATTTTGCAAAGCACTCCTATAAGGGACCTGTAAGCCAAGTCCTATAAGTGACTGTTTTAGCATGGATGGTTTTTCCTTTAAGTGATAACGATATGTTAAGTACTTATATATGGTGATTACATTTGGAAAGCTCCAGTGCTTCACTGTATATTTTCTGGCACAGTATTTAGTAATAAGAAGAATTAATTTTTTGAGTGACAGGTTTAGCTCTCCCTTGGTCCTCTATTAGATTAACTTAGACCATACAAGGCAAGAGTACCTGTATAAATAGTACCTGATAAAGATATCTTGATGGCATAATGACAATACCTCAATAAGGCAGTGGAGGTTGGAAGATCACGGAGAGACCTGCTACTGTTTTCTCACCCAGGCCCTGCCATTGTCAGTATATCATATGGAAGTTATTTTTTCCTTATCCTTCTGGATGGCATTTAAGATTCAAGTATCATGGTGACCTATAACCCATTACCGTGGAGTAAATTCTGACTCATAGCGACCCTACAGGACAGAGCAGAACTGCCCCATAGTGTTTCCAAGGAGTGTCTGGTGGATTCAAACTGCCAACCTTTTGGTTGGCAGCTGAACTCTTAACCACTACAGCACCAGGGTTAACAGACAGCCAAAGAATGAAGGCAACAAAGCTCAAATTAACTCTTCCATTTTTGCTCTATTTCTCTTTTCTAGTTTAATTTTTTAAAGAATGGATTCTCTTTATTAGGTATAATTTCTATTCTACTACACCTGTAAAAAAAAGCCTGTTGCTGTGGAGTCAAGTCCGACTCGCAGTGACCCTGTAGGACAGAGTAGAACCACCCCATACAGTTTCCAAGGAGTGCAGGATGGATTTGAACTGTCGACCTTTGAGTTAGCAGCCATAGCTCTCACCAACTACGCCACCCGGGTTTTCTCTTCTACTATAGTAATTTAATAAATATCAAATAGTGTGAATTCATGCATCAATGGAATTTGTTAAAGCTATTAAAACTTGTTTAAAAACAGCAATTAGAGAAACAATTGACTTCTTCCTGGTGAAGTACAGTGTACCCAGGACTTGTCTTCCAAGCCGTTTAAGTGTTCTTCATACTAATTGCACCTGGATCTGAGCCACTTCACATTGAGCCATTTTATTTAAAGTTAGTTGAATCTTGAGCCCACGGCATAGAGACCCTCTAATTCTGTATAATAACATGCACTTTGATGCTCAGTTAGTGTTTGAATTAGGGTAACAAGCAGTAAAACATCTTTTTTATAATTAAAGAATCTAAGGTAGAGCAAGATTAAGTGATTGGTTGAAGGACACAGAGAGTTCAGAAAATCTAAGGCTGCAGTTACCCAGTGTAGAGCTTTGCTGGGAGCTCTTCCTGGTCCTGTGGTCTTGCTTTCAAGCAGTGAACCTGGGGAAACTTAGTGGGGAAATCAGGTCAGATACTTTATAAAGGTAAGTTATAGATTGTGTATCATAAGCAATGTTTCTCAGCACTGAAGGGATATCACTTAACTTAGATTCGACTTCCCAAACTATTAAAAACAAAACAGGGCTGGTTTTAAAAAATTGGAAAGCAAATCTCACTTCTTGTTAAAAGTTTGAAAAATATCAAGAAGTATTTTCCATTGCCTGGAAATATCCTGTTCATGTTTTGTTATGATCACTTCCCGTTTTTAGTATTTTTTCTTTTCTCTGAATATATATATTTACACACATATGTACATACATATACTCAAACATTACAAAGCAAGGGTCATATCATAGCTCATTTTGAAGTCTGATTTTTAAAAATATAATGTGTGAATCTGTTCCAATAATATCCCTAAATTAGATATATGTACACTTAACCACTATGCCCACAGGATTCCATATATATATATAGTTGTTATTTTTTTAATGTGCCATTGAGTCGATTCTGAATCATAGCGACCTATAGGACAGAGTAGAACTGCCTCATAGGGTTTCCAAGGAGCGGCTGGTGGCTTCTAAATGCCGACCTTTTGGTTAGAAGCCTGAGCTTTTAATCATTGTGCCACCAGGGCCATATACATATATGTACACACACACACACACGTACATGTATGAGTCAGAGTCGACTTGATAGCGATATACATGTATATATATTTTGCATAGAATTGTGAAACGGAGATACTATAATTTGCTTAGTGATTGTTTTAATGATTCATGTGTTTTTTTTTTTTTAAACTGTTATAAACAATGTATAGCTAGCTATTCCCTAGCTATTCCCTAGTGTAAATGCTCTGAAAAGGGTGTAATTTTTTAAGGCTTAGGAGGTATAGTTCCCATACTGATCTCATTCTTCTCTGGGATTCTGTTGCTCTTATGGCCATGTGCTGGTCATCTACCTTCTTAGCCCCATTCACTCCAGCAGCTGGCTTTGGAGATCGCCCTTAATTAGATGCCTTCCTTTCCTTGTTTCACTTCCCAGCTTTTCTAGCACTGTTCCTTACACTTCCCAAATAAACTATTTGCACTCAAATTTTTGTCTTAGGGTCTGCTTCTGAAGAATTCAAACTAAATCCTTTAGGCATCATTGTGATTACATTCTGTGTATCTCCTGGGTTAATCCATGGAAATCATAGTTTAGGAGTTCTCAAGCCTTTTACATAAAAGGCATTATTCTTAAAGCTGAGGAAGGCCCTGCAGGATCAATAGGGCACATTAATGGATTGGAAGAAGTATCTGGTGTGACCTGAGATGCATTAGCAAACAGAGGGAATCTGACCTTGGAGAAAGCCCCTGATTTGAGTCTGGAGAGTTAAGACTGAACTTAGAATGAATGAACCTTTCTTACAGCATGTCACCATTGCTTTGCATTCGCTGTGGAGCTAGCAAATAATAATATATTTTATTGTTGTTATTGGGAATCTAGACAGCAAAAACATACACCAATTCAAATATCTACATGTACAATTCAGTGACATTGATTACATTCTTCGAGTTGTGCAACAATTCTCATCGTCCTTTTCTGAGTTATTCCTCCCCCATTAACATAAACTGACTGCCCCTTGAGGTTCTTATTTATTCTCTTGAGTTGCTGTTGTCAACTTGATCCCATAAAGAGCATAATGCTCAAGGCAGACATTCTTTACTAGCTAAGCTTAACTCTTACATGCTTTTAAGAAGACGTCAGGGTATATTTTTAGTTTAAGATTTAAAAATTATCTTATGGCAGTAGTTCTAAGGGTTCATCCAGCCTCCATGGATCCAGAAAGTCTGGATTTCATGAGAATTTAAAATTCCGTTCTGCATTTTCCCTCTTTTGATCAAAGATTCTTCTATAGAATCTTTGATCAAAATGTTTCGTAATGGTACCTGGGTACCATCTAGTTTTTCTGGTCTCATGGCAAAGAGGCAGTTGTTCATAGAGACGATTAGCCACATATTCCGTTTTCTCCTCCAATTCCTGACTCTCCTTCTTCCTCTGTTGCTCTAGGTGAATAGAGACCAGTTGTTGTGCCTTGGAATTCTTTTACTCTTGCATTTCCTTCCTTGCCTGAATGATGTTGGCAATAATGTCACCTTATTCTTTATTCCTAAATCTCTCACAGCAGTATATTTAAATAGCAAATATATTTAGATAGTAAATGCTTGTGGATTAATGGCCCACTCTGTGCTGTTAGGAACTATGTCAAATTCTTTTATATCGCTTGCTTTTTGTTGGATCATAAAGCCTCTGGTCTTTGTTGCTATTACCTTATAGAGCATGGTCAAATGCCTCATTTTCTCTTCAGAGTCCTTGTCAAAATTAGCTTCTAATTGTTATTTTTGAAGACTGGTGGTAAAATAGCAGGGAAATAAATAGTTCTTGTTAGTGCTGTGTACGGTCTTATGCATGAGAACTTTAATAAATCCATTGCCATCGAATCAATTCCAACTCACGGCAACTCTGTGTTCAGAGTAAAACTCTCCTACATAAGGTTTTCTTGGCTGTAATCTTTATGGAAGCAGATGGCCAGACCTTTCTTCCATAGTGCTGCTGGGTGGGTTCAAACCACCAACTGCCCCACAGGAGAAAGATATGGCAGTCTGCTTCCACAGTCCAACCTAGTCAAAGCTGTACACGATGCATATGCTTATTTATGAATATTGCTTCTAGCTAAGCAAACCTTCATGTATTTTTTTCAGTATCATTCTATTTAAATACATTGTTGGGCATTAATGGCAACTGGGCTTTTTACTAATGGTAGATTAAGGAAGCATCTTTCTTATCAGCTGTTGCTTATATGGCAATCTTGATTAGGTTGAACCTAGCCAAGAAGCAGGTAGGAAGTTGAACTGGCTCCTGAGATGACCTAAGAGATATCCCAGTGTCTGCATGGTATCTTCTCTCGTGCACTTTATTCACTGGAGAGCCCCTCAAACACCCTCATGCAAAATCTGTCCTTTTACGTTTTACACATTATTTTAACAGGTTTGGTCCAGTTATATGATTTCCTGGTTGGTAGCAAACTAGAAAGAAGCTCTGGAGGTGCAGTGGTTAAGCACTCTTCTGCTGACTGAAAGGTGAATGGTTCAAACCCACCAACTGCTCCATAGGAGAAAGATATGGCAGTCTGCTTCCATAAAGATTACAGCTCTGGAAACCCTATGGGACAGTTCTACTCTGTCCTTTAGGCTCGCAGCGAGTTGGAATTGACTTGAAGGCAATGGGTTTAGCAAACTAGAAGTGGGAGGAGAATAGGCTATATGAGAAAAACACTAAGAAGCAATACTTTATGAATACCTAGATTGTTACATTTAGTGGGAGAGTAGGTTGTAGTCACATTTTGAACTGAAAAACTGATAACCATTGTGTTGGAAGGCCTCCAGCTGACCGTTTATCAAGCTTCTGTTGTGTACCAATCAATGCAATGTGCCTTCTACCAGTGTCCTCTTCGTTGTGATAGACATTATTATTGCCATTTTACAAATAACAAAACAACCGAGGCTCAGATGGGTGAAAGGATTTGCTCAAGTTCAAGTGGTAATTGACAGAGCCAAAATTAAACCCATACCTGTCTGATGAAAAAAAATCTCCCTTTTTTTCCTTTTCTTATGGACCTGTACATTCCTAATGTACTTAGTGGAATTATTATCTTAAGAGCAATGCACACTCCTTAAAAAAAAAAAAAAAAGCAAACCCATTGCCGTCGAGATGATTCTGACAGAGGACAGACTAGAACTGCCTCATAGAGTTTCCAAGGAGCAGCAGGTGGATTTGAACTGCTGACTTTTTGGTTAACAAACATAGCTCTTAACCACTACACCATCAGAGTTTCCACACACTCTATAGAGGGATGTAATAATAACCTCCTCTAACTCTCCTGAATCTATATCTTGTCTTTTTTTTTTGCACCTGAATGGATATGTAGAAGTCTTGTTATTTTGGTTTATCTTTAAAACGACTTTTACTTTGAGATACTTGACTCGTGCAGTCATATCAAGCAGTCCCCAGGTTACGAATGAGATTTGTTCCTAAGTCTGTCTTTAAGAATTTGTAGGTAAGTTGGAACAGGTACATATGGTTCTTATTTAGCACCAGTTAGTCAAAATGTTTCTCTTAGTATATAGTATATATTTTACCTTTCTATGCATGTAAAACACTGAAGAAGCACCATCAAACCACAATGTTTTCATGAGCATCACAAAGTAGTGCGTGCGTTCGTTATTATGAGCCATTGTATTTAACTCAAATTTTAACATAACGGAGCCCTAGTGGCACAGTGGTTAAGAGCTTGGCTACTAACCAAAAGGCTGGCAGTTTGAATCCACCAGCTCCTCCTTGGAAACCATATGGGATAGTTCTACTCTGTCCAATAGGGTTGCTATGAGTTGGAATTGACTGGAAAGCAAGAGGTTTAGCTTTTGGTTTTATGGCAGTCTGTTCTTAAGTAAAAGTTGCCTGTAAGTCAGACATTCATAACCCAGAGACTGCCTGTACTTGGTATTAAAATATTTAGGGTGAGTGCTCATATGAAGAAAGCATCAGGACTGGAACATTTTCAAGATTAAAGAGTACAGATAGTTATGAGTTAAGAGTACAGTAATTTGCTGAGCAAAATAACGGGCACAGATGTGACTGATAGAAGTTTTGATGCTATCCTAGTGCATGTTTTTTTTTTTTAATTTTATTTTGTTGTTGAGAGTATGCACAGCTAAACATACACCAATTCAGCCCATGCTACATGTACAATCCAGTGACAGTGATTACATTCTTTATGTTGAGCAATGATTCTCACCCTCCTTTTTGGAGTTATTCCTCCCCCATTAACATAAATTCACTGCCCCCTAAGGTTTCTGTCTAATCTTTCAAGTTGCTGTTGTCACTTTTATTCCACATAGTTCTTAAAAGAGCATAATGCTCACGGCATTTTTTTACTAGTTAAGCTAAACTACTGTTTAGTTTTAAGAAGGGTAATTCCTCCACAGCCCTTGATACTATTGATTTTTATCTCTCATGTAAAAACAGAGGTGGCTACCCACAGTAGAAGGTATGCTGTAATGAGACTTCTTACATAATTTAGGGATCACATGAAAGAAAACCACATTATTTTCTAGCTTATCTGGTTTAGTAAAAAGATCTTTGAGCATACATTTTTTTCTATAGGTTATTTTTTATCAGAAATTACAAATGATAGAAACCAACCTTTGTCAGACAGGAACGGTAATAAAAATTCTAGCTTGCTTGGGAGACTATGAAGCATCATGATGTTTTTGTTTTGGTTTGTTTCTCTCTGGAGATAACTGGTTTTAGTTCTTCTACTGAACTTCAAAACAAAACAAAACAAAACAAAAATTTGAACTGGCTTATGCCATAATTAGAATCAATGAGGCATGCAGAAATTGGTGTCAACCCTAAGGGAATGTCTTCTGGGTTTTTTTTAGGGAATTGGATCTATTGTGAATTCTGACCTGGTGACTTACTACTATGAATCTATTTGATTCCAGAGGGATATTATACAGGAGACACTCAGGCACATTCAGGCTTCAAACCCGTCTCGGTCTTATATCTTGGTGAGCCAGATTGACCTTCTTTTTTGATTTTAGCATAAAATACAGGCTAGAGGCCTATTTAAGTCGTATGTCTCATATTTCCTTTTCCTGGAGTTAGAAGCCCACCTCAGACCCATTGAAGTAGAATTTCTTGGTGTAAGGGCCTGGAAATGTGCATTTCAAATACGATCTTCAGGTGAGTCTCTTGCATGTTTGGGAACCACTGTATAGGCTTCCTAAGATGATAAAAACCAGTTGCTGTCGAATTGACTTCGACTCGTGGCCACCCCGTGTGTGTCAGAGTAGAACTGTGCTCCACAGGATTTTCAATGGCTGGTTTTTCAGAAGTACATCACCAGGCCTTTCTTCTGAAGTGGACTTGAGTCTCTAACCTTTCAGTTGGCAGTTAAGTGTGTTAACCATTTGCACCACCCAGGGACTCCCCTAAGTATTATAGCACCTCCCAAACAGGTAGCACCTCTAACTCTCAGAGGGTGTCATGTTACCATATTTGTTAGGAGGGGAGAGAAGAGAGAAAAGTGCCAACCTCAAAACAGTGAAGAACCTTGAAGCTCTTTATTCTACTACCAAAAGTTCCAACCCAACAACCTTGGCTTGAATTTTGTCTTGAAGATCCATTTTTCCCTTGAGCTCTCATACAGCTTCTTTTTCTCCCATGTGGAATCAAGGTGGGGTGGATGGCAGTGATACTCCCCTGAAAGCAGACATTCTTAAAAATATTAAAAATGACAAATGACCAGCTACTCCTATTTCTCCTCATCTTCCTTCACTCTGATCATTCTGATTCAGTATGTCTGGTAACTGTTCACTCCTGGATAGAAACTATTTTTCTAATGATTAGAGTATGTGGCTGTCTTAGTCATCTAGTGCTGTATAACAGAACTATCACAAGTGGATGGCTTTACCAAAGAGAAATGCTTTCTCAGAGTTTAATAGGCTAGAAGTCCAAATTCAGGGTGCCAGTTCCAGGGGAAGGCTTTCCCTCTCTGTTGGCTCTGGAGGAAGGTCCTTCTTGTCAATCTTCCCCTGGTTGAGGAGCTTCTCTTTGCAGGAACCCTGGGTCCAAAGGATGTGCTCTGCTTCTGGCGCTGCTTTCTTGGTGGTACGAGGTCCCCTCTCTCTGCTTGCTTCCATTTCCTTTTATCTCTTGGAAGATAAAAGGTGGCACAGGCCACACTCCACGGAAACTCTCTTTACATTGGATCAGGGATGTGACCTTAGTAAGGATGTTACAATCCCACCCTAATCTTCGTTAACATAAAATTACAATCACAAAATGGAGGACAACCACACAATACTGGGAATCATGGCCTAACCAAGTTGACACATATTTTGGGTGGACACAATTTAATCCATGACAGTGACCAAGAGTAAACCTTTTGTATATGTGTAAAATTCCATGTTTGGGATGGTGCCAGAGGTGCGGACTTTCCCGGGCCTACCACCAAACTGAGAGTTTTGACATTCACCCTCAAGTAGGAATGAGTAGACACATTCAGCTTCCTAGACCCTAATTTAGGCTTCTTCTTCTGGAAAGTTAGTTGGGGATTGTGGAGGGTCTATACAGCTGCAGCCCTGCAGGCTTGTCCCCAAACAGATCCTGTGCCGAAGCTGGGAAGAAGTCCCAGGTTTTCTCTATAGCCCTGGCTTCAGGTCTCTCTTTGACTGATTCCCAGAATGAGGGATGAGCACACGGGGAAGGACAGTGTGGCCTCCCAGAGACCAGAGAAATAGGCTAGGGGAGAGGTTTTCAGGCGTTAGTTGGCACCAGAATCACCCGGGGGCATGGTAAAATGCAGATCCCCAGGCATCACCCTGAATCTACTGAGGATAGTGTCTAGTTGTTGTTGTTAGGTGCTTTCAAGTCAGTTCTGACTCATAGCAACTCAGTTATAACAATGAAACATTGCCTGGTCTTGCACCATCCCCACAATTATTACTCTGAGCTCATTGTTGCAGCCACGGTATCAATCCATTTCATTGAGGGTCTTCCTCTTTTTCACTGACCCTCTACCTTACCAAGCATGATGTCCTTTTCCAGGGACTGGTCCCTCCTGATAACATGTCCCAAGTAGGTGAGATGAAGCCTTGCCATCCTCACTTCCAAGGAGCACTCTGGCTGTACTTACAAAAGAGATTTGTTCGTTCTTCTGGCAGTCCATGGTGTATTGAATATTCTTCGCCAACACCATAATACAAAGGCATCACTTCTGTCTTCCTTATTTACTGTCCAGCTTTCACATGCGTGTGAAGTGATTGAAAATACCATGGCTTGGATCAGGCACACCTTAGTCCTAAAGTAACATCTTTGCGAAGACGTTAGAGTCTTTTGCAGCAGATTTGCCCAATGCAATATGTCATTTGATTTCTTGACTGCTGCTTCCATGGTTGTTGATTGTGGATCCAAGTAAAATGAAATCTGTGACAACTTCAATATTTTCACCATTTATCATGATGTTGCTTATTGGTGCAGTTGTGAGATTTTTGTTTCCTTTATGTTGAGGTATAGTCCATACTGAAGGCTGTAGTCTTTGATCTTCATCTGCAAGTGCTTCAGTCCTCTTTGCTTTCAGCAAGCAAGGTTGTATCATCTGCATATCACAGTTTGTTAATGAGTCTTCCTCAAATCCTGATACCTCATTCTTCTTCATATAGTCCAGTTTCTTGAATTATTTGCTCAGCATACAGATTGAATAAGTATGATGAAGGGATACAGCCCTGACTTACACATTTTTTGACTTTAAACCACGCAGTATGCCCTTGTTCTGTTTGAATGACTGCCTCTTGGTCTGTGTACGGGTTCTACAGGAGCACAATTAAATGTTCTGGAATTCCCATTCTTCGCAATGTTATCCATAATCTGTTATGATCCACCCAGTCAAATGCCTTTGCATAGTTAATAAAACACAGGTAAACATCTTCCTGGTATTCTCTGCTTTTAGCCAGGATCCATCTGACATCAGCAATGATATCTCTTGTTCCATGTCCTCTTCTGAATACGGCTTGACTTTCTGGAAGTTCCCCGTTGATATACTGCTGCAACCGTTTTTGAATTATCTCCAGCAAAATTTTACTTGTGTGTGATATAATGATATTGTTCAATAATTTCCTCATTCTGTTGGATCACTTTTCTTTGGAATGGGCATGAATATGGATCTATACCAGTTGATTGGCCAGATAGCTGTCTTCCAAATTTCTTGGCATAGACAAGTGAGTGCTTCCAGCATTGTTTGTTCGTTGAAACATCTCCGTTGGTATTTTGTCAATTCCTGGAGCCTTGTTCTTCATCAATGCCTTCAGCACAGCTTGGACTTCTTCCTTCATCATATGCTACCTCCTGACATCAGCTGAATGTCAACCAATCCTTTTTGGTACAGTGATTCTGTGTATTCCTTCCCTCTTGTTTTGATGCTTCCTGTGTTGTTCAGTATATTCCCTTAGAATCCTTCAAAATTGCAACTTGAGGCTTCATTTTTTTCTTTAGTTCTTTCAGCTTGAGAAATGCCGAGCATGTTCTTTCCTTTGGTTTTCTAACTCCAGGTCTTGGCACATTTCATTATAATATTTTACCCTTCAAAGCCACCCTCTGAGATTTTCTGTTCAGCTCTTTCACTGCATCATTTCCAGGGACTTGCTTTTAAACAGACTCTTCAGGAGATTCTCATGTAGGTGGCCTTAGGGATGCACTTTAAGAAACACTGGGATGGGCACTGCAGCCTTTCCGGAATGGAGTCCTCTATACTGCAAACACTTAAAAAAAAAAAAGCAAATCATTGTTAGGATTTCCTATAATCATAAAAAAAAAAAAATCTTAGCTATTATTTATTGAACACGATGTTAGGTGCTTTAATGTACACAATTGTGTTTAATATTCACAATACTCTGAGAGAGACTATAGTCTCATTTTGGAAGGCTAAGGAATTGCCAGTGTCATACAGTAAGTGGCAGTGTGGGTCCCTGAACCCAGGCCTCTCTGATACCCAAGTCAGAACTCTGACCCACTGTTACACAATCTCCAAACACTTGATCCCTTTCAAGCATAACAGCCCCCAAGAAGCTTTCTTTGAACTCTACCTGCCCTCCCTATTCTCAAACAATAAAAACACAAAACCAAACCCACTGCGGTAGAGTTGATTCTGACTCATAGCGACTCTATAGGACAGAATAGAACTGCTCTATAGGGTTTCCAAGGCTGTAAATCTTAATGGAAGCAGACTGCCACATCTTTCTTCCACTAAGTGGCTGGTGGGTACAACACAAAACTAACGAAATCTACAACCTAAATTAGGTGCCACTCCTTAGAGGCCCCAATGCTCTGCGTAAATCTCTATTTTAGCATTGATCGGTCTGGTTAGAAACACCAAACAGATAAGAGCAGGAACCAGGACTGCAAAGCAGATGTGTCTGAGAAGGATATCTGTGCTTTGCCCTCTAGACCTCGTCACTCACCATCCTGCAAAAGGCCTCAGAAGCTCTGTAACCAATCAACCAGCTTGACCTTTGTAAGTGGCTTGCTGAAGGACATGCCTTCAGTGAGTGAGAAGCTGGGATAGGTGCCCAGCTCCTCTGACTCCTAGTGAATGACTGGTTTGCTCAGCTGCACTGCAGCTTTCTTGCTGTAGAAACAAAATTCTGAGTTAAAAACATTTTATAAGCAGTTCTTTAATATCTACAATGCAGGGGAGAAGTAAAAAAAAAAAGGTCACTTGACCTGGAATAGCGTGCTAGTTTTATTTCCCTGACCTAATCCAAGAGCTTTCTGCTTAGTTCATCAGGCCCTTTGGCGACCTTCATTTAGTTTTAGGTAGCAAATTTCCTGCTCCATTCGAGTAGAGGAAGTTCTTTGAATTAAATACAGGAAAATCAGCCCAATATCAATCATCTATTGTTAATTCCTTTATACTAAGCCTGGTAGGCATTTAGGGTCTTAAGCCCCTTTGCTTTCCTGCTCACTCTCACCCAACCCACCATATTCTCTCTCTTTCTCTCACTTCTTTAAACTGTTGGTACACATCAATGTCAAGCGTGAGTTTTATACTAACATATGATTGGCACCCATTGCTGGGAGGCATTGTACACTAATGGTTAAGGGCTATGCCACAGACCCAGGTTTATATTCAAGCTCTACCGTTTACTAGTTATTCAACCTCTCAGCTTCAGTTTTCCCATCTGAAAAATGGGGACAAGAATGATGATGATAATAATACCTACCTTATAAAAAAAAATTTTTTTATAGGGTATTTGAGAGACTAAGATGAGGTAATCCTTATAAAACCCTTGGCACATAGTAAGTTCTCAGTACATGTTAGCTAGGAAGGCGCCTGGATGGCACAAGTGGTTTGTGCTTTACTGCTGATCAAAATGTTGGCAGTTCGAATCCACCCAGCAGCTCCATAGAAGAAAGTCCTGGGGATCTCCTTCTGTAAGTTGACAGCCACTGAAGACCCATGGAGTGCAGTTCTACTCTCACACATACGCTGCCATGAGTTAGAATTTGCAATGGGTTTGGTTTTGATTTTTTAAGTGTTACCTACTTTAATGATTATTATTGTAATTATCATGTTATTATTATTGCAATTGTTGTCCAAACTGTGCTCTTTCTTTTCTATTTTGCTTAAAATATATATAGAATAGACTTGACTAAAAGATTTCCCATAGTAGAAAAGAGGCCAATGCCTACAGTATAAGCCAAGTACAATTATTTGGATAATAACTAACTTTGATCAGGCTCTTGCTAGGTGCTAGCAACATTCTAAAGTGTCTCACATACATGATTTCATTTAATCTTCCCAGTACAGTAAGAACTATTACTCCATTTTCAAACAAGGAAACTAAAGCACAGAGAAATTAAGTAACTTGCTCAAAGTTTGTCAGTTAAACCTGTTACAGTCAAGTTGATTCAGACTCATAGTGATCCTATAAGACAGAGTAGAACTGCCCCATAGGGTTTCCAAGGAGCGGGTGGTGGATTTGAACTGCTGACCTTTTGGTTAGCAGCTGAATGCTTAATTATTGTGTCACCAACACTCCCTGTTGTTAGGTGCTGTTGAGTCAGTTCTGACTCATAGTGGCCCTGTGCACAACAGAATGAAATACTGTCCAGTCCTGTGCCATCCTTGTAATCATTGTTATGCTTGAGCCCATTGTTGCAGCCACTGTATCAGTCCATCTCATTGAGGGTCTTCTTGTTTTTTACTGACCTTCTACTTTACCAAGCATGATGTCCTTCTCCAGGGACTGGTCCTTCCTGATAACACGTCCAAAGTATGCATCTGTTTGTTGAACCATCTCAGTTGGTATTCCTTCAATTCAGGGCTCCTTACAAGCATCTAAAACCTACTATACACTATGTTATAGTCACCCCACTGGCTTTGACATAATAATGGGGGGAACCTTTCCAAATTACTTATATTTATAACAGAATTTTTCAACATGATGTTTATGTTTATCCAACATAAAAACTGTCCAATACAAAATTATTCAAAACTCTTTCCTATTAATACCTACATCATAAACAAGTGCTCATTTGGAGTAGGGATAAAAAGCCTCAGTATCTTAACCTCTAGGTTTGAGACTGCTCGGTCCCATAAGTCACCTTGCAGATATGGAGTGCTCTCTTTCTCTCTGGTGGTTGCCTAGGCCACCTAGCCAGAAGGAGGTCCAGTGCTGCAGGCCTAGAGGTACAGCACAGACCCCGCAGCAAGAGCTGGTGTTACTGAGCTGTGACGGTCAGGTTCTGACAGCCTACGGTGGGAAACTCCTCTGCTGGGAGAAGTTCTTCTGGAATATGACTGCTCACAAGCTTGCTATAATTGGCCTTCTGCAAAGTGGCAATTGGCTCTGCTACCCCCACCCATCTGTCTGTGAGCTTTATGGATATGCAAATTATGGAATCCTTATTTGTGGCTATCCCTGGGATTTATGAGTCATAACTCATGCACCCATATTGTCTACGATGTTACACAGCCAAGGGTGGAGGAGGGGTAGAGGATTCACTTTTTAAAAAAATTGTGTTAAGTATATGTGTGTGTATATGTATATAAAAATATATATATATAACAAAAGTTGCCATTTCAATATTTCTACATGTAAAATTTATGACTTTAATTACATTCTTCATGTTGTACAGCCATCACCGTTTCCAAATTCTCCCATTGTGCTTAACAGAAGTTCATTGTCCCCTAAGCAATGACTCTTTCCCCCTCCTTCCCACCTTTGGTAACCACCAATAAACTTTGGTCTCTATACATTTGCCTAGTCTAGATATTTCATGTAAGTGTGGTCATACAATATTTGTCCGTTTGTGACTGACTTATTTCACTCAGCATAATATCTTCTGGAAACGCTGATGGTGTAGTAGTTAAGAGCTACAGCTGCTAACCAAAAGGTTGAGAGTTCAAATCTACCAGGTGCTCCTTGGAAACTCTATGGGGCAGTTCTAACCATCTTAAAAGGTTGCTATGAGTTGGACTTGATTCAATGGCAATGGGTGTTGCATGGTGAGTGTAATGTCTCCTAGGTCCATCCTCTTGTAGTATGTATCAGGATTTCATTTCTTTTTATGGCAGAACAATATCCCATTGTATGTATATATTACATTTTGTTTATCCATTCGTCTGTTGATGGACATTTATGTTGTTTCTATCTTTTGGCTATTGTGAATGGTGCTGTGGTGAACACTGGCGTACAAGTATGTGTTTGTGTTCTTGTTTTCACTTCTTTTGGGTATATACCTAAGAGTGGAATTGCTGGATCATATGGTAGTTCATGTTTAATTTTTTAAGGAACTTCCAAATTGTTTTCCCCAGTGGATATACCATTTTACAGTTCTACCAGCAATGGGTGAAGTTTCTAATTTCTCCACATCCTCGCCAACACCTGCCCCCCTCCTTTTCTTTTTATTATAGCCATCTTAGTTGGGGTGAAGTGGTATCTCATTTTGGAGAATTCAGGTTCTTGCCATCTGGCTTCATCACATCTGTGCCTAGCTACTGCACCAGGCCACCTTCCTTGAATAGGAAAATCTAAACCACCACCACCTGTGGTTGGTGTCTCAGTCTTTACCAGATTCTTGGCATACCTCAATCAGGGCTTAAATTGTGATGCAAAACATTCTGGACTTCACTTGATTGAAAAAATCAAAATCAAACTCTGACATTCAGTGACTAAGCATTTCTAGTTATTTATTTATTTGTTCTTCTCCCAGTGTAGTTCATTTCATCTTCACAGTTAGCTGTTAATGGATGGTTTTTTTCCTTAGAGGAAGAATTTTTGTATTTACTAATGTTGACATGAGTAGCATGACACTGTTAGTAGTATCTAGGGTGGTTCTTTAACCAAAATGTAAGAATAATTTCAAAGCAGGCTTATGAAATTTTACTTATGAATTTCCCATTTTATACCATTTCATTTGGAATATGGCTACTTACCAAAATAATGAACCAAATTTCAGTGGCTTCCAAATGAACCGAATTTCAGTGGCTTCCAAAAGTCAGTGTGCAGACACAATTCTTTCCTGGTAATTCAAATCTTGTCACTTTGTTAATATTTATTTGATACAGACTAGTTTTCTTTACTTTTTTTGTTGCCATTTTCAAAGGCAAAAGTAAATGATAAACTATCTGCTTGATGTTTTACCTAAACACACGTCCTTTATTCAGTGGTGAAAGAGAATTGGATTATTTTGAATATTGCAGCTTGAAGGCTGATTTTCATTAAAGAAAAAAAGTAACTTTTAAATTATAATAGCTATAATTTAGGAACTTAGAATATATATGTAAGCAAAAAGGAGAAAAAAAACAATAATTTTACCAACCATAAAATTTTTTTTGTAACGGTTTTGTAATAGAATGATTTTTTTCTAAAATATCTCTTTATTATAGGCAAGTATATTAGCAGAAAATGAAATTATCTGGTTAGACTTGATATGTTTTCTAGGATTTGGAGCATAATTTTATTAATTTAAATTTGTAATAGCCAAAACAACTAAAATATTTTTACAGTAGAATAGATAAGCAAGTATTGGTTTACATAGTAAATATTATGCAGTAATTAAAATGAGTTAATTACAGCTATACCTAACAACATGGATGAGTCTCACAAGCATAATGTCAAATGAAAGAACCAAACACAAAATAATGCATTTATATAAAGTTCAAAAATAGGTATAACTACATTACAGTGTTAAAGTCAGGATTGTGATTACTTTTGGGAAAAAGCGAGGAGGTAGTGACTGGGAAAGGCATGAGGGGACATCTGGGGTGTTCAAAATGACCTGTTTGTTTACCTGGGTGGTGGTTACCTAGGTATTCCCTTTTAAAAACAATTCACTGAGCTTCATTCATGGTTTGTGCATTTTGCTGTATGTGTGGTATATACTTCAATATAAAAAGTTAAGCAATTATTAAAGAAATCATATTGTTTGATATCTACTCTTTGCTTATAACACTCAATCTTCATATTATTTCCTTAGGGAAATATAATCTGCTTTACTGTCAATTGTGATTTCCAAGCACGCATTGGTGTTAAAACAGGAAAAAAAAAAAAAAAAAAAGACCAGCTGCTGTTTGTTTTGTGTCTACTGTGATGAAATTTCCAAGTCATTTAAATATTTTCTAGATGGTTGATAAACTGTATTAGTTTTTGTGCACAGCAAATGTGTGAGACAGGCTGGTATTGCTGTCTCCTCTGTGCAGATAAGGCAAGCGGACACAGGGAGGGTAAATGTTTGGCTGAGCCTATAATTGGAATGCAGGTCTTTTGACATTCCTCTGTGTTGTCTGATTGCAGAGCACTGCAACAAGTATAGATACCTTAGAATTTCAAATAACAGGACTCTCAAAGAAAAAGATTTCCATGAACACAAACGGGCACTAGCTATAAAAATATTTATGTACATTAAACTTATATTTGTTGTCTAAGGACTACAGATAAGTACATTGGGGATGTTCATTGATTCAACAAACATTTCTGAGCACTAGGTACTGTGCCAGACTCTGTGCTTAGAAGGTGAGGAGCTCGCAGTTAGATGGGGGAGACAGGTCCAGAAACAGGAAAAGTGAAAAGGTTACCAGGGCAGTAACCAGTTTGATAATGAAAGGAGTATCTGGGAGGGCTTCGGAAGGAGAGGTAGCCTGAATCGAATCTTAAACATACAAAGATGTACTTTGGCCTATTTAAAATTAAATGGGTCAGTTAGATTTCTGACATTTTTTCCTTATGAATTTTTGTCCCACAAATTTTAGAAAACTTGAAATTTTAGAGAACATGTATCTTTCTGAATTTGAAACAAGAGACTGGATTTCCAGAGATGGCAGCTGGATGTAACCCTTCTTGAGGAAAGGGTGTCTCATGCTACTTTGTTTTTTCCACTGTGTCCAGCAGCACAGTAGCCTGTCCCTTAAGACTGTTGTGGGGCTGTTTTTGGAAGGTATTATTTTTGGTAGGGGTGATTTCTTCATTTTTACATTACATTTCCCTCATTTGTCAGCAAATCTAAGTGATAAGTAGTTAGGTTCAAGGTGGTTCGGGTATTTTCTTTCAGCCAAATTCTAACACTATCAAATCTTTCATAAGAATCCAATTACTAATAAATTCAACTTAGCTGCACAGATTCTTGAACGGGGTGGATTAATGAGTAAACAAGGTATGCACAGGCTTATAGTAAGCAAGGTACGCATGGGCTTAATTGTATTTATTTACTAATGTGTAACGCACAATTTCACATGGTAAGTAAGCACAAGAAAGCCTGTGTGTACCTTGCTTATTGGGTAATCTGTCCCTGCTTTTGAGGGTAACAATTTAAAAAAGTAGACTACGCTATGAATTTCATTTATAGGTATTTCGACGAGCTTCAGATTCTCAGGAAGCAAAATCCTATGTACAATATATGATGCCAAAACAGGCAACCTCCCAAGGTTGTTTGACATTTTTATTTTTCAGACCTAATGTGTGCATCATCTTATTCTTTTTATTAGGTTCAGTACATGATCTCTTGTTTGTAAACAGAGATCAGACCTAACCAAATTTTAGCAATGAGATTCAGTTACAGAAGCAGAATACGATAGCATCAAAATCTTTATTAAGAAGCATTATTTTGCATTTCACAATACACATATCCTGGCATCTCTAGATATCCACTAAGGTGGTTTATTAAAATATTTTATAATCACTGGTAGGGTGGTTAAATAATTCCTTAAATTTGATGTCTTCCTTATAGGAAGAGTGCCTTGGAAAATAAGTGAAAACTCAAGTGGGAAGGTCAGTTAAGTGATGAAGCATAAGAGAGGAAACTCAAGGACCTGTGTTTAATCATGACTTGGAAAGATACCACTTTTCTTTATTTGCAAAATGGAAAATATTTTTACACTTCATCACTTTTCCATGTCACCTAAATATTTGCAACAATTTAATAATGGAAAGGAAGAAGAATTTATGATCCGGAAGTAAAAAAAATGCATACATGTTAGCAAGTGAATGGCAGCCTGTTCTTAGTCAATGTGATAGCCCAATGATCTGCCCAAGCTTGACTGGTTTGAAAGACGACTGTAATTCTAAAAAATGTGCAATTATTTAAATATATGTAAATAACAAAGGAAATGCATACAAGTAAGCTGCTTTGATTTTTTTAGGGCATATCCTGAACCAAAATTTTTGGGAGGTTAGAATAAATGAATCAAAATGAAATCACAGTGGTTTTGTGGTAGATTCCTTAAATGAGGGTACATGGATGGACTTCTTCAAGGGAGTCCTTGAACTCCTTAATACTGTGTGCATGATATGCTAAATCTAAGCATCTTTCAGGGAAAGATGGGTCTTCCACTTTTATCAAGTTCTTAAAAAAGTTAAGAACCATTGATTCAACCAATATGACTAGTCTGTGTTAGAGACAGTGGATAAATAGTTAGGAAATAAAACAAGCCTGTAAAATAAATCCTACTGGTTTGTGGTAACAGAGGTGAAAGGAGCTTATATTTCTAGGAAGGTAGTAAAATGATACCTATGTTATTAAAATGTTTCCATAGAGTATTTTATTCTCTTGATTGAAAAGCAAAACTTAGATTTTCCTTTGTACCATGTTGCCTTGCTCTGCAAACAAACAGTGAAAAAGTTACATTCTCCATTATCAGAACCGTGTGTAAGTCAGAAGTTTGGACATTCTTTATATTCTTCTCCAGTTACTACTTTGTTTATACCACATCACAGACTGAAAAATGAGTAAGGCAAGTGTGAGCTGGTAGCAGCAAGCATTTGACTTGTCACTTCTCAGTGACAAGTGTCACTTCTCATGAGCTTATTGCATTTTGACTGGGTTACTTCATACCCCTGAGAACAAATTGCAGCTGTTAAGTACAGTTTGATTTTTGTTAAGAGCAAAGACAACTGTAATTAAGGTCAGCCTATCTTTTGGGATATAAATGTATTTTAAATGGATTTCTGTTTTCTTGGGTACAAGCAAGATATCCCTCAACTCAATGATGGAAGTGCTCCGGAAATGTAATCCTAGATCTGTGGAGAAGAAAATGTATGAGTGTAAAACTTGTTGAAGAAAATATGGTAGAAACACAGTGTCTTCCATTTAAGATCAAACCGAAGTCTCCAAACCTTTTTTTAAAGCCTCCTTTAACTCTCACAGTGGTCGCCAAAACTGTGCATTACCAGGCTGAAGGAGGAAGGGTCAAGGAAATATTCTGCTTCTTTCTTTCTCCATAGTTTCCCTGAGATTTCAAACTGGCAGCCAGCTGGCTGAATCCTGCTCACAGACATGTTTTATTTGGCCCATGCAGTGCTTTTAAAATTTTTGTGCCAACATTTTAATAGGAAGATTTCACATACTAATCTGTATTTTTGGCTTGTCTTGAAAACTCAGAAGATATGGGAACAACTGGCTGGAGTGGAGGGGCCGCAGCTCCTTCTGCAGCTCATTCAAGTGCCCCCCACTGTCACAACAAACAGATATGCACTTATGTCCAGATAGGCAGTCATTTACCTGCCTGACTCCTGGGAGACATTTGATTGAGACTGGTTTAAGGCTGTCTTCGGGACTGCCTTAGTCTTCTGATTTGTATAACAGCTGTTTGCTCTATCCTTGCGTTGTAGAGTAACCACTGATTAAAGTACTCTGGTTAAAGTAAAACTGAGGGATTTCTTGAAAGTAAAGAGGCAGCTTGAGCTGGACACAGACTGAATTCCACGTGGCGACTCAAACAGTGACGTCTTATGAGGGGGAGGGAGGGCAAATAACACGAAGCACATTACTTGATTGGTAATTACTGGCTTAGATCATCCAAAGACATTACTCGACTGGTAGTAAGTAGATCATTATAAGGCAGGACTTCCTATGGTGGGAACTCATAAGGCAGGACTTCCTGGAACAGTAGCTCATAAGGTGATTGGCTTAAAATGATATATATGTCTTTCTTGATCGGTTACAGCGTGGTAATTACAAAGGTGTGTGACAAGGGGAGGGGTCAAAGCATAGTTATGTCATCATTACTGGACATTCCTCTCTCAGACACAGCATGGAAGACGGCTCTTGTTAGGGTGAAAACAGAACTAATAGCCAAAGAATTGTACTCAAACCTGAAGCTGACCATTTCAGATCTTATGTAAATTAAAAAAAAAATTCCCTTACACATTCCCTCCTTTTGATCAAGGGTTTAAAAAGAAATTCTTTGATCAGATCACTGAACAACATTCTGAAAGAAGGCTTTCTTCTGCATGGACTTTGAGCGTATGTTTATTCAGGACGCTGCTAATTTAATAAGACCTTAGATACTATGTGTGTGAAAAAGTTGTTATTGTTGTAAGCTGTCATCAAATTGACTCTTGACTCATAGTGACTTCACTCACAACAGAATGAACCCCTGCCTGGTCCTGCGCCATCCTTATTACTATTATTTTTATGCTTTTTGGCTATTGGCATGAAAGATAATATGACGGACAGAAGGAAGCGCAGAAAAAGTGGTTATGATACCAAAGGCACGAAAGGCATATAAGGACTTCTGTGTTTATATTATAAAGATGAGAAACTGGGCAATAATAAGTAACTTACCAGTCAGTAAAATCTAATTTGTAAACTAAAGCTACTTCAATGGCTGAAAGCATCAAGCAAAGAGCAACTATCTTGATAGTTGCATTACCATGTGATAATACCTACTTTATGTGGTAAGGCAATTACCATGAAAATACTCAAGAGTAAAAGGCAAAGTCCAAAAATGTCCTCAAATCTGATTTTCATGATGTTTTGTTCCATGGTCTTGGGAAAAGCTTTCTGCCTCTGCCACAGTTGTCTGCTTTTGACCACTTGGGCAGCTGAACTTTAGTCTGAGTCCCTCAGTGAGCTGGACTGTCCAGTGGGAGCTGTAGCTTCTTTACATGGGAGAGATGGATTTAAATTTTAACTCTCTGTAATTTATCAGCATAAGAATTAGTGAGAAGAATGGGATAAGTTCCCTTCTATTGAGGTTTCTTTTATTGAGAGAATCTTTAATTGGTGTCTTTTCCAGTAAACATAATCTCTAGGTTGAACATTAGGTAACTTAGACATTTCTTGCTTTGATTAACAAAAGCTTCTTTAATTTTGTCAAGTATTCTTTAGAATATTGAATTGAAATTTACAATATTGAAACAAATCAGGCTGAATTACATCTGAATCAGGGCAAGTTGCCTAATAGTGGAGAGCCATGGGCTCTCCATGAGGAGTCAATTTGTGAACTCCAAATGGAGTAGCTCTCAAATTCAAAAAACCAGAGGCAATACTTTTAGTCCAATGTAACTGTAAAGATTTAGAAAGTTTTGCTAGCTGAGTTTTTATTATACCATTAGTTCTTTCAACTAGACCAGAAGACGGGATGGTAAGGATAATGAAGTCTCTGAAAAATAGGAAAAATTTTGCATATCTCCTTATTTGTCTAGTAAAATGAGTGCCTTGGTCACTACAGAGGGGATCCCAAGTGGGGATGATATTTTCAAGAATTTCTCAGCCATAAAAGCTGCAGTAGCTTGACGAATGGGGAAAGCTTCTACTTAGAAAATCTACAAATCATTACTAATAAATATTTGTAACCACTTGGTGGGGAACTAGATAAAATTAATCTGTCATTCAAGCATTGGTCTTGGTGGCAGGGGAAATCTTCCAGGTCGAGCTTTATAAAGTTTACCTGAATTAAATTGAGAACAAATTGGATATTGGGAAGTCATTCATTCAGAAGCTTCATAAAAGTACCTCCACCAATACTTCTTTAAAATTTCTGTCACCTTATCTCTTCCCAAATGGGTATTCATGTGCAATGCCTCTAGTACAGGGGCTTGCAGGGTTTTGGGGAGAACTAAGTTCTTCTTGGGTGCCATCCATCTCCCAGTAGTGGGACATTGGGAGCAACCATGTTTTTTCTATTTCTCAACCTCATCACAGGGGGCTGACCTTTGATGTTCAAATAAATCCTTTAAGTCACTTCCTCCAGGCCTAGAAGGATTTTCTATAAGCATGTTAAAAGGCTGTTCATCATATAAAACAGTGCCCTAATGTGAGGGGACCATACACAACTGTTAAAAGCTTGTGAGGATTGAAACAAGGGGGTGTGTGGTCTTCAAAACTATGAGAAAAAACATGGTCTACAGCAGCAGAAAAATTTCCAATGGGCTTCTAAAGCCCTGAAAAGTTCAGCTACTCTCATTCCTATATTATCACGCAAGCACTTTCAAACCACAGGAACATGTAAGCATTCTGGCAAAACGGGTTTTTTATTAGGCCCAAACTACAATTCAGTAATTGGATATTGATGACAGCTGATCTGTTCCCATTCTCTAATTTCCTCTGTGGGGGTTAATTGTTGATGTGTAAAAAGTGATTTTGAACTTTCTTTCAGGTCAGATTTTGGTGGGCAACATTTTATAGGTGCTACATTTACAAGTGTCCTAGCTGTTCTATTATTATTATCTATTCCCTCACTTTCATCATGATTGTGAGTGCAATTATCATGATCATGAATGAGGGCAGTGTCTTTCAAGTATGATTGGGAAATGGCTTATTTGGCTACTCTATCAGCTAAGTTGTTTCCTTTAATTTCCTCTGTTTGTGGAAGTCCTTTGAGTTGGTGGGCCTGGATTTTAATTATGGTGATCTCAAAGGGTAGCAAAATGGCTTCCAGGAGGTCTGCTACTTTTTGATTTGGGTCCCAGCAGAAGTTAGGAACCTCTTCTTGTTTCTACAACATGCCAAAATCATGAGTAATTTAAAAAAAAAATTGCTCAAATCTGTGTAAATATTTACTGACTGTCCAGAAGCCAGTCTGCAAGCTCTCCTGAGTGTGATCAGTTCAGTTTGCTGAGCTGAAGTGATGTCAGAAGGGTGTTACTTTTGATGACCTTGGTGGAAGGGGCCATGGCATATCCTCCCTGGTAATAATAGCTGGTAGGTTTAGCCTTTAAATATGACCCATCAACAAATAGGATTAAATCAGGATTTGATAATGGGGTTTCTTGTAAATCTTGCCTAGGAGACAAAAGCTGTTTAGTAAGATTTAAGCAACTGTAGAATGGGCGGTTATCATCATTTGGTAAATGTAAACATGTAGCTGGATTCAGAGAGGCTACAGTATGTTACCAAATGTTAGAACCTGCCAAATGGAGAACTTCGTAAGAAGTTAAAAAGTTTAAAGATAGTTTAAACACTTAAGGCTTTAAACTCTTAAGATACTGGTAAAGAGACTGAACCAATAAAGAAAAATTTGGTATCCAAGTTCTGCAGTAACCGCAGTAACCCATTTTTTTAAATTGTTTTTTTAGTAGGGACAGGGTAAGCTAAGATAGTCTCTTTAAAAAATTTTTTTTTTGGGGTGTCATGGATTGAATTGTGTCCCCAAAAATATGTGTCAACTTGGTTAGGCCATGATTCCCAGTATTGTGCGGTTGTCCTCCATTTTGTGATTTTCCTATGTGTTATAAATCATAATCTCTGTCTGTGATTAAAGAGGATTAGGGTGGGATATAACACCCTTGGAAACCCTGGTGGCATAGTGGTTAAGAGCTATGGCTACTAACCAAAAAGGTCAGTAGTTCAAATCTGCCAAGCATTCCTTGGAAACTCTATGGGGCAGTTCTACTCTGTCCTATAGGGTTGCTATGAGTTGGAATCAACTTGACAGCAATGGGTTTGGTTTGTTTTTTTTTTGGTAACACCCTTGCTCAGGTCACATCCCTGATCCAATGTACAGGGAGTTTCCCTGGGGTGTGGCCTGCACCACCTTTTATCTTACAAGAGATAAAAGGAAATGGAAGCAAGCAGAGAGTGGGGACATCATACCACCAAGAAGGCAGTGCCAGGAGCAGAGCGCGTCCTTTGGACCCAGGGTTCCTGCATGGAGAAGCTTCTAGTCCAGGGGAAGATTAATGACAAGGACCTCCCTCCAGAGCTGACAGAAAAAGTCTCCCCCTGCAGCTGACACCCTGAATTTGGACTTCTAGCCTCCCAGACTGTGAGAAAATAAATTTCTCTTTGGTAAAGCCATCTACTTGTGGTAGTTCTGTTATAGCAGCACTAAATGACTAAGGCAGAAGCCTTGTAACTTTCTCTGTCCACCAGCTACTGTGCCAAGTGGTGCAGTGAGGGCAGCCAGGCCCTCACCTCTCCACCCTGGCCCCTCAGAAAGTTTTTCCCCCAACCCCATTGGCACCTGGTTCTAGCCCTGTTGCGCCTTTTGTTGTCCCACATGTGTGGAAAATGGCTTTCTCTCCCCCTCCCTGGCCAGATCATGGGTGCCCAGGTGTCCTGCATTGTTCCCTGTAACAACAGGACACTATCGGTAAGATATGTCTACTGAGAGTTAGAACAGCCCAAGTACATTATTGACTTATTGGAACAATGTAGACCCTTAGTACATTCAGAGATTCAACTACACAAAAAGAGGGACCAGGTTTTCATTTTGTTCCTCAAGGGTTATGAAGACTGCAATAACAGGTTTGGTTTAGTCCTTTAAATCCCAGGCCTCGGTGTCAGATGGGTGTTTCTTGCTCTGCACTGGCCCTCAAGTTCTTGAATCTTGCCACCAGAAGCTGACTTCAAGGGGCTGAGCTTTGGCAATTACCACTGGATGCCCATGATCCAGCCAGAGACGGGGAGGGAGAGCCATTCTCCACAAGTGTGGGACAACAAAAGGCACCACAGGGCTACAGCCAGGTGCCAGGGGCTGTGGAGAAAACCTTCTGAGGGGCCATGGTGGAGGGGTGACGGCCTGGTTGCCCTTGCTGTGCCACTTAGCACAGTAGCTGGTCTGAGAGAGGGACGACCAGGCTGCCATGGCCCTGCCCTGATCCCCACCCTGGTCTGGGCCCCATACCTGGGGGATTTTTTTTTCATTCTATGGCTGCTGCCAACTAACCTGGGCCACTTGTTGTTTTTATGTACAGGGAGCAGATGAGTGGACTTCTCAGCATCCATATTCTTTGTGTTAGTTACATGGATGCTAGGCTCAGCAAAGCTAGCCTGCAAACAGTTTTGTTGGGGCCACAGCCACTCACTCTAATTGCTGTGGACATCAGGAGGGAGGAGACACTGTTGGCTCTGGCCATTGCTGTTATCTCAGGGGCTTGAGCCATCAAGTTTAACCTGCCTATCTAGCAACGCCCACCCCCCCCCAATGTGTCTGTCAGTTTGTCATACTGTGGAGGCTTGCGTGTTGCTGTGATGCTGGAAGCTATGCTACCGGTATCCAGATACCAGCAGGGTCACCCATGGAGGACAGGTTTCAGCTGAGCTTCCAGACTAAGACAGACTAGGAAGAAGGACCTGGCAGTCTACTTCTGAAAATCATTAGCCAGTGAAAACCTTATGAATAGCAGCAGATCATTGTCTGATATAGTGCTGGAAGACGAGCCCCCCAGGTTGGAAGGCACTCAAAAGATGACTGGGGAAGAGCTGCCTCCTCAAAGTAGAGTCGACCTTAATGACATGGATGGAGTAAAGCTTTCGGGACCTTCATTTGCTGATGTGGCACGACTCAAAATGAGAGGACACAACTGCAAATATCCATTAATAATCGGAATCTGGAATGTATGAAGTAGGAATCTAGGAAAATTGGAAATGGTCAAAAATGAAACAGAACACAAAAACATCGATATCCTAGGCATTAGTGAGCTGAAATGGACTGGTATTGGGCATTTTGAATGGGACAATCATATAGTCTACTGTGCTGGGAATGACAACGTAAAGAGGAATGGTGTTACATTCATCGTCAAAAAGGACATTTCAAGATCTATGCTGAAGTACAACGCTGTCAGTGATAGGATAATATCCATACGCCTACAAGGAAGACCAGTTAATACGACTATTATTCAAATTTACGTACCAACCACTAGGGCCAAAGATGAAGAAATAGAAGATTTTTATCAGCTGCTGCAGTCTAAAATTGATTGAACATGCAATCAAGATGCGTTGATAATTACTGGTGATTGGAATGTGAAAGCTGGAAACGAAGAAGAAGGATCAGTAGTTGGAATATATCGCCTTGGTGATAGAAACAATGCTGGCAATCGAATGATAGAATTTTGCAAGACCAATGACTTCTTCATTGTAAATACCTTCTTTCACCAACATAAATGGCAACTATACACATGGACCTCGCCAGATGGAACACACAGAAATCAAATCGACTACATCTGTGGAACGAGATGATGGAAAAGCTCAATATCATCAGTGAGAACAAGGCCAGGGGCTGAATGTGGAACAGACCATCAATTGGTCATATGCAAGTTCAAGCTGAAACTGAAGAAAATCAGAGCAAGTCCACGAGAGCCAAAATATGACCATGAGTATATCCCACCTGAATTTAGAGACCATCTCAAGAATAGATTTGATGCACTGAATGCTAGTGACTGAAGACCAGACGAGTTGTGGAATGACATCAAGGACATCATACATGAAGAAAGCAAGAGGTCAATGAAAAGACAGGAAAGAAAGAAAAAACCAAGATGGATGTCAGAGGAAGCTCTGAAACTTGCTCCTAAGCATCGAGCAGCTAAAGCAAAAGGAAGAATCGATGAAGTAAAAGAACTGAAGATTTCAAAGGGCCTCTCGAGAAGAGAAAGTAAAGTATTATAATGACATGTAGAAAGAGCTGGAGATGGAAAACCAAAAGGGAAGAACATGCTCAGCGTTTCTCAAGCTGAAAGAACTGAAGAAAAAATTCAAGTCTCGAGTTGCAATAGTGAAGGTTTCATGGGGAAAATATTAAATGATGTAGGAAGCATCAAAAGAAGATGGAAGGAATACACGGAGTCATTATATCAAAAAGAATTAGTCAATGTTCAACCATTTCAAGAGGTGGCATATGATCAGGAACCGATGGTACTGAAGGAAGAAGTCCAAGGTGCTCTGACAGCACTGGCGAAAAACGAGGCTCCAGGAATTGATGGAATATCAATTGAGATGTTTCAACAAACAGATGCAGCGCTGGAGGTGCTCACTCGTCTATGCCAAGAAATACGGAAGACAGCTTCCTGGCCAACTGACTGGAAGAGATCCATATTTATGCCTATTTCCAAGAAAGGTGACCCAACCAAATGTGGTAATTATAGAACAATATCATACGCAAGCAAATTTTGCTGAAGATCATTAAAAAAACGTCTGCAGCAGTATATCGACAGGGAACTGCCAGACATTCACGCTGGTTTCAGAAGAGGACATGGAACCAGGGATACCATTGCTGATGTCAGATGGATCCTGGCTGAAAGCAGAGAATACCAGAAGCATGTTTACCTGTGTTTTATTGACTATGCAAAGGCGTTTGACTAGGTGGATCATAACAAACTATGGATAACATTGTGAAGACTGGGAATTCCAGAACACTTAATTGTGTTCATGAGGAACCTTTACATAGATTAAGAGGCAGTTGTTTGGACGTAACAAGGGGATACTGATTGGTTTAAAGTCAGGAAAGGTGTGTGTCAGGGTTGTATTCTTTCCCCATACCTATTTAATCTGTATGCTTAGCAAATAATACAAGAAGCTGGACTAGATGAAGAAGAACAGGGCATCAGGATTGGAGGAAGACTCATTAACAACCTGCATTATGCAGATGACACAACCTTGCTTGCTGAAAGTGAAGAGGACTTGAAGCACTTATTAATGAATATTAAAGAGGACAGCCTTCAGTATGGATTGCACCTCAAGATAAAGAAAACAAAAATCCTCACAACTGGACCAATGAACAACATCATGATAAATGGAGGAAAGATTGAAGTTGTCAAGGATTTCATTTTACTTGGATCCACAATCAACAGCCGTAGAAGCCCCAGTCAAGAAATCAAAAGACACATTGCATTGGGTATATCTGCTGCAAAGGACCTCTTCAAAGTGTTGAAGAGCAAAGATGTCACCCTGAAGACTAAGGTGCGCCTGACCCAAGCCATCGTATTTTCAATCGCATCATATGCATGTGAAAGCTGGACAATGAATAAGGAATACCGAAGAAGAGTTGTTGCCTTTGAATTGTGGTGTTGGCGAAGAATATTGAATATACCATGGACTGCCAGAAGAATGATCAAATCTGTTTTGGAAGAAGTGCGGCCAGAATGCTCCTTAGAGGCAAGGATGGCGAGACTGCATCGTACATCCTTTGGACATGTTGTCAGGAGGGATCAGTCCCTGGAGAAGGACATCATGCTTGGCAGAGTACAGGGTCAGTGGAAAAGAGGAAGACCCTCAAAGAGGTGGATTGACACAGTGGTTGTAACAATGAGCTCAAGCATAACAAGGATTGTAAGGATGGCTCAGGACCGGGCAGTGTTTCATTCTGTCGTGCATACAGTCGCTATGAGTTGGAAGCGACTCGACGGCACCTAACAACAACAACATCTAGCCCCCCTTGGGCACAGGTTGGGGGGTAGAGAGAAACAGCCAGATAATAGCCTTCCCATCTCCTCCTTCTCTTCTGTTCGTGGAACACTGCTGCAGCAGTAGTTTACACTCGGAGCATGTATGAGCTGCTGGGGTGCGTTCTCTCTGGGGCATGCTCTCTTGATTTAATGAGCATGTGGGTTGAGAGGCAGGACAAAAGGAGTGTACATTTGCTTGGTCTGACTAACATATTTATTAAATTATATAAGTCTGCAGGCAAGGTTTATAAGTTTTAGCTAAAATTTTAATTTTTTGGGTAAACTTGTGGGAATCTTTGCATGAATTAGGAAACTTCTTTACAATGGTATGAAGTTCTGCTTTAGACTATGGGATATACATAACATGAAGTTTCTCAGTCTCTTCTGGATATTAAATTTTAAAACGCATTTCCAAAGCTTGTTTTTCCTCTTTTAAAGGTTCTTTAGGGCAGTATGGGAGTTCAGATAAGATATTTTTTAGGGGAGGTAGGATGGTAGAGGTGGGTAAAGAGGAGTGGAACTGGAGGGGTGGAGGGAGGGGAAGGGAACTGGCCATCGGAGGCTAGGGGTGGACTATAGATATTGGGACTCTGCCATTTTAGGAAAGGGAGGGTTATAAACATTGTTGCTGGGTAGTTAGCCAGTGAGGCTATAGAGTTCTGACACTGTAACTTTTTAATTTGCTTAGCTTGTTTTGAAATGGTCTCCTGTAAGTAGGAGAATTTAATATTTTGATTTCTTTTGGAAACTTCCAAGTACTAACTTAAAAAAAATTCCTCATGTTTGTTTGTTATGGGATCCCTTACCTTCTAATCTACTGTGCAGGAACGTTTAAATTGGTTAAATTAAATGATCCCTACAATGGCTATTGATCTTTTAAATTTCCCTCAGAAAGTGCATGCCAGTGGCTTAAATGGTAGACTGAACTGGGGCCAGAATGAGCCAGAGGAGTCCCATTAGGGGGTCCTGCTTCAGTCTTGGACATGACATTCCCCGTATCACTGAGAAACATGCAAGTATTAAAGACCTAAATGCATGTGAAAACCTTAGGTGCACCAGAAAGAAAAGGGAATTCAGTAAAATAGACTAACCACTAGATGACAGTCCCACCAAACTTAATTGGATAATGAATGTAGCAAGACACTCAGGAGACAAGCAGAAAATGAAGGCATAGAGAAAAGAAAGCCAGTAAATCTCTCAAAGAGCCACCTTCACAATAAACGAAGGCTTTGCTCTGAAAGCTTACCTCCAGTAAGCCCGGAGAATTTGAGGAGACAGTTCTGGGCACAAGGGACCATTGCTAGTACCAGGGAGAGCCGTTCCGTGACTTCTCAGGAACACGGTAGATCTTTAGAATCTTGCCGACTGTGCCAGTGAATGTTGTAGAGCAACCACCTGTACTCCAATTAAAGTAAAATTAAGAGATATATTGAAAGTAAAGAGACACCTTGGGCCAGATACAGACTGAATTCCAGGTGGTGAAATCTAGTAATCCAATATGGCGACTTAGCAGTGACGTTTCATAAGGGGCGGGGGGACAAGGAACATGAAACACATTATTTGATTGGTGTTTATAAACTTAGATCATCTAAAGACATTACTTGATTGGGAATTACAAGCTTAGATGATCAAAAGACATTACTTCATTGGTAGTAGATCATTATAAGGTGGGGCTTCTTGTGGCAGGAACTCTAAGGCAGGACTTCCTGTGGTGGGACCTCATGTAACAGGACTTCCTGTAATAGAAGCTTGTAAGGCGATTGGCTTAAAAGGATATATGTGTCTTTCTTAGATAGGTTACAGTGTGGTAATTACAAGGACATGTGATGAGGAGAGGGTGGAAGTGTAGTTATGTCATCATTACTAGACATTCCTCTCTTAGAAGCAGCATGGAAGATTGCTGCTATTAGGGTGAAAATGGAACTAGCAACCAAGGAATCCTACCCAAACCTTAAGCTGGCCATTTCAGATCTTATCAGGTACCTCAGTTTTTTTAAATTCCCTTACACACTTGAGAGTGTTATTATTTATTGTTGCATAGATATATGGCTATCAAATCTAATAATTTTCAGGGTCAAAGGATTTAGTATTCTTATTTTGGGCCAAGGGTGGGAAAGGAGTACAAATAAAGAGAACATAAATGCCTGAAGTGCTTATCTTTCCTTACAAGCATCCAGTTTTTTTGTAGTTGTCTACCAAAGCTGGTCTGAAGTTGTCATTTTAGTGACATTAACTAAATTGTTCATGCTGGCTTTGGAATTTGGTCATGACACATGGATTCTTTGCTTTAAGAAAAACAATTGATTCATTTAAACGGCATCAATACATGTAGAGTCCTAAGGTGTTATGATTTCTTTATGCTTTGAAGCACAATAATCTAAATCCTGGGTGAAATTTAGCAGATTTTGGGTTGTTTCTTTAATTCATGATGCTAGAGAGTTCTAATTTCTAAATATTCAATTACTTTGGTCAGGACGGAGTACTGGACAAATTCAGGTAGCCTTCCTTTCCGCTTTTCCAAACAGGCCTTTCTGGGATGATGGGAAGTCTTTACCAAAGCTCATATTCAGCTTGGTGGAGAGCTGGCCTTAGTCTTGCTACTTAAAGGTCTAAATTTTTTCCCCACTAAATTTTGCAATTTAAGATGTTGTTGTTAATTTAGGTGCCATCTAGTTGGTTCCAACTCATAGCAACCCTTTGCACAGCAGAATAAAACACTGCTCCTTCCTGTGCCGTCTTTACAATAGTTGCTGTTTGAGCCCATTGTTGCAGCCACTGTGTCAATTCATCTCATTGAAAGTCTTCCTCTTTTTCACTGACTCTCTACTTTACCAAGCATAATGTCCTTCTCCAGGAAGACTGGTCCCTTCTGATAACATGTCCAGGGTGTATGAGACAATATCTCGCCATCCTCACTTCTAGGGAGAATTCTGACTGTAGTTCTTTCAAGACAAATTTGTTTGCTTTTCTCTCAATCCATGGTAGACAGGCTGAAATGTGAGGTGCTTAGTAATGTCATAAATGTGAAAGTAATTAGTACTTAATTTTTAAAAGAAAAAATAAAAACTTTCCAAGTGTGTGTTAACTTTGAGCAATTACATTTCTTTCAAAAAAATTTAGTTTTTATATATTGCTAACCAGAGTAGAACTCCCCCATAGAGTTTCCATATACTGCTAGACTAGCAATGTAATAGAATGCATAAAAACTCAAAGGATAATAATGTGCAAATGGATATATGTTTTTTAATGAGAAAGATAGTTATTGCCCAACCTTAAGAATAAAAGCTCCATGAAATTATGAATGTCTAAATCAACAGCATTTTTTTATACCTATAAGTCATTTTTGGCAATGCTTATTTTTGAGCTGGAGGGTGATCTAATGATAATGAAAAGGGTGTCTTAGTTTTTTTTTTTTCTTTCTTTCTTTTCTCATGAAGGCAACCGAGGGATTTTGAGTAAATCACTATACCTTGCTAAGTTTTCTCCAACAGTGAAGTTTTTGGAAATATTTTTGAGTGTTCTGATTACAGATTATATTTTTTCTGTGTTTTTTTTTTTTCAGACCGAACAGAGGAGACATCTATTTTTATGTGACAATTAAGAACAGGATACCCTAAGAGAGTTAATTTTTTTTCCCTGCTTTTCTACTTTTTAAAGTTATTTTATACTTTTACTTGCTTTCAGATGTTCTAATAGACAATGGAAAATGCAAGAAAAAAATTTGAAACTTCTTTCTAATATATAAGGGGAAAGGAAAATCTAGTTCAAAAGACTAGAGGATAGAGCTATTCTCTTATCTGAAAGAGTTGGGAATATACCTGGTTAAGATTTTATCTAGTGCAACTGGGATTTAGGATGAAAAACGTTTATGTCCAGAAGAAAGTGGAACATTAATAGTCTATGAATTTGGTTTTATTTCTTCACTCATGAAATATTAATTAAGTACATATATAGTAGGTGCTGAGTTTGTTCTAGAAGGACTAAAACATGGACTTTGGGGGTTCATATTGCAGATCTGAATCCCTAAAGTCATTCATATAGCTGCTGTATGTGTGACTCTTCAAAAAAATCACTCATATAGTTCCACTACGGGAAAATCATTTGGGAAAATATTCAAAGTATAGATATCATGGTCAGAGGCAAACATTTACCAATGCTTAACAGTTTGTCTTCTTATAGGCAGCTGTTGCCTTCTCTTTGTTAGTGCCTGATGGTTTACTTGTTAGAATAGAACTGTACCTTATACTGGTTTATTTCCTTTAATTAATTGTATACACTTGAAAATGTCTAAATACGTAGAAATATACCTTTTAAAGGTTAGGCAGTCTGAATCTGGAGCTATAGGGAATTTAGATTGCTCTGCCAGCCTGTGAGCTCGCTGAGGGCAGAGACTGTGCTCATCTCTGCAGTATACCTAACTCCCAGCATAGTTCTTGGCATATAGTGAATGCTCTAATATCATGTCTGACAGCACATAGTGATTGGATAATCAGCCGCTAGTATTTCTGTTGCTAATATGTTTAGATATAAGCACGCTGTGAGGGAAACGAGTGACTTTGGGAGAGGTAGAGGTTAACCAAACAGCCATGCAAATAACAGTTACATCTGGGATAATGTAGATAAAGCTTTTAGCAAAAGAACTGGCGCTTAGGTATAGAATTCTCCCCAGTCCTCTCAGCTTTGTGGGCAGAGCACAATTTGGGAACAAGCCCATAGTTTTCAGTTCCCGGTAGTGTTTCCTTTGCCTTAATTCTTATGTGTCAGTTTGGAATAGTTTCATGGCATCTGCTGTATACCACTCAGTGTTGCAGTTATTTTATAGCAGCAATCTAATTGAAAGAGAGAGCGGGGTGGAGGAGGGGCAGTCAAGAGATCTAGTTTTCAGTGTGTCCACGGCTACCAAACTTGTGACCTGCTTTAGCCTCTAGGACTCAGAGAGTCACTTCTTTTAGGGTATGCCACTTTGATTTAAAAATGCCAATGGTGACATTTATAACTGCTAAACCCAAACCAAATTTATTGCTGTCGAGTCGATTTCAACTCATAACTATCCTATAGGACAGAGTAGAACTGCCCCATAGGGCTTCTAAGGCTGTAAATCTTTACAGAAGCAGAGTTCCACATCTTTCTTTCACAGAGCGGTTGGTGGGCTTGAACTGCCCACCTTTCTGTTAGCAGCCAAGTGCTTAACCACTGCACCACCAGGGTGCCTCCATAACTACCAGATTCCACTTTAAATTCCAGTTGGCTATTTGAGTGCATATTTTAGTTCTTCTGTTAGTTTTTATGAAATCCCTGCATGGTTCAAATGGTTAATGGACTCAGCTGCTAACCAAGAGCTTGGAAGTTCGAGTCCACCCAAAGTCACCTTGAAAGAAAGGCTTGTGATCTACTTTTGAAAAATGTGCCATTGAAGACTCCATGGAGCATAGTTGTACTGTGATAAATATTGGATCACCATGCGTTAGAGTCGACTCTATGACAACTGGTTTATTAGTCTGTATGCTCCTTGAGGTCAGAGACTGTCTTACATATTTTTGAAAGCTCTTCTTATTTTAAACTTTTTATTATGGAGGATTTGAACACAGGCAAAACAGACGAATCAGCAATATGAACCCACACATATTCATCACCCAGCTCCAACAATTAATCAACTCATGGCCAATTCTGTCCCATCACACCCCACCTTCTTACCTTCCTTATTTTTAGGAAGCAAATGTTAGATACATACCACTTAACCTGTAAATATTTCATGTTTATATATTTTCTAACCTCCCATGCACCTAGCACGGAATCTTGTACACATTAGGTAACAAGAAGGTAGGTTTCGAATAAATAAACGAGAGTGGGTTAGAAAAGGGTAAAAGATTAGGCACCCTGACCCACACCCAAAATTATAAATATTTTAAACATTTAATAAAATTTGTTAGTCTTTAATATCTCAGAGTGAAGAAGGAGCTACGGCTTCCAGTTATTGTGAATCCTTGTGTGGTATGGAATATTAAAGGGCTTCTCTACCTACTACATGAAGTCACCCCATTACTAGGAAGCCCTAGTATGCTCCAAGAAATGAAGGTGCATGCCAAAGACTGTCATTTTAGTAAAAAGACATCCAACCTTATGGGTGCATCTTGAGGAAATGTCTTAGTGGCAGTAAATGTCACAACTTAAAAGCCAAACTGTGGTCATCTAACTCATTGGGAACTTGAAAATACATAGGAAGGACTTGATCCTACTGTCTGTCCTTATTTTATATTTCCTGTTTCCTAAGCTTTCTATACCTCCTTTTCAATAGTTTCGTTATTTTCCCAACATTGCACAAGTTCTCACAGGAGTTTTGCTCAGATTATTGAACTGGATGTAATACATTTTAGCCAAAGCATGTGTGCTTACTTTGGATGTATTATTCTCAAATCTATAGGCAATGTAATTTTTACAGATACAAATACAACAACATGAATAAAGGAATAACAAAATAACAAAAATAAAAACTCAAAATGAAAATATTCTTAGTATGCACTAATACTGGAAAAAATCCAAATGTTCATCAACAACAGAATGGATAAATGGAATACTATGTAGTAATGAAAAAGAATAAAGTATGACTACCTCCAACACTATGGATGACTTTTATTAATATAATGTTAAGTGAAAAGGTATATATTGCATTGGTTAATTTATGTCAGGTCCAAACAGAAATGAAACAAATCTGTGAAGTCAGAAGTCTGAATAGTAGTTACATTTGTAGGGGGATAAGTAGCGACTGGAGGGACCACAAGGGAGGATTCTGGAGTGCTGGGTATGTTCTCTCTCTTAATCTGGGTGGTGCTTACACAAATGTGTTCACTTTATAAAAATTCATGAAGCTGTCCACTTAAGATCTATGCATTTTATGGTATGTATTTTTTAATGCTATACTTCAATGTGAAAGTAAATAACAAAACAAAAAAAACCTCTTCCTTTGTAAATACTTGAAAAAACCTAAAGTTACAGCCAGAAGTCAGCCTGATCTTATAAGAAACAAGGTTCCTCACTAATTGGATTTTCTTTCTTTTAAAAGGTGTGATGGATTCATTACTTTTGTGTGTGGCCTTTATAGCCATGGTCTTGTAACTCCCACCCAGGTGATTGTGTGATAGGGTAATTGTGGCCTACCAAGGGGATTGGTCAGTTTTGCCTTAAAAGAGAGCCAATTCCAGAGCAAAGGCGGGGAGATACCACCCCCCCGCCCCCTCCACCCCGCCAGCCCCGAAGGAGAGACCAGCAGGAGTGATTCAGCAATAGGAGATGGCTCGGTGGGCTTTCTGGCCCACGGAGAAAGAAAGCTGAGTGCCTTTCGGCAGAGAGGGCCATGGAGAGGTGTGCAGCTGGGGAGAGGCTATCCTTATGAAAGAACTGTATCCTGAGTGCTCCTGAGCCTTAATTATAACTGTTACTTCCCTAATAAACCCCTTAGATGTGAGTATAGTCTGTGAGTTCTCTGTGGCCATTGCAATGGATAATCAAACCCAGTAGAGAGTGCCGTGGGAGGGACACTTGGTGTCAGAATTAGTAAGGATGGCAGAGAGAGGAGGCATGTCTGACCTCTGCCTCATGGAATCAGCCTTGGGCTATAGATCCTGATTGTCCTTTCCAGTTGTGAAGAGAAGGTCAGACACTGCCCCCAAGCTGTTTTTACCTAAGGCGACAGACCTGGTAGATCAAGGAAGGAATGATAGATTGCATAACGTTTTTACTGTGCAAAGTATTTGTTTCTCTGCCATGTGAGGTAATCATCAATAAACTGTGAAAATGTGGTCAAGATGAACTGCTAGTCAGACCCATTGGTGTTGGGAGCATCTCAGGCAAATTTTTTATTTTTATTCCGTAAGGGGCATAATTGATGAGTCATGTAAGGAAAGTCCCTGGTTCGGTGTTGGAGTATGTGTTAGAATCCAAAATTACCTTAGTATAAAGCAAGAATTCAGAATGAAGCTTAGCATATATTTAATTTCAAGGGAGTACATGAAAGTAAAAAGGAACCGTTATAAATATAAGTACTAAAAAAAAAAACAAGTACTATTTTAATACAATAGAAATAAATTTAGGGCTGAATGGATCAGATGATACAGTTAAAAATGTATTGCCTTAAAAAAAATAAGTATGATACAATACCAAAATCGTATAAATAGTAATGCTTTCACATAGGAGATGATTCTGCCTCTGTCAGACTCAGCAGGGCTATTTAGGGACAGCATGTGCAGAACTGGCCGTACATGTGATTCTGCCATGGGCAGCGTTTGACTCTGGTGTTCTTTCTTCTCCTTTTCTTTTTCAGTACAGGGTGGGTATAGTGTAAAAACATGAACTTTGGAATCAGACTACCTTCATTTTTAATTTTGCCGCTATTTCAAACAGGCTGTTTGCCCTGGAGCAAGTCACTTCTCTGACACTTAGTTTTCTCATACTTAAAATGGGAACTCTGCCTAATTTGGATATTTAATAGGTATATCATTTGTATCTTTACCTCTCTGTATCACTTAGGATTTGGTTTGGCTGTATGTGGCAGAAGACGCAATAGTAAACACATAAGAATTTATTCCACTTATAAGAAACCTCAGGAACCCTGGTGGTGCAGTGGTTGAGAGCTCAGCAGCTAACCAAGAAGTGGCAGTTTGAATTCACCAGCCACTCCTTGAAAATCCTATGGGGCAGTTATACTCTGTCCTATAGGGTCGCTATGAGTCGGAATTGACTCGATGGCAATGAGTTTTGTTTTTTTTTTAAATAAGAAACCCACAGTTAAGCAGTCTAGCACTTGGTGAATTTCATGGATTTCTGCTGCATGAAATCACTAGCAACTTAGCTTCCATTTAAACTCTTTGATCAATCATTCTCAGCATGTGACTTCCATCCTCAAGGTGATCTCCTGGTTCAAAATGGCCACTAGTGCAGCAGCCATTTTCTCATTCCAGGCAGCAGGAAGGGAGATGGGACATAGGGCAAAAAGGTACAACTTCCAGCTTTTCTTTCAGTTTTCCTAGAAGCCCTATACCACATTTCTACTTATTTCTATTGGCCAGAAGTTAACTAGATAGCTTCACATAGCAGTAGAGGAAGGTTGGGAAATGTAGTCTTTTAGCTGGAATAAAATTGGGATTCGGTTACTTAGAAAGAAGTGGAGGGTGAGATTTGAGTAACAGCAATCTCAGGTACAATGTTCACAACAGACCCTGCTCTCCTCCACCTCCCATTTTAATGAATGGTACTACCATCCACTGAACTGCTCAGTGTGAGAATCTGGGATTCATCCATCAATCCTTTCTTTTCCTTATAGTCCATATCCAAATTATCAACAAATCCCATAGCTCTAAAATATATCCTGAAATCTGAACGTTCTCTCCATCTTCACTATTAAATCCACAATCCAAGTCACCATCATCTGTTACCTGGACTATTTCTGTTGCATCCTAACTGGTCTCCCTATTTCTCATTTTGCTTTCCTATTGATCATTGCCTTGATAACAAATGGAATGATTTTCTCAAAAAAATAAATGAAATTGTATCATTCTCTTGCTTAAAGCCCTCCAACAGCTTCCTATATTAATAAAAATAAACGTCACCTTCTTGTCTTGACTATAAGGCCTTACATGGTTTGGCCCCTGCCTTTCTTAACTCATTTTCTACCCTTTGTCCACAGGTCCTCATACTCCAACCACTGAGGCCACCTTTCTGTCCCTTGAACATACCTAGTATGTGCTACCTCAGATCTTTGCCCTGGAACACTCTTCCCCTCAGTTCGGATCTCAGTTCAAACATCTGTCCCTCAGGCAGGCCTTCCCTGACCACCCTGGCTAAAGTAGTTCTTCTAACCTCATGCCCAAGTCTTGCTCTGTCCTATTATCTAATTATATTTGATTTAGTGCTTGACATATGCCTCTACCCTGCTCTTGAAGGGCAATTTTAAGTACCTGTCAGAACTAAAAACTACAGCTTCATGAGAGTAAGGGATTGTAGCTCCAATAGTTAAATAGTTTGTTGAAAGGATGGTAATTCTGAGGATTAAATCATAAAGTGACACAAAGTATCTGACCCCACATTCTTTTTCCTGTCCTTTTTCTACATGCTCTTCACCCTATGTTTAACGTTTCTTCTGCTAAGATGTTAACCCACATCCTTTAAAGTCAAACTCTTCAAATCAGCGTATTCCAGTCCCTGGGGGAAGGCCTCAAGGTAAATGTAGTGCGTCTTCCTAAAGTGCCAATTTTACTTGAAGGTTTGTGAGAAAAAAATTTTTTTTTCTGTTATCCAAAAATGTATGGACATATTAAAATTACAAGGATTTTTTTGATACACTTCCTAGATCCCTAGGGGACAGCTTAGTATCTTTTGACATTAGGGGTGATTTTATGAAGAAGTTTGAGATGTATTGCTTGAAGGTGTTAGCTCTTGGGTGGATATTGACATTATGATAAAGAATTCATCAGTCCATCAAGAGGTGTTTATTAAGGAATTGTGCTTACTGGGTTAGCCAGGAGCAGTAGGTGCTGTGACAATGAAAAGTCTTTTTGAAATGTATGTAATAAAATGATGAGAGTGCCTTAGGTTTGTATATTCTCTACAGTTTGCAAAATGTCTTAACGTATATTACTTATTTGGATTTTCACATCAACCAAGTTGAGTGAAGGCTTGGAAGCTGCCAATGCCCACAAATCACCACTAGGCATGCAAGTAAACATTTCAAACAGTATTAAATATAAACGAAGAAATGAAAAGAGAAAGAAAGAAAAAGGAAGAAGGGTTTAGTCCCCATCCCAACCCAGACTTCCAAGTCCTTAGTTTCATTTTTTTACAGGGAAATTTCTTGAATATTTTTCTGGAAATACATATATATATATATATATATGTATCTATATAAACATTGTCATTAAAAAAAAAATTTATTTGGTTGTTGTTGAGAATATATGCAGCAAAGCATACACCAATTCAGCTGTTTCTATGTGTACTATCCAGTGACATTGATTACTTTCTATGAGTTGTACAGCCATTCTCACCCTCCTTTTCTGAATTGTTCTTTCCCCATTAACATAAGCTCACTGCCCCATATAGATAGTTCCTAAATGTTCAAGGCAGACATTTTTTACTAGATGAACTACACTATTGTTTGGTTTTAAGAAGACTTTAGGAGGTATTTTTGGCTTAAGTTTTAAAGATATTCTCAGGGCAATATTTTCAGGGGTGTGTCCAGCCTCCATGGCTCCAGAAACTCTGGAGTCCATGAGAAATATTTTAAGTACATACCAGTTTGGATGTGAGAGTGTGTGATCTCATAATATTCTGCTTTTCTTCTTTTTTAAAAAAATTAACATGAAGCTCTACTTTTTGTATTGGAGTATAGTGTTCCACTGTACAAGGTACCTGTTGGGTGGACATGTGGGTTGTTTTCAGTATTTTGCTGTAATAGCCAATGCCCTTAGGAACATTCTTTCATATGATGAACATTGTTTTTTCTTTGCCCACATAAATAAAATAAATAATAAATTCCTAAGAATGGATTTGCTGGATGAAAGGCTATGTTTTTAATTTTGCTAGATGCAGTAAAATTGTGCTCCAAAGAGGTTTTAACCAGTGCATTCTCAACTGATAGTGAATGAGAGTGCCTCTTTCCCTACACCAAGGTCAGTTTAGCATATGACCAATTTTTTTTTTAAGTTTTAGTAATATGATAGTGAGAAAAAATATTTTTACTTGGATTTATTTAACTGAGTGAGATTGAGCATTTCTTTCAAATGTTTTGAAGCTTTTTGCATTGAATTTTTAGTAAACGCTGGTTATATTTCTCTCCAAAAAGAAAAAAATTTTTTTTTTAATCTTCTATTGAGTTGTTGGGCTTTTTATTTTTTAATTTGTAAGAACTCGTTATATATTAGGAAAATTAGCCCTCTTCTGTCATATGCATTTCGAATGTTTTTTTCCCCAGTTTATTGTTTATGGTGCCTATAAGCAGCCAAACCAAAACCAAACCCAGTGCCGTAGAGTCGATTTCAACCCATAGTGACCCTATAGGACAGAATAGAACTGCCCCATAGAGTTTCCAAGGAGCGCCTGGTGGATTGGAACTGCCAACCCTTTGGTTAGCGGCCGTAGAACTTAACCACTATGCCACCAGCGTTTCCTATAAGCAGCCATATATTTTAAATCAGGTGAAAGTGGGCTTAACTTGAAGCAATAAGGATTTATGAGGCGAATGGCATGGAGAGAGAACAAGAAATTCAGAGTAAAAAGTCCTGGGGTTGGAGCATGGGTCTGAGGCTTTCTAGCCTTATGACCTTGGACAATCAATGTCATGAAGCCTCAGTTTCCTTAACTGTAGAGTGGAGTAAGTACAATACTTCCGCATGGAGCTGTTGAGAAGATTTGTGACATCATGCATTTGAATGTGCTTTACAAATAGTACTAAGTGAATGTTAATTTTTGTTATTGTTTTGATAACTGAAGTATCTTCTTGTACACTGGAATATAATACTTTGAAAAATTAGACTTTCTGCCTTCAGTATTTTTTAGGAAGACAAACTGATTATCATTATATCTCAGATATATTTCTGCTTTTAGCTTTTCTTATGATTCCTGCTGATTCTGTAATTAAGAAGACAAATTTCTAATTGTGGGACTAGAAAAAAGAGTATGGGTTAATAATTCTAATGAGTAATAAAGGATGATACTTGTCATGGATTGAATTGTGTCCCCCCAAAATATGTGTCAACTTGGTTAGGTCATGATTCCTGGTATTGTGTGGTTGTCCTCCATTTTGTGATTGTAATTTTATGTTAAAGAGGAATAGGGTGGGATTGTAACACCCTTACCCAGGTCACATCCCTGATCCAATATAAAAGGAGTTTTCCTGGGGTGTGGCTTGCCCCCACCTGTTATCTTTCAAGAGATTAAAAAGGAAGGGGAAGGGAGCAGAGAGGGGGACCTCAAACCACCAAGAAAGCGGTGCTTTGAACAGAGTGCGTTCCTTGGACTTGGGGTCCCTGTGTGGAGAAGTTCCTAGTCTGGGTGAAGATTGATGAGAAGGCCCACAGAGAGAGAAAGCTTTCGCCTGGAGCTAGCTGATGCCCTGAATTTGGACTTTTAGCCCACTTTACTGTGAAGAAATAAATTTCTCTTTGTTAAAGCCATCTGCTTGTGATATTTCTGTTGTAGCAGCACTAGATGACTAAGACAATACTAATATTGAAAAATGGTATAATTATGTTGAAATGGTAAGCTTACATTTTCTCTTTTCAAAATTTCAGTGGAAAAAATCTGCTAAGATACAATTATTTTACTTCCAGCTGTCATAGATTATAAAAATAAGATGTCTTCAGTTTTGTGTATGTGTGGAGAGAATGTATTGAATTAGAGCTTTAAAAAAAATTGATCTGGAAAGAACCTTAGCTATCAGCTAGTCCAATGGCTGTTTTCATAGATAAGTGGAAAATTTTGAAAAGTGAAGTAACTAGCCCGAGTCACTACAGTGAAACAAAAGGGAAGAGCCCCTCAGTCCCCTCTCCCTGCTTAGGGCCCCCTGCACCATCCTGTGATGTTTCAGATACATAGGTTCCATGTCCACCTGCTTGGGGTTTATCAGTTCAGTAGCTAGAACCTTGTAAACTTGTCAAATGAGCAGTGTGATTCTTCAACCTAATGGGTAATAAACAGCAGTCAAATTTTGCTGTTCTGGAGTGAGAGATTGAGCCAGGTTAAAATTCAGCTTTAAAATTCTTCCTATACTTCAATTTACATTGAATTTTAACAGTCTAGCAAACCTTTAAAATTTTATTCTATCTGCTTGAGGTTTTCATGTAGTAAGGGCATTTTAGAAGAACCCAAGTGGGAAATATATTCAAGCTATTAGGCTATAAAAATAAATGTTTTTCTGTTGATGTTATTCATGCAGAATGTATATATTTAAAACATTCAGAGTTCATCCAAACTATAATAAAATCCTACTGGTGAACTATAAACAAATAATTTCTGTGTTTTCTTCTTGTAAATCCTAGTTTTGTTTTTGTTTGCGGTTAGATGTTGAAATTAATAAACTCCAGATTCATTAACATGTTCTTCTTGTCATTGGAGATGTGATTTTAATTTATTTTAGTTACTTTTCTTCAAACCATTTTGGTTTCATATAAAATATTAATTGAAAATAAATTTTGGTTTTGAGTTTCCCTTATAGTAGAATGGCTGGGGGCATCCTTCCAGCCTTGTCACTCACCCTTCTCAGAGCAGAAGTAATGCCCTATTTGGTGATAGTAACTGAAATTCATTGACATCAACTAACACATCCAGTTTTGGCATCATGTTCAATAGAGTAAACCATAGTATTTAACAAATTCATCTTGGATAGTGAACATTCTGAAAAGTGAGAGAAGAGCCAATGGGGAAAGTGAGCCAAAATTGAAAGTTGATTTTCACAACTGAAAAAATTGAAAACAGATACAGGCTATGAATTAGATGTGTTCCTTACTGTGTCTTTAAGTCAATTTTGTAGGTAAGTCTGAACAGGTGCATACAGTTATTTAGCCTTACTTTAGTGCAAGAAAAGTGTCAAAGCCTTTTCAATGATTAAAAGCTGCGTGTGCAGCAGATGAAGGTGATTGTAATGAAGACTTTGTTGTAAGAGTTGATTCAGTCCTTTCAAAGTGAGGGCAAATTTACATAGCATTAAACAGCAAGTAGGAGTTGTCCGTAAGTCTGACGTTTGTAACCTAGGGCCTTCCTATATTTCTTTATGCTGAGACTAACTGATATTGTCAAAATTGGCCTAGACTGTTTCCATTGAGAGCCACAGTTTTTATTAGAAAAATTTCATGGAATAAGATAATAAAGGACATTTAAATATTGTTCTAAATTCCAGACAATAGGAGGAACAGTAGAACTAGCGAGTTGCTAAGGACTACCCATTTCCTGCTTTTTCCTTCTTCTGTTAGCAACAATATCAACCAACCTTTGGATCATTGCCAACCTTTGGAAAACCTTGTCCCTGAGAGTAGAATAACTGAGTCTATCATTTACTAAAACAACGTTCATTCTACGAGCATTTTAAATGGGAATAGCTTTAAAATTTATAAAAGTTATACATGCTTATGTAAAAAATTCAAATAACAAAAAGAAGAGAATGAATAATCCTACTACCCAGAGATAGAGACTGTTAACAGTTGGTGTGTATATTCTTCAGGATCATATGTGTGCAATTTACTTTTTTCACTCTACGTATACTAGATGTTGGCATACATTTCTTACTTTCAGGAGCCCAAAGGGGAAACAGGCATGGAAGCATGTAATTGCAATACCGTATGAGGTGGAAAACAACTGAGCTCTATACTGGGCACGGTGTTGGCACTAAGGATGGAATGACCCCTTGAGTCACTGTGAGAAATCTGACCAAGGAAGAGCGACTTAAAGTCAGTCTTAAAGGATCAGTGATTATTTCCCAAGAATTGCCTCAAAAAGCTGGTTAAGATTGCTCCTTCTCATCCTCTAGAGAGCATGATTCAGAAGGTCCAGGTGATTCAGTTGCAGGTGGTCTGCTCTCCAAACTTTGAGAAACGCAAGCATAGGGCATGTGAAGGGGCCAGGGTAGAACAGGGAACTGGAAAGGAGAGTTGCTGCCAGATGATCAAGGATCTTGACTATCAAAATAAGGGCTTTAGACTTTATTTGGTAGGTGATGGGAAGTTATTGAAGGCTTGTTGTTGTTGTTGGGTGCCATGGAGTTGACCCCTGTGACAGAGTAGAATTGCCCCAAATGGCTTCTTGGCTGTAATCTTTATGGAAGCAGAACTTCAGGTCTTTCTCCTGCAGAGCAGGTGGATAGGTTTGAACTACCAACCTTTTGGTTAGCAACTGAGCACTTAACCATTGTGCCACGAGGGCTCCTTCATTGAAGGTTTGTAGTGCCATTATTAGAACTGTATTCTAGGTAAATTAATCTGGTAGAATATTATGGAAGTGCTGTGCAATGGTAATCAACTCTTCTTGGTTCACTGGTTATTTTTATCAACAATAAATTGTATCTAAGTACTGGCTCTCCCACATGTCTGTCAGTTTGTCATACTGTGGGGGCTTGCATGTTGCTGTGATGCTGGAAGCTATGCTACCGGTATCCAGATACCAGCAGGGTCACCCATGGAGGACAGGTTTCAGCTGAGCTTCCAGGCTAAGACAGACTAAGAAGAAGGACCCGGAAGTCTACTTCTGAAAAGCATTAGCCAGTGAAAACCTTATGAATAGCAGCAGATCATTGTCTGATATAGTGCTGGAAGACGAGCCCCCCAGGTTGGAAGGCACTCAAAAGATGACTGGGGAAGAGCTGCCTCCTCAAAGTAGAGTCGACCTTAATGACATGGATGGAGTAAAGCTTTCGGGACCTTCATTTGCTTACGTGACACGACTCAAAATGAGAAGACACAACTGCAAATATCCATTAATAATCGGAATCTGGAATGTATGAAGTAGGAATCTAGGAAAATTGGAAATGGTCAAAAATGAAACAGAACACAAAAACATCGATATCCTTGGCATTAGTGAGCTGAAATGGACTGGTATTGGGCATTTTGAATGGGACAATCATATAGTCTACTGTGCTGGGAATGACAACGTAAAGAGGAATGGTGTTGCATTCATTGTCAAAAAGGACATTTCAAGATCTATGCTGAAGTACAACGCTGTCAGTGATAGGATAATATCCATACGCCTACAAGGAAGACCAGTTAATACGACCATTATTCAAATTTACGTACCAACCACTAGGGCCAAAGATGAAGAAATAGAAGATTTTTATCAGCTGCTGCAGTCTGAAATTGATTGAACATGCAATCAAAATGCATTGATAATTACTGGGCATTAGAATGTGAAAGTTGGAAACAAAGAAGGATCAGTAGTTGGAAAATATGGCCTTGGTGATGGAAACAATGTCAGAGATCGAATGATAGAATTTTGCAAGACCAACGACTTCTTCATTGCAAATACCTTCTTTCACCAACATAAACGGTGACTATACACATGGACCTCCCCAGATGGAGCACACAGAAATCAAACTGACTACATCTGTGGAAAGAGATGATGGAAAAGCTCAATATCACCAGTCAGAACAAGGCCAGGGGCCAACGGTGGAATAGACCATCAATTGGTCATATGCTAGTTCAAGCTGAAACTGAAGAAAATCAGAGCAAGTCCACGAGAGCCAAACTATGACCTTGGGCGTATCCCACCTGAATTTAGAGACCATCTCAAGAATAGATTGATGCATTGAACACTAGCGACCGAAGACCAGACGAGTTGTGGAATGACATCAGGGACATCATCCATGAAAAAAACAAGAGGTCACTGAAAAGACAGGAAAGAAAGAAAAGACCAAGATGGATGTCAGAGGAGACTCTGAAACTTGCTCTTGAACATCGAGCAGCTAAAGCAAAAGGAAGAATTGATGAAGTAAAAGAGCTGAACAGAAGATTTCAAAGGGCCTCTCAAGAAGACAAAGTAAAGTACTATAATGACATGTGCAAAGAGCTGGAGATGGAAAACCGAAAGGGAAGAACACGCTCAGCGTTTCTCAAGCTGAAAGAACTGAAGAAAAAATTCAAGCTTCGAGTTGCAATAGTGAAGGATTCCATGGGGAAAATATTAAATGATGCAGGAAGCATCAAAAGAAGATGGAAGGAATACACAGAGACATTATATTAAAAAGAATTAGTTGATATTCAACCATTTCAAGAGGTGGCATATGATCAGGAACCGATGGTACTGAAGGAAGAAGTCCAAGCTGCTCTGAAGGCACTGGTGAAAAAAAAGGCTCCAGGAATTGATGGAATATCAATTGAGATGTTTCAACAAATAGATGCAGCACTGAAGGTGCTCACTCGTCTATGCCAAGAAATATGGAAGACAGCTTCCTGGCCAACTGACTGGAAGAGTTCCATATTTATGCCTATTCCCAAGAAAGGTGATCCAACCGAATGTGGAAATTATAGAACAATATCATTAATATCACATGCAAGCAAAATTTTGCTGAAGATCATTCAAAAATGGCTGCAGCAGTATATTGACAGAGAACTGCCATTCAGGCTGGTTTCAGAAGAGGACGTGGAACCAGGGATTTCATTGCTGATGTCAGATGGATCCTGGCTGAAAGCAGAGAATACCAGAAGGATGTTTACCTGTGTTTTATTGACTATGCACAGGCATTCAACTGTCTGGATCATAACAAACTATGGATAACATTGTGAAGAATGGGAATTCCAGAACACTTATTTGTGCTCATGGGGAACCTTTACATAGATCAGGAGGCGGTTGTTCGGACAGAACAAGGGGATACTTATAGGCTTAAAGTCAGGAGAGATGTGCGTCAGGGTTGTATTCTTTCCCCGTACCTATTCAATCTGCATGCTGAACAAATAACACGAGAAGCTGGACTGTATGAAGAAGAATGGGGCATCAGGATTGGAGGAAGACTCATTAACAACCTGCGTTATGCAGCTGTCACAACCTTGCTTGCTGAAAGTGAAGAGGACTTGAAGCACTTACTAATGAATATTAAAGACGACAGCCTTCAGTATGGATTGCACCTCAAGATAAAGAAAACAAAAATCCTCACAACTGGACCAATGAACAACATCATGATAAATGGAGGAAAGATTGAAGTTGTCAAGGATTTCATTTTACTTGGATCCACAATCAACAGCCATGGAAGCCCCAGTCAAGAAATCAAAAGACATATTGCATTGGGTAAATCTGCTGCAAAGGACCTCTTCAAAATGTTGAAGAGCAAAGATGTCACCCTGAAGACTAAGGTGTGCCTGACCCAAGCCATGGTATTTTCAATCACGTCATATGCATGTGAAAGCTGGACAATGAATAAGGAATACCGAAGAAGAGTTGTTGCCTTTGAATTGTGGCGTTGGCTTGGACTGCCAAAAGAATGAACAAATCTGTTTTGGAAGAAGTGTGGCCAGAATGCTCCTTAGAGGCAAGGATGGCCAGACTGCGTCTTACATCCTTTGGGCACGTTGTCAGGAGGGATCAGTCCCTGGAGAAGGACATCATGCTTGGCAGAGTACAGGGTCAGCGGAAAAGAGGAAGACCCTCAACGAGGTGTATTGACACAGTGGCTGTAACAATGAGCTCAAGCATAACAAGGATTGTAAGGATGGCGCAGGACTGGGCAGTGTTTTGTTCTGTTGTGCGTAGGGTCGCTATGAGTCGGAACCAACTCGACGGCACCTAACAACAACCACAACAATTGCTGGCTAGGCAGGGTTCAAGGTACTATAGATCAGTGCTTATCAAACTTTAATGTACCTGTGAATTACCTGAGGACCTTGTTAAACTGTAGATTCTCATTCAGTGGCTCTGGAGTGTGGCCTAAGATCCTGCTTTTCTAACAAGCTTCCACGTGATGTCAATGACACTGATTTGGACTACGCCAGGATAGATGATGTGGAGGGCTTTTGATCCAGTGATAATTTCCTTTTTCTTCTTTACATGTAAGTGTGCCCTAATCTTGAGAATTTAGGAAACTCAACTTTGCAGTCTGTTATGTCAACACCTCTAATGAAGTTATATTTGAATGAATCCCCTTGTCTTTTCAAATAACATGTTTATTCATGTGTAAAAGCTTCAGTTCTGAGCCAGCCAATATGTATGTTCTTGTAGCGAATTTTCAAGTTAAATCATAAATCTTTTTGAAGAATTGGAAAATGCTACTGAGCATAGGAGCCCTGGTGGCACAGTGGTTAAGGGTTCAGCTGCTAACCAAAATGTCAGCAGTTTGAATCTACCAGCTGCTCCTCGGAAACCCTATGGAGCAGTTCTACACTGTCCTGTAGGGCCGCTTTGAGTCGGAATTGACTCCACAGCAATAGGTTTTATAGGTTCAAACCGTCAAAGCAGTTTGAAGTTGGTTAGCTGTATTGAGTCTCAAAGCTACTATTGCTGCTTTCTTGATGTAGTTGTTCCTTGATTAAATTCTTGATCAAAGATAACCAACAGATGAATTAAAATGTAGGATTTAGACTATCGGTAATTTTACAAACTTTTGTTTCCCTTTACTACATTTATCCTCGTCTTTCATTGGATTTCAATTTCTTCTGGTGTATATAAAAAAAAAAGGTGTATAGATTCTATATATTGGCTAGAGTTGTAGAGATAGCATAAATAGCCTACAGGGAAGAACAATTAAAACACCCATTAAGTAGTATCTTGTTTAATTTTCTTCAGTAAATTCAGTGCTAGTATATTTGCTGTAGGATTTGGGAGTGGTGGAAGAGGTGGCAACTAATACATACAAAGAGCATAATGCTATACAACTTTTACATTTGCGTAGCATTTTATGGGTTATTCTGTCAGATCTTTCATTTCACCCTCATAACAGTCACATGATGTTGGCAGGGCAGGCATCATTATCCCCATTTTGTAGATGTGAAAAGACTGAGCCTCAGAGAGGTGAAATGATTTGTCTGAGATGAAAAGCAACTCAATGCAATGCTTGGTCTATAGATTCCAGTGTATTTTCCATTGTAGCATGCAAAACTCATGTAAGTTAGGTGCCTAAATGCTCTAGTTCAGCTGTGCTTTAAGTGAGTACTTATTACTGGCGTTGTTTTTATTCGTTCGGGAAATGTTCAACTCTGAGCGACAGAAAGCTTGACTTAAAGTGGCTTAAACAATTAGGGGTTTAATGTTTTCATATAGGTATTTATCTGGAGGTGGGCAGTCATTGGTGCCAGTTCTGCTGCTCAGTGACCCAAGCTCCTTATGACTTTTTGTTCTGCCATCCTTGTACTCATTGACTTTCCAAAGCCTCATACTTATCACCTCGTAGTTGTGAGGTGGCTGCCCCAGCTTCAGGCAGAAAGATGACAGAGGTGTGTGTGTGTGTGTGTGTGTGTGATGGGGGGTGGAGGGATGCCAGCTTCATCTGCCCTTTTTTATCAGCAGAGCAAAAAATTGCTGAGAATTTCCACCAGCTATTTAAATCATATTGGCCAGAAAGTTGCCATATGTCTCCTTTTCTTTCTCCCCCTAGCAAAAGGGGCAGAGAAAGTGAATTTTTTTTTTTTTTTGCCAACCTTAAAAGCAGAGGTAGACAAGGGAGAAAGATGGTGGACAATGGGTATTGAGTGAACCAATCTGTAGTGTCTGTGTCCCCCCCCAAAAGCCCCCAAAACCCATTGCTGTTGAGTCCATTCCGACTCATAGTGACCCCATAGGACAAAGTAGAACTGCCCCATAGGGTTTTCAAGGAGAAGCTGGTAGATTCAAACTGCCAGCCTTTTGGTTAGCAGCAGAGCTCTTAACCACTGTGCCACCAGGGCTCCATCATGTCTGTGCCAGTCAACTGTAATTCTATTTGGAATAAACAGTATTGGGTAAACATCAAGTGAGTATCCCTATACACTCTTGCCACAGTATGAATTTGGTGATTATTGCTTCTGAGTGCTTGCCTGTTTTTTTCTAATCACCTCCTGAGAACTTTAAATAACTCCCATTTCACTTATTTTGGTGGCATTACATTTTTAGGGGTTGGGTTGTTTATTTTTTGCTCAGTAGTTCTTAACTAGCATATCTGTTTCATGAGATTATTTGTGAGGTAGTTGCACATCAGCTTTATTATCCTTTGTAAACTTTTGCTTTTATGCTTACTTGCAAGTGAATAATCAGAATTAAATGTGGCCTCTTGTCTGTAAGAATTGTGTAGGATCAGCAGGCTAACGCTTAGTTGGTGTGAATGTTTGCCTAGAGCTGAGTTTTTATGAAGAAGCACAGGCCTCTCCATAAGGCTACTTTCTGTTGCAGTAAAGTGATAACACTCATTACTTTTCCCAGGTCAGTGGAGTAGGAAGAGAAGCTCTGGAGTTAGATGGACTTATGTTGTAATCCTGGATCACCTTGTGAACCAAAGTCTCCTCATTTTTCAACTGAGGGTAATGGTGCTTACCTGCGAGCTATGAGGGTTCATGACTTAGACATGTGACCCACAGCAGGCGGAGCTGGGGAGTTAGAGAAGGTACTTGCTGCATTTTAACTCTCTATTCTCTTTATAGGGAGCCCTAGTGGCACAGTGGTTAAGAGCTCAAGCTGCTAACCAAAAGTTTGGCAGTTCAAATCCACCAGCTGCTCCTTGCAAACCCTATGGGACAGTTCTATTCTGTCTATAGGGTCACTACGAGATGGAATCGACTCGATGGCCACGAGTTTGGCTTTGGTTTTCTGTGTAGTTCCTGACTTCCCTTACAACACTCTGGCTTGTTGAACTTGGAAGAGGTTTATCTATTTCACCAGGTGAAAAGGTTTAACTTTTGTTTCATACAGAAAGGGGAAGTAATTTAGAAATTTTGGCCCAATGGACTTTCCTTCTGATTAAATACACAGCAGTCCTATCTAATGAAAGAAAACCAAGTACCCAATTAATTTATCATAATAATTATAGGGCCGCTATGAGTCGGAATCGACTTGACGACACTGGGTTTGGTTTTTTAATAAGCAATCACTTTGGAGAAAGGATACTCTCTACCCAAGATAAAAGTGCTCCTTCAAAATTTTATCCATTGCCATCTCCTTTCCTATCCTCCTTTCCTTTTCACCCCACCCCAGTAAGCTATCTCGAGTCAGAGAAAGTAAAAATGCCATTCTATGGTCCTTTTGAAAGAAAAACATTAATTTGGATGTGTGAATCTAAAAGAAAGATATAGGTAAATAGAAGACCAGTAACTTCTATTTTTTTAACGTTGTATGTTTTTCATATACACGTAACTAAATTTTCATATATAGAAATTCATGTAATTCTTAAGTCAGGGCTACTTTCTGAGACAATTGTTTATGTAATATTTATAAAGCAGGTTGTAAAATGTAATTAAATATTACCATCCCTTTGATTTGCTCGTTCTAAATTCTGCACAAAATTTTATTAGGTTTACTTTAAACAGTATACATTGAAAACATTTATTTGCACAAATTTGGTAAGCAGCCAAGAAGCGCTTCAGTGACAGGTTAGATCTCACTGTACATTTGTATTTAGTAGAAGCAAAATTTGGAACTTCGTGGTTAACCAAAATTAACGTGTGAAATATGGGCCTTGACTGAGAAGGGTTGAGGGAGAACGAAAGATATCAGTAAAGCTCTAATGCATGATTGTTTTAAGGCTTACAGCAACCATATCCTGCAATTCCTATCAGACTGATCATCTTTTGGTGTGCCGTCATGTATAATGAGGTCTTTTTTGTTTATTGCTGTCCTCATTCAAGAATTATGCATCACCCTGTTTTACAGGCTGAAATGCATTTTTGAAATGGCTAGCTGACATCAGAATTCTAAGTCTGAGGGACAGAAGAAAGCAAACTAGTTTTTAAAAAAACTAGCCCTCTGACTTTGACCCAGTTGTACCAGACTTTCACTGAACTAAGTGAAGCACATTATAAACTCTGCGCTGTTCAGTGGAGGCATTTGTATTCTACTCATACTCTGAATTTGAAAGTGTTGGCAGGAATGATTAGATCTGGTGTATAAATGAACTCAAGTATAGTATGTACTGTAAAAACTCTTACAGTTTTTTAAAAAAACTTTTTGCCATGGAAAATGTCAAATATGTGCAAAAATAAATAGAATAATATAAATAAAAAATAAAGAGAATGATATAGGGAACCTCCATGCACCCATCCCCAAGCTGCAACAATTCATAACTTGTGGCCTATCTTTCGTCTACTTCTCCATCTACTCCCCCATTCCCCAATCCTATAATTTCATCCATGAATATTTCAGTATGTGACTCTAAAATATAAAGACTACTTGCCAATCTTAACTAGTTTGAAATGACTTTTGTTGTATGGTAGGTGTGTAAAATGTGAGAATGGTGTTAACGCCAGGCTAAATTTTACATCCACATGGTTTCGACACATGTGTGTCCTAAGAAGCTCATTTTCTATAAAACACCACTTTTGCTGCTTAAATTTTGGCGGTCTTTGTTTACATGTAATTTAGTAAAAATTTTAAAAAAGCTTTGGGTTTGTTTTCTTGTAGTCCGTGACTTTTTTCCACATGGAAATTTTTGTGTTCACAGAGTGTTGGTTTCTGTTTTACATGGAAGTAATATCTCTAAGAACAGTTCCACATGACCTCTGGTGACTCTCAGATTGCACTCTTCTGTATTGAAACCAGGACTTTGAACCTGTTCGAACCATTTCCTTCCGCTGCTGAGAATTTGCATTTCTAACGAGTTCCCAAGCCATGCTAATACTGCTGGTTAGGGACCAGTTCTGAGAACTAGTAGAGCAGTGATTCTCAGAATTTATTATACATAAGAATCACCTGGGTTATTGTTAAAATATAAATTCTGACTCAGTATATCAAGGGTGGAAATGCAAATTCTCAGCAGTTGGTTCCAACTGGAACCAACTGGTTTGAAGCCCTGCTTGAAACCATCCCCTTTATTTTAGAGTGAATGGAAAGAATGGAAAGAAAATAAAACCCCTAAATTTAAGATTTGGGGTTTAAGGCAGACATGCCATTTTCACTTGGAAAACTATATATTGTTTTTGGTATTTTCTGGTTAAGTTAAGAAGCCCTGGTGGTAGAGTGGTTAAGCATTTGGCTGCTAACCATGAGTTTGGTGGCTGCTAACCCAAAGGTCACTAGTCTGAACTCACCAGCTGCTCTGCGGGAGAAAGATGTGGCAGTCTGTTTCCGTGAAGATAATGGCCTTGAAAACCATATGGGGGCAGTTCTACTCTGTCCTATAAGGTCATTCTGAGTTAGAATTGACTCCACAGGAATAGGTCTGTTTTTTTTTTTTTGGGTTGGCTAAGTTACAGAGTATGGTTAAAACTTTTTATAATGATACTATTGGGGTCAGGACTATGAGCCGTTTTTGTTGTTGTTAACTTTGTTATATGTAGTATTAAATGTGCTGGGTTAGAGAGTTTGATTTGATCTGAATGAATTTGCAGATTGCTGTCTGAAGACATACATTACAATGAAGTTTTATTTTTGTAGAAGAGCATGAAGGCAATATAGAGTGGTTTGTGGTTCAGATTCTGGTTTCAGAGGTCAAACTGCTAGTGTTTTAAGTACTTGCTCCACCAGCTAATAGCCACATGGCCTTGGATAAGTCACATCAATTCTCAAAGCCTCTGTTATCTTATCTGTAATATCTGGGTAATGGGAGTACCTAACTCCTGGTTTTTTATTTGGTATGGATTTAAATGAGATAATGTGTATTAAGTGCCTAGCATACAGAGTGCTCACCAGCTGTTAGCTAAAAACCAAACAAAAATTGTCATTAATTTTAGCTTAAATTCAATTGAAATATTTTTCTTTTTTTTTTTTTTTTTTACTGAACTTTTAATGCTGTAAGTACTTGTTTAATGACCTAAAACATAGGGATTCTTGGTTTCTGGGTGCCAGGCTGAAGTGCGTCAAACGATTATGAGTTAAAAGCACAAAGAGGCAAATTTGTAATTTTGATTTTTTTTTTAGTAGCTACTAAATAGTCTATATGAGAAGCTTCATATACCTCAGACCTGTGATCCATTCAGCTCAAGTTTTGCATATCTATTAGTAGCCTCAAGAAGCACATGAAGGAAGTGGAAGTTGATCTTGTTACCTTGGAAGTGATCCTGGTTTATGTTTTAGCCTCATAATCATGAATTAATTTAAGAAGCTCTTAAAGATACTCTTCTTTTCAGTTTGTTCCATGTGTTATAGTAATGAGTTTAACAGGTTCACCATCTCTGTGTAGAGCAGCCATGCGTTTTAGCTGAGAAGGTTTCTGTCCACTTCAAGGAGGTGCAGTTTAGTTGTCATGTTCTGGCATTTCCTTCCTTGAAGAATGGACCTTGTTGAGCTCTTTCCAGTCCACAGGACTCAGCATGCTGCCCTGAACTCCAACCCTGTTGTTAGGCCAAATTTCAGGTCCCGGCTGGCCTGGCGAGCCCTTGGGACCTTCTGGCCTTAGTTCTGCCGTGTGATAGATTATCAGGCTCAAGGACAGTGGAACACCCTGAAACAGGGAAGAAGTACTGAAATGGAGGTCGAAGAGACAGCAACCTGCCTCGTGGAGTTGCCAGACCTCACTCTTGGGTCCTGCTAACTTACATAGCCTGCCACTCTCTAAATCTACTTTGTTTTATTTTTGTCAGGTTGGCATTTCACACCCCAGAGATGCTTAGTGTGTCATTTGCAAAATTTGAAACATCAGATTACTCAGTGTCTTCTAGTCCATTTATAAAATGTACAACGAGGCTGATCTTGGCGTCACTCCCAAAAGAACCCTCCTGTTTTGCTCTTCTTCTATTTCAGAAATACTCGTTCATCTCTAACTTTGTGCTTTATTTCTAAGTTAGTTTCGTGTTTCTGATAGAACATTTTCCCTAATACTTATAATTTACTGAAATAAGATTGTGTGTGACGGGAAAGTGGGCACGAAGATTCTTTGTTTCCTTGTTCGTTGAGTCAAACAGCCTGGGTTCAGATCTTGGCTCTGGCTCTTACAAATTGGTCACAATTGCTTCTCTCAGTTCCGTTTCCTAAATCTGTAACATAAGGATAATATTAGTAGCTACTTCATACAGATGTTGTAAAGATTAGATAAGCTACTGCACACTGCACTGTAAAGCACTCAGCACAATGTCTGCCACCTTATAAAACCCAAACCAAACGTACTGCCTTCGAGTCAATTCCAACTCCTAGGGACCCCATACGGTTTCCAAGGCTGTAAATGTTTATGGAGCAGCCTGGCACATGTTTCTTCCACAGAGCAGCTAGTGGGCTTGAACTGCTGACCTTTCAGTTAGCACCACCAGGGCTCCTTGCCATCTTATCAGGACTCAAAAATATTAGTTTTGTAATTGTCATCACCACACTAACTTATCCTTCTTTGACCAAAATAATACAGCAAAAAACAAACTAAAATTCTCATTAATCTTAAATTCTTATTTGCTCTTCAATCTACTACACTCAGGGTTTTGCTTCTACTATTTTGGTAAAACTGCATCATCAAAGATCTCTAGTGACCTTTCTGGCAAATCTAAAGAATGCTTTGATCTTCCTCGCATTTGATGCTCTGTAATATTTGACAGATTCCCTGGGTGGTATAAACAGTTAAGTGTTCAACTATTAGCTGGAGGGTTGGTGGTTCTAACCCACCCAGAAGCACCTTGGAAGACAGTCCTGGTGATCTGCTTCTGAGAGATCACAACCTTGAAAACCCTATGGAGCAGTTTTACTCTGCACACGTGGGGTCACTGAGAGTGAGAATCGGCTCAACAGCAACCAACACCACCAACAAACATATTTAATATTGTTAATTATTCCCTTCTTTAAATACTCTCTTCCTTTAAGTGTTCTCATGCCATGCTTTCTTTTGAGTCCCTTCCTAACTTTCTTAATATTCTCTCCCCGACTTGGCTTTATTTCATCAGCCTGCCCTTTAAATTATTCCCTAGGGTTCTGTTCTTGATCCATTTATTTTCTCTCCCTTACTCTTCTCAGAGAAACTGGTAAACTTGTAAACTGGTGCCCTGTGCGTCAAACCCAGTATGTTGTGACATTTTTGGTCTGAGAAGGATTCCAAAAAAAATTTTTTTTTGAATGGTTTATCAACTTATAAAAATTGAGAGATTTCATATAACAAACTGAATTTACTTTCCCTTGAAGAACACATTGGGAGATCTGGCTTCTCTGGGTCCACATTTGCCATGTGGTCATAATGGGCTGACTGGTGAGAACACTGTCCTCTTTAGGTGGGGAATGCACCCACCAAGACTGCTTCACTTGTTTGTGTTACCTACCAAGCCCCTTGGAAGCATTTGGGGTTGTGATCTATAGTCCATGTTCTTCCTGAAAGATCTCATTCATTACAGTAGCTTCTAGTACTAACTACATGCTTATGACACCAATGTACTTTTCTCCATTCCTGATGTTTTATGGGCATAACAGACTCAATCTGTTCAAAACTGAACTCATTATATATATTTTTGTTGTATTGTCTGAGCCACCTAAGCCAGGAACTGATGAATGAGGAGTCTGTGATAGAATCTGCACCACCTAACTTGGATGGCCACTCCTCTATGGCTTGCTCTCCATAGTCTCCAGGATCCTTTTATTACCTCTACCTGCTACCCTGCACCATGGGATTTATGTTGACAGACCTCTCACACTCTGGCACAGTTCTTATGTAGATGCTAACTTACGTGTTTTGGCTATTGTAATGTGATGAACCACTTTTGTGTGGCCTTTCTAGCTAGGGTCTTGTAATTCCCCCCCAAGTGATTGGGCGGGACCATGTGATCTGGTAATTGTGGCCCGCCAAAGGGATTGGTCACTTGTGCCATCCCACTGGGGTTGAAATGAACCTCTCCAGAGGTGGGAAGAGAAGATTCCACCACCACCAAGGAAGAAGAGCCAGGAGTCAGCGTATCCTTTGGACCCAGAATCCCTGTGCTAAGAAGCTTCTGGAACGGAGAGAGAGAGGGAGAGAGGGAGAGAACTATAACAGTGAAGGCAGTGAGAAGTGGTGGCAGAGACCCGGCAACAGAGACCCAGCAACAGAGACTCAGCAGTAGGAGATGGTGTGGTGGGCTTCCTGGCTCATGGAAAGAGGAAGCTGTGTACCTTTGGGGAGAGGCCTAGGGCCAGGGAGAGGTGTACCTGTGAGCACGACTGGGAAGAGGCTGTCCTGATGGAAGAACTGTATCCTGAGTGTTCCTGAGCCTGAATTGTAACTGTTACTTCCCCAACAAACCCCATAACTGTGAGTATTGTCTGTGAGTTCTATGTGGTCACTGCAATGAATTATCAAATCAAGCAGAGAAGTAGAGTGCTGTGGGAGCAACGGTTGGTGTCAGAATTGGTAAAGATGGAGGAGATAGGAGGCGTGTCTGACTTCTGCTTCGTAGGAATCAGCCTTGGACTGTTGATCTTGATTCTCCTTCCCCCTTGTGAAGTTAGAGGAGGTCAGACACTGCGCCCACATCGTTTTTACAGCTGTTATTTTAGTAATATTAGCCTTCATTTGATTCTTTTTAGAAGTCATTTATTCTTTCAAAAATATTGAGTGTCTAGAGGACAGCTCAGGTACTATTTTCTAAGCACTGGAGACAGAGGAGTGAATAAAACAATGTCTCTGCTCCCATAAACCTTATACTTTAGTGGAGGAAAGAGGCAGTGCATAAATATTATGTCAGTAGTGTTAAGTATGTTGAAGACTTCTTAGACACCTATTGAATGATTTATATATATTTAGGTTATCATTTCACTTACTTGGACAGACTAAGGCCAAGAATAAGAATGAGAATTTGGAGGAACTGAATTACTATCACATGAAGTCATCTAAGATATTTTACAGCTAGCATCTGATTTTGCCCATCGAGAACTGTCTGAATAGCTACTGGTAGTCAGCAATAATTAATTCAAGAGTATAGTGTATCTTGGATTATTTTTCATTTTATTTGACAATTTCTATTGGGAGAGTAATTAAAAAAATTAATAGAAAGTTTATGAACCTTAATTACACAAAGTCTTTAGCTAGTGTACTCTGATGGGCTAAAGAGTTTTCTAGTTATCCATTATTATTCCTTGACCAGACCAAGCAGGCTCCTGCCTCAGGGTCTTGGCACTCAAGTTCTTTGTACTGAGAAGCTTCTTCTAGATATTTGCAAGGGTTTGCTCCTCCATTTCACCACACTATCTAAAATAGCGCTCCTCCCGTAGCACTTTCTAGCCTCTTACCCTGTTTCATTTTTCTTTATAGAACTTAACACCTCCTGACATATATGTTTCTATTATTTGTCTCCCCCATGGAAATGTAAGTTCCCCAAGAGGTTACTATTCTAGGTGATGTACTCCAGCACCTAGAATAGTGGTTCACATATAATAAGTGATCAATTAATAGTCATCAAATAAATAAATCAATGCAAAAGAGTTTACTGAAGTTGTAGAGGAAACGTTTTAGAATGTGTTAAATAAGACAGATTAACTTCTTTTTAAAAATATTTTATTGTGTTTTAGGTGTAACTTTACACAGCAAATTAGATCCCCATTTAGCAATTTTTATACAGTTGTTCTGTGACATTGGTTGCATTTTCAGAAATTTGTCAGCATTCTCATAATTTCCATTGTGTTTGTTCTATTTCCGTTGATCTAGCTTCCCTTCCCCTCCTTGTCTTCTCATCTTTCCTTATGGCTAACTGTTGACAGTTTGGTCTCATACAATTGATTGTTTAAGGAAGCACCTTACTCATGGTTGATATTATTTATTTTATAAGCCAATTTATTATTTGGCTGAAAGGTGACCTCCAAGAGTAGCTTTAGTGCCAAGTTCAAAAGGTATCTTACGGTGATAGTCTAGGGGTTCCAGTTGGTCTGGCCTTTTTAGAAATCTGAATTTTTTTGTTCTGCATTTTTTCTCCCATTCTATCCAAGACCTTCTGTTGTGTCCCTGGTCAACAGTGGTAGCTGGGCACCATCTAGTTCTTCTGGTCTCAGGTTAGAAGAGGCCCTGTTTCATGTGGGCTATTAGTCCTGTGAACTAGTTTTTTCTTTGAATCTTTGGTTTCCTTCATTCTCTTTTGCTCCAGATGAGTAGAGACCATTAGTTGTGTCTTAGATGGCTACTCACAAGCTTTTAAGGCCCCCAACACTACTCCCCAAACTAGGTTGTAGAACATTATCTTTATGAACTATGTTATGCCAATTGACTAAGTTGTTCCATAAGACTATGGTCCTAAGCCTTTTAACTCAGTAAACGAATCCTGCGAGTTGTTTTGGTATGTCTAGGAAGTCTCCCTATGTGCCCCCTATGTGCTTTATTGTACATATGGATATATATGCAGCACACACAAACATGTATATATGTATGCCTAATACTTGCATATACATCTGCATGCATGTGCTTGCATATGCCTTCCTACACACATATATGCATACATATCTACCTATGTAACCACACATGTATTTTTTGATTGTTATTACTGTTGTTGCAAAATTTTATATTCTATAGCACTTATCAAAATTGTCCCTTTTTCTTGTGTACTTCTTAGTGTCTTCGTTTACCTTGGTCAAGTTGTGCAGACTTCACCTATATTTGGTATTGTCTTTCCCATCACCAAAAAATAACAAGTATCTATTATCTAGAAGGTAATTCTCCCTTCCTCCCCTTCCCACTGGTAACCATCAAAGAACATTGCTTTCTGTGTGTATATCTATTCTTGAGTTGTTATAATAGTGGAACCATACAATATTCATCCTTTTGTGATAGACTTATTTCACTGAGCATCATGTCCATCCATGTCATGTTTTGCAGACTCCTCATTATTCTTTATAGTTGTGTAGTGTTCCATTGTATATACTACAATTTGTTTATCCATTTATCCATTGATGGGCACTTAGGTTGAGACAGATTAACTTCTAAGTTTAGGTGAAATGGAGCTAAGAATCAGGATTATTTTTATAAAGAAAAGTAAAGCAAAATAATGATTAACATGAAATGGGGTGGGCTTTTGAAGAAAATAAAATAGATCTTGGGATTGGTAAGAAAAGGGAACGGGACAGGCAAGTTAATGTTTTTTATTTGACTGTATTATGCAAAAGAAGAAATATTCAGAAAGGTTTAATTTGAGTACAGAAGATGCTGTGGCTCTTGCCATTGCATGAAAGAACACACAGTCCTTGGACTTTGAGATCAGAGTCTAAGTTAGCTCTGGTACAAAATCCCTGAAGAATCTGGGCAAAATAAATTGAGCAATTGGATTCTCATTTCAGTTTTTACCACTACCCGTTAGTCTCCTGTACTCTTATTGGTAAGTTTTTGTTTTTCAGGTAACTACCATTGATTGATTTCTTATGAAGTGAAAGGGTTGTAATAGGTAATTTTTTTTAAAAACAAGAAAAATGTTCAATTTCTGACAATCATTAAAACCTAAGGGCTTTTCTGGAAGGTAGTGGCTGAAAGGTGCAAGAAAGAGTAAGTTGGAGACCCTTTCCCTACCCTCAAAGTGTTCACGTCTGCAATGGTCTTCCCCAAAGATTGTAAAAATTCTTTTTTAACCCTTTATGTTATCATCTTTTGAGAAAGAGGGGGACAGACGTTATCTTGAGATCACTCATTTACCAAGAACTTTATTTCAGAGATTATATAAGTCCAGTCTAGTCATCAAATGAATAAATCAATACAAAAGAGTTTACTGATATTGCAGAGGAACTGTCCAAGGTGACAGTTTGACACAGGAAAAATAGAACACAGGCCTCTTGACTTCTACTGTAGTGTCCTTTCTGCTTCTTTATGAAAGTCAAAATCCTCCAAAGACCTATTTACCAAAAATAATTTTCTAAATTAAATACTTCTCATTAAATAAATAACTTTGATCTGTGAATGAGATAATGCAGGCTATAAAAGAAACCAGCTCAACCCTTACAAACATCTCTTTTTACAGGGCAGAAAGGAAATTTATTGTTTTCAGTGGGAAGAACACAACAGAAGCACCATATGTATCAAAAAAAGGCAGTGAACATGAGGCAATGACGGTCCACTGAGTAGCCCCCACTTCTTTACTACCACATTGTTTTCATGGGCCTGGCACCCACCTATCCTGTTACAGCCAAGGAAGGAACTCTGAGTCTGCGGCTCTTGTCGATTTATAGGCTCTGAAATGGATAGTTTTAACCAACATCTCAGTTTAATTTAGTTTCATGAGTTTTGCAGAATAGAAAGATACTCAAAATGGCCTCTGGTCATTCATGCCATTTTGTTATCCAAAGATGCAGCAGTGACATCAGTAGTTGTTGAACTTCAGGCAGCATGACAAGTTTGGGTTTGGCAACTGCCAGTCCCAAGTGTGAATGCAGTGTTGCAGCATTGGCATCACATGAGGGCATAAAAGAGAGCAAAGAGTTAAGGTTATAGAGGATCAAGTTTTGGTAGACTTTATATCTCTAGCAGAGGCAGCTCCCCAGTAGATTTGTAGGCTGAAGAAATGTTTGCAGAGATGTGAAAATGAACTTACTAGAACAAAGGGCAGGATGAACTTTCCACCCTTGATATTCAAAAATATCAAATACCAAGCTTTTCCATGTGAACACATGTGTATGCTAAGAGATTGGCAATCTCCGTGAGATAGCCCGTGGGCTAGCATATGGGGGAACATTGGATGGAGTCGTAGGAATAAGTCTTTATGATTCTGAGTTAGTTGAGACCCTTTGCAAGAGGGAATGTTTTAGGCTTCTGAGATTTCCCACTCAGTTATGAGATTTAGTTTCAGAGACAGTCCTCAGTGTTCAGGGCGGGAGATTGCTGATTCTGCATTCGTATTACTATTGATCTAGAGGAAGGTACACTTTGCACAAAATATGTGTCTAAAATCTGTTGACATGGTTCATGAGATTTTACAGCCTGTTGGGCAGTTAACCTAAACAAAACATTTATGGAAAGTACAAAGAAATTTTGCTCTCTGTAAAGAAAATTTTATTAGTGAACCAACTGGTGTTAGCATATATATATATTTTTAATATTGGTTGTATTAGTTTTCTAGGGCTGCCATAATAAGGTACCACAAACAGAATGACTTATAAAAACAGAAATTTATTGTTGCACAGCTCTGGAGGCTAGGAGTCCAAACTCAGTGAGTTGGCCATGTTAATTCCTTTGAGGGCTCTGAGGAAGTATCTGTAATGTGCCTCCCTTCTGGTATTGGCCAGTGATTGTTGGTGTTCCTTGGCTTGTGAATGTTTCATAGAATTTGAGCTTGTGCAATGATAGATAGATGGATAGATGGCGATTTACTGAGGTAGCAACACTCCAAATCTTTGCTTTTGTTTTCACACGGCTGTCTGTCTTCCTTCTATGTCTCTCTGTGTCTCTTCTCCCCTTTTATAAGGACACCACTCATACTGTATTAGAACCTACCCTACTCCAGAATGTCCTCATGTTAACCTAACTGATAATGTCTTAGAAGATTCTGTTTCCAGACAAGGTCACATTTACGCATGAGAGGGAGGGGTAAGACTTCAACGTAACTTTTTGGGGAACACAATTCAATCTACAGTAATAGGAGAAACCACAATAATTCTCTAGTCCAGGATTGGGAATCTTTTCCTTAAAGGACCAGATAGTAATTATTTTAGGATTTACAGGCCCTATAATCTCTGTTGCAACTAGTTAACACTGCATTTGTAGCCTGAAAGTGGCTATAGACAGTACGTAAACAAATAGACTTGGCTGTGTTCCAATTAAACTTTATACAAACAGGCAATGGGCCATAGTTTGCTGACTGTTGCTTTATTCCACTGACTGCATTGTACTGAATCCCAGAGAAGTGTCTGGCCAAAGGCCGCACAGCAGCAGGCTTCTTTTTGGCTCCTTTAAAAAAATTATTTTAAAAAAGTGTTTTAATTATTACATAATTACAAAAGGATATTTATTAGCTATGTGGAAGGTATAAAGAATAATAAAATGAACACCTGTGTAACCATCATGCAGTCAGTTTAAGAAATAGAATATCACCATTTCCTTTGAAGCTGTATGTATGGCCCTTCCCAATCCCTTCTCTTTCTCTCTCCACTTCAGAGGTATTCACCTACCTGAATTTTGGGCTCTTCATTCCATTGTTTTTCTTCGTAGTTCATCTCATGTATTTATATTTTCTTGTAGTTTTTAAAAAAGTTATTCTTAGATGATTTTATTTCACTTCCAGATGTTAGAAAGTTTAGAAAATATAGCCAAATTTTGCTTAATGATAGTTGTAGATTTCTTTTTTGGTTTATTCTTGGCAATGTGATGAGAAGGTTCAGGAAGCCAGAGCAAATTACTTATAGTATGGCTTTAATTCTCTTCGTGGTCTACTCTGGGGCTTCTTGTGCCAGAGCAGAGAATATCATAGGCTGACAGACAAGTGTAGGAGTCGGGAGGGTTTCTACTCCCACTACTCTTCCTGAGGAAATTGCTGTGGTAAATCAGTGATGTTTCTAGGAATGGCAAGGTTTGTTGATCTGTTGGTGATTTTATCTTTGAACTAAATACATACTGTATGGCCATAACTTTTCCAAGTTAATTAGTTGGAATTTGTTTTAAAGAAAAATTTTGTTTGAACATATAATAAATAAAAAAGGCCGATCTCAAGCATAATATTTGGTCAATAAACAAAAACATAGTTCTGATATTTGTGAATATTAAACAAAACAAGAAAAAACCCAAACCCTGTTGAGTTAATTCCAACTCATAGTGACTCTATAGGACAGAGTAGACCTGCCCCATAGGGTTTCCAAGGAGCAGCTGGTGTATTCGAACTGCTGACCTTTTCGGTTAGCAGCCTTAGCACACCATAGCCCTTAGCCACTGTACCACCAGGGCTGTGAATATTATATATGTGAACACTAGATATTAGAATGTGATTTAGACAGACACATTTTCTTACTTTCTAGGTACCTAAGACCTTTGCAAAATCTAATTTTTAAGGACATGCCTTTGATGACTCTAAGCGTTTTGTGATCTACTTATACAAATGCTCTAATTTTTGTCTTTTTCTTTTTAAATATCTATAGATGATCTGACTACATAGGTTGTTTCTCAGGGTTAGGGAAGTGTTTGGACTGATCCGTCCACATACCTTCACCTGGTCCTCTATATAAGATGAATACTTGGTGAGTTATACTCACTGACCACGGCATGAGATAAAAAGAACTGGTTGTTTTGCCATGAGAGATTGATACCACAGTCAAATACCTCTCCCAAATGTCTCTCTTTCTCTTCTTTTTCAGTATTTCCATCCTGACTACAACTACCCTTGCCCATCATTTCATATGTTGCTTACTTCAATATCTTCCTGCCTGGTCTGCCTGCCTCTAGTGGTTCTCAGACATGGCCACACATTGGACTCACCTGAGAGTTAAAAAAAAAAAAGAATGCCTGATCCATTCCACAAATATTTTAATTGGCCTGGGGAACAGACTGAGCATCTTAGAATCATATTACAGCATATTTTACGAATCTCTCCAGATGACTCTAACGAGCAGTGAAGGCTGAGAACCACTGCTGTAGTTCAAGAGGTTCATTTGTTTTAACCTATCCTCTGATGTAAGAGATACTTGAGAGGGAGAACCGGTAGGAGTTGGGGAGTGATTACATAATGGGGTTGAGGAAGAGGGATGTGTAGAATGCTGCTAGATTTTGGGCTTGTGTAGTGGATGGATGGTGGTGCCATTTACTGAGATAGCAGAAATAGGCATGATGTTTGGAAGAGAAAATAAGGATTCAGTTTTGGACATGAGAACTTGAGCAGCTTTGGGACATCCAAGGAGTGCTGGTGGCACGTGGTTAAGTGCTCGGCTACTAACTGAAAAGTTGGTGGTTCAAACTGCCAGCTGCTCCACTTGAGAAAAAAACCTAGTTATCTGCTTCCATAAAGATTGTGGCCTAGGAAACCCTATGAGGAAGTTCTACTCTGTCATATAGGGTCACTATGAGTTGGAATCGACTCTATGGCACACAACAAGAAGAAGAACAATAACAACATGGGACATCCATTTGGAGGTAAGAAGGAACTTCTAAATATTAAAACTGATAAAAAAATGGAGCGAGTGGTTTATTCTCTATTAAGCTTGATTAATTAAAGAATAAACATTTCCTTTTTTTTTATGTCTTCATCTAATGACATTAAATACCATAAAGCACTCTGTATATATCTGCAGTGGAGAAGAGGAGCTAGTCCTCTCCAAAGTGGATGTTTTTCTCTCTTTCTATTACTCCACTATTATTTTCTAACGAGAATTAGATTTAAAAATAGAAAATTTATGTAAAATACAACCTTGTTGAATAAAATATCACGTATAAATATTTTAAGATTTTATCTTAGTGTGGGCAAATACTTCTTTATTTCAAGAATGGAGGCTTTAAGACTCTTTAAAGTTATAGCAGTGAGCAGTCATTTTAAAAAAGGCCAACCATGAGACTTTCGCTATTTCTGTGGTGGAAGATTTAATCTTCAAGGATAAATGTGGCATTCCGTTTCCCAGTGCTTCTATTACAGAAGGTATGCACACATTTGGATAACTGATCTTCCTTTTTTTCCCTAAGAAACTTTTGAGATTGGAATTTGTTGTTTAGATCATGATTCATACTGTCAGAGAAGAACCGGAGAGTCTCCTCTAGGTACTTGGCAGAGCCGGGACCTGTTTCCATATATAGCTGGAAAAACCTTTGTCACCCATTCTAGCTTGAATGTTATTAAAAGTTCATTCCTGAGTTCTTTTTTGCCAGGCACCAGTAGTGGGTACAAAGTGTATTTCATGCGCGGAAGGACTAAGATTTGTTCCAACTAGGGAACTGGCTATGTGCTCTGAGAACCTTCCCTGTGTCCTCGGTCACTCCCTGGATAGATGCAGCAGTGCACTTACATGTACATCTGTGGGTGGCAGTTGTTGATTCCTTCCTGGCCCACTTCCTGCCCTGGGAAGCCCCGGGGGAGCCTTTACAAAGATGAATCAAGACGGTGCCTAATCTCCTGAGTAATGGCCAGAGGCTCCTCGGTTACTCTGTGATGATGGGATTCATTTACCTTAGAGCTCTGTTTCTAAGAGGGTATTTGGAATTTTGGATTGTGGCCTGGAATTTTGGAGACTGGAGTTCTCTAGGGAAAAGTTGTACTGGTAGCAGTCAGCTTATAAAGCTTATACTGTCTGCCCTTTAATAAGGGTCATAGGATGTAGTAAATGTTCTTTGGGAAAATAGGAGTCTAACAGACCCTCACAGTTCTGGCTTTGTTTGAACTGTGACCTCCACACATTAATACAGGGAAATGGGAAGGGAGCTGTCTTTGTACCTTTGCCTCCATATCCACCTATTGCAGTTCTGCTTGTTTTTCAAGCTCAGGTTCAAGTCAGAGTGAGACAGATCTGTGCTTCCACACTTAATCGAGGTGTGGAATTTTGGTCAAGTCAATTTGCTTTTTTGGACTCATTTGTCTCATCTGTCAAATGGGATTAATAAACCTAATTTCACAGGGTTTAGGTGGGATTAAATGAAATTAAGAGGGTTAATATAGAAAAGGTGGTTAGCGTTCTTAGGAAAGCAAGTGTTTTGAGTCAAAGAGCATGGACTTTGGGACGATTCATGTCTGGGCTTTATCCCGGTTCTGTGCTTTCCTAGCTGCATGAGCTCTAAGATGCTCAAGCATTTACATTCTGTAACCTTCGCTGCTTCCTCTGTAAAACTGCACCACACTCAGAGGGCTGTTTTAAGGTTTAAGAGAATCATCTTGTCCTACTTGGTTGGCAATTAATAGGCACTCAGGAGATGTTAGCTCCATTCTTCTCTCCCCTTTTTCAAAGGCTTTTTCCATTCCCACCTTGACCCAAGTCAGAGGCTTGGGGGTGGGAGCACAGAGTGGGGCACTTGCTCCTGGGCACAAGTCCAAGGGGGTGCCAGACAAAGCTCAGAATGACATTCAGAGGAGCTACAAATCTAAAGGTGCCTGACTGAGGCAGTCCTGGACAAGAGGGGGGAAGCTGTTTTTGCTGATGAGTCACCATTATCAACTGTCTACTCATCTTGAGGAAACCCTGGTGGTGTAGTGGTTAAGTGCTACGGCTGCTAACCAAGAGGTTGGCAGTTCGAATCTGCCAGGCACTCCTTGGAAACTGGGGCAGTTCTACTCTGTCCTATAGAGTTGCTGTGAGTCAGAATCGACTTGACGGCAGTGGGTTTGGTTTGGTTTTTGGACTCATCTTGAAATTGCGGGGCGGGAGGGTAACATAGAGATTGCTCCTGGGTACTTGTTACCCTCACTACACCTCTGCCCCAACTCAGAGAAAATTGTTTCTTTTATTACCCTTTCGTGACTTTTAATTTGCTTTTGTTTATAACTAGTTGCCATCCAGTGGATTCCAACTCAGGTGCTCCTATGTGTGTCAGAGTAGAACTGCACTCCATAGGGTTTTCAATGGCTGATTTTTTTGGAAGTACATTCTAAAACCTTTCTTCCAGAGGTACCTCTGAGTGGACTTGAACCTCCAGCCTTTTGGTTACTAACTGAGCGTGTTAACCATTTGCATCACCCAGGGATTCTTTTTGTTTATAGTCTCATCACATAACTTTTAAAATTCTGTTTCTCACTGCATGTGTGTCTCTTCTCCACTTGATCATCAATTACTTGAAAGCAGAGTTGTCATCCTGTTATCTCTTTGTTCACAAAGGCCTCAGCTGTTGAACCACATTATTTTCTTCCAGCAACCTGGGAAAATCCCCTTGTTCTTGCTTACCATACAGATTATGAGTGGAGGGAGGATAGCCCTGTCATAAGGGAAAGCTGCAAAGAGTATTTGTGGATGTGTGGGCAGTGAGGCTAAAAGTAAAGAACATTTGAACCTGTGCAGGTGTAACTACAATTGGCACTTCCAGGAACGCTTGGGGGATGGCAAACAGGGGAGCACACGTAGATGGACCAGGGAAAGGAGACAGAGAGCAGACCCTGTGAAGGATTGTGAAGTAAGCAGTGATTGTCTCTGTACACGCCTCCACTGGTAATCTTCTGGTGGATAAAGAGAAAAAGAGTGCACCAAAGCTTACCCATCCTAGTCTCCTCTGGCTTCCAGTCAGGGCTCAGCTCAGGAGACTTGGGACCCCAGTTAAAAAAAAAAACAAAAAACCCACCGCCATCGAGTTGATTCCAACTCACAGCCACCCTATAGGACAGAATAAGGTTTCCAAGGAGCGGCTGGTAGATTGAAACTACCAACCTTTTGGTTAGCAGCTGAATGCCTAATCACTGTACCACCAGAACCACAGTAAGTACAGGTAAATCCTGGCTCCATGTCATGGTCCTCAGTCCCTGACATTCTTCATGGATGACCACTTCCTTTTACCTCAATCCTTCCACTCCTTTGACACCAATCAATTCCTTCATCATGATTTCTGCCCTAACCCCACATTATTCACAACTTGGCTTCGGACATAATGAACCTAAATGCTACCTGGAAACATTTTGTTTCCAATGTGTAACTATATATACATTTTTTATCTCGGGAAGAAAAGATAAAATAGTATTTTGCAATTTCCACTAGTCTTTTTTCCCATTAGATGCTGGTGTGCCCTCCAGACTCATGTCAGAATCTGCCCTTTAGAAAAAAAAAAAATTTTTTTTTTTTTTTTCCCTTTAGGGTAGCGAAAATTCACTTAATCTGAAACAATGTGGGAACCATGTGGGTTCTTCGTGAAGTTCGTTTTACAACCTGTAATGAGCCAACTACTGAAATTGGAAGAGACTATAGGAGCCCTGGTGGCATAGGGCTTAAGCGCTTTTCTACTAACCAAAAGGTTCGTGGTTGGAACCCACAAGCCACTCCACGGAAGAAAGATGTGGCAATCTGCTTCTGTAAAGATTACAGCCTTGGAAACCCTATGGGTTTCTACTCTGTCCTATAGGGTTGCTATGAGTTGGAATTGACTTGACGGTGCCAAGATACAAGATTCACCCTGAACGGGTAGGATGAAGCTCCTACCCCTATTCCTTGAACTTGAATTCCAGGTTAATTCAGAGTTACTTTCTCAATCTTCTCTTCTCAACTCAAATATCCTTCAATAAATTACCAGAGAAGTAAATAGTTTTTTTCCAGTGTACTACATATTATGTTTGGCATTTACTTCAAAGTCCAATAACTTTATATGTTTTCCTTGTTGCTCTACAAAGTTTTAAGAGGGAAGCAAGAATAGACTATCCAGAAACAAATGACAGAAATGAAAGCTTTGTTCTTTGATAGAAAATAAATGGACATGGTGTTCATTCATAACAAACCAAGCCAGCACACACTGTGCAATGAATCACAACCCAGAATGTTGATGTCTTGGATACAATATACCTTATTCAGAAGCCTCAAAAGCACCTATATGTCATATTAAGTAATCTTTTAATGATATTCTAGCAATTTGGGAGAAGATTTTAGAGAATACCTAAAAATCAGATTTGGTTCAGAGATATTAAACATTTAAATACAAATTAGAACTGTGTGGCACAATACTGTTTTATCCAGGGCTTTGGACTGGTATAGAACGGTTCAGGAATGCTTCAGTAATTGCCCAGGTAAAGGATCACAGTGCATGCATTACATAGCAACCAAACTGTTGTGGGTAGATTATGACCCAAGTAGGAAACAAACAGTGGTGCCCCACTCAAAGATGACAGCTGACCATGCCACTGTGAGTGTGTGTCACTCTGCACAGTCCTGTCAATAATCCAGTCTCCTGCAGAGATGCTGCAAGTTTCAGGAGCTTGATGCAGGAGATTGGATTATTGGCAGGATTGCAGAGAGCAACACACATTCAAGGTGACATGATCGGCTGCCGTCGTTGAGCAGGGCACGACTGTTTGTTTCTACTTGGGTCAAAGTTTACGGGCAAAAGATTTGGTTGCTATGCAATGTATACGCTGGCCTCATTTATGTTGGCAATTACTGAACTGTTCCTGAACTGTTGGTATCAGTTTGAAGCCCACCTGAAAATTATCTATTGCTTGCCAGTATCCAGTGGCAGGGAGGCTGGGTCCAGGTGTTCTTAATAATGTTAATCAAGTTCTTCCATTCTCTTTTTCAGCACCCTGCTCAGTTAGTGTAGAATGCCTAGTATCCTGAATCAGGTACCCGAACACTTTGAGAATATAACATTGACTGAAAGAACAGATCAACAGCAGTTTTGAGCAAAACACTGGGCATTTGCTCAATGACTTATAACACAGCTTGTGATTTTGTTCCAGGCTCCAGTATCTGCTGTGCCTGAGTCCCTGCCAGAAAACGGGGAGAAACATTCTAACCCCCTCTGGAATGCATTCCTTGCATGAGTAGGGATCTCTGGAAAGTTATGCTTTTGAAGAAAGTGGAGAGAGGGGCTACAACTTCATACATCTTAGCACTGCCAAGGCCATTTCCTAAGGCCAGAGCTTTTAGACCTCATTATACATTGGAGCCACAGCATTGGGCACGACACTGCTACAGGGAGTGTTGCATGACCTGCCTTAGCTATCACATAAAGTGTTAGATGGTTGAGGAAAAGGGTCTGTTTGTGAACAAGCAACTTGGTTTTCTGACTAGGCAAGGAACACTGAAATCTTTCTCTTTTTGCTGGACTTTTAGATGTTGGTTTGGGAAAGATACCTTGACTTCAATAACATAAGCTGAAATACGTAGAGGTAAAACAATGGAAGCAAAGCTGAAACTGCATTTTATTATAAAGGATAGGAAATAAGTAGCTTTCTTTTTGGTGTGACTTCGTGGATGTTCCCCACTCTTTCCTTCTGGAGGCAGATGTGGCTTCTAGTTACTAGGCAAAGATTGCCCATGTGAAAAGACTTGGAAGATTTTCATGTATATGTTAATCATATTTGGTCTTCCAAGTGCCGCTTTGCCAAGTTAGAGTCCCATACACTAGTAATGTTGAGAAGTCTATTCTTTATCAAAGATATTCAGCTGTGGAAAAGGCTGCTTCATAGTTAAAGCATTCTTAGCAGAAGGTGCAAATAAACTAAAAGCAGCAACAAAAAGCAACCAGTGTACAGGTGATGTTTCACTGAACTAAGCCAATGTGCTACATAGGACTATTAGGTTCTTTTTGATAGACAACAGCTGCCAATAGTTCGAGACAGGCAAGGGTTACCTACTCCACTACAGGCCCCACCAGGTCACAAGGAAAGCACAGCTTGACCAAATTCCACTTAGCTAAATTCCACACACACACAGACAAGTTTTAGTTTTCAGATAAGCATTAGTTAGACAACTTGTTTTGTAAACTTGATGAACTCTCCAGCGACCCCGGAAGAAATATTTTGTCCACACATTGCATGAAAGATTTACTCAAAACAGATAAGATAATATTCTTGAGGCAGGATTCAGTTAACTCTTCAACAGAATTCTCCAAACCTATTATGGCCAGACATAGGATTGCTTAGAGATTGCACTTGGATGCATTTTACAGGGCGGAGTTTAAGGGTCTCCTAGGTTCCTATGGCCTTTTCATGTAAGAGAGGGGAATATCTCTCTAATGTGTTTTAGCCAATTCACGTATCTTTTTTTTCTTCAGTTCACGTATCTTAAATACCACTAATTTCGCTGACAAGTCCATTTTTCAGATACATTATACTAATTAATAAGTCATTATTTTCATTAAGGAAACCTATTTTTAACATTCATTATGCTAATTAATAAAGCTTCTAGTTATGGCCAGATATAAAGAGAGTTGAAGCATTTGTAGTAGCTACTAATAGTGTAGCTTTTCTGGTTGTTAGCTACCAGTCCCAGAAGTGTGAATTCCTGATTAGGATATCTGGTACCTCTTAATGTAGCTCAAAGCAATTTATGCATTCATAATGTTGAAGCATTTAAGAGTAAATTGTAGACATCATGACATGGGGTGTAAAGAAAAGCAAAAAGTGATTATTCAATTTATATTTTACTGAAAGTAAGCAGGTCTCTAATTGGTTTTGCACTATATTTTTGTTTTAAAAATTTACTCAGCATGTGAAAGAGATACTTTTAAATAGCTTTATCTAATAAGATCTCTGTCTGAAGGTAGGAATCCTTGATGGTGCAGTGAACATGCTTGATTGCTAACCAAAAGGTTGGAGGTTAAAATCCACCCACAGACACCTTGCAAGAAAGGCCTGGCAATCTACTTCTGAAAAATCAGCCATCGAAAATCCTATGGAGTATACAGTTCTACTCTGACACATATGGGGTCCTCATAAGTTGGAATTGACTTGATGGCAACTGCTTTTGCTCTCGAGGTGATTTATTGAATCAGCTAATTCAATAAACATTTGTCGAATACCTACTGGACGCCAGGGGATACAGAGATGAAAGTGTACAGTTCTTATCCTCAAGTCCAATTTTACTTGTATAGGCAGGGTCATGACATAGATTGTAGAGGTCATGTCCTGCACAAGCCTAGGGGGCACCATTCATTACAGGTGAATGGTGGGCCCTAGAGCAGAGTGAAGCAGTGCCAGGGAGGGAGTAATACAGTGGCTGAGCAGAGCTTGTGGTTTCCTCCTAAAGTAACCTGGAACATGACTCATCTTGTTGGAATTAAGAGTTGGATAAATGAGCATTTGTTTCAAACATTGTTAGGGACATGGAACGCTTCCTTAGGAGCCAAAAATACCATTTAGAGTTCCAGAAATCCTGAATTCTTGTTCTGACTGCACATCCCTAGGTGGTTTGCAATTAAGGTAAGAACAATCCTGTCTTCCAAATGAGACTGGAGTGGTTAATAAATTTAGAACTACTTGGAATTCAGAAGAAATTTAATCTTCAAACAATTTGCTGGCTTTTTTTTTTTTATGTTTGAAAACAATAATGATTCACATGATTAAAGGTGATCTCAAGTATCAACCAGTAAAAGAAACAATGGCAGTGTCAACAATGCAAAATAAAGTTGCGGGATTTGTATGTAAACTACGCCGTTTACCAAGAAACCAAGAAATTATAAATCACAGTCCAAGTCTTACTTCCTGCACATATTTAAGTAGAGAATGAGTTCAGGAGGGATTTTAAGTGTCAAATGTGAAAGAAAGACTCAGAAGACACTCTTCCCAGGAACTCTGGGGATAAAGGAAGTGTTTTGCCCAACCTCAAAAATTTTACTTTATAGGAGGAGATAAAAGCAAAAAAAATCCTGGAGATAGCAGGACATGAAATGCCCAGTTCAGTGGTGCTGGGAGTTATGCAAAGAAGGTGGAGCAGCTTTCTTTTTCACAGCATGTGCTCCTTTCACAGAAGCCACTGGCTATTCCTCAGTAAGGATTTCAGATACAAGGAGATGGACTGACAGTGGCTTCAACGATGGGCTCAAGCATAGCAATGATTATGAGGATGGTACAGGATTGGGCAGTGTTTCATTCTGTTGTGCATAGGGTTACTAGGAGTTGGAAGTGACTCTAAAGCACCTAGCAACAGCAACAATGATTCCCAGCCCAACAGCATTCACTTCCATGAAGCACTGACGCCATATTTGTGTCTAATAAGGTGGAGGTTTCTCCTCCATCTCAAAGCTTCAACTCAGGTGGCTGGAGGAGCTTGGTAATAGGGTGGACAGGAGGGATTAAGGGGTCATTCTTTTACCAATGGCACTTCCTGAGGTATCGCAGTTGCTATGGTTTCTAGAATTAGTATAAAAAAATTTAGGGGACAATGAAAGAAATGGCTAAATTAACATCAGGTAACCTACCAGCTTCAGTTGCTACAGATGAGAGGCTGGTGGCTATAGGACTGTGACTGCTTGTGGTTATATCATGGCTATGGCTTGGTGATATCCAAACCTTTCTTTGTACTAAGCATTACATGCTTGAGACAAAGACTGTGCATAATTCTTCTCTGTGTCTTGCCCAGGAACGGTACATTTTCAACATTTTGGCTCTTTACCTCTACATTTGGAGCTCTTGTGTGGTGCAAATGGTTAAAGTGCTTGGCTGCTAACTGAGAGGCTGGAGTCCACCAAGAGGCACGTCTGAAGAAAGCTCTGGGGATCTGCTTCCAAAAAGTCAGCCCCTGAGAACCCCGTGAAGCACGTGGCTCTGTCCTGACACACATGGGTTTGCCGTGAGTTGCAGTTAACTCCACAGCAACTGTTATTGGTAATTCAAAATGTACCAGTAGTCTCTCAAATTGTGGGTTTAAATATAATACATTAAACACAGAGCTGTTCAGAATAGTACAGCTCTTCCTACAGAGCAGTGTCAGATGAACAGCTGTTCTGAAGGCTGTCTCAGAATGCTCCCTGGGAGGCTCACTGGTATCCCCTTTCTCGCTAGTGCTTTTGATGTTGAGTAGTTTGTGAAACACGAGGATATTGGACACCACGGTGTAGTATGAGATACTACATGCGAATGGGCAGGGGACAAGTGCCTGAGGAAGACTGAGATTTCTGTCTTGGAACTGGAAATTGTTACTATTTATCTAGCTCCTGAAATTCTATCCTCATCTTTTCTTTATTATTAACCAAATGGCTGCTTCATTTTACTACAGCATTTCTGCTAAGTGAAACAATTGAAATTAATGAAATGATTGCAGAATAGACTAAGTGTACAACAAAATATGCAAAAAGTACCTATCTTTGCTCACATAGGTTTATGTTTATTAAAATTATTGATTGTTATTACCAACAGTGTTTAATGTCAAAAGATTAAGTTGTTGTCTTGGGCACTCTAGGAGAATATATATATAAAACAAAGAGGTGGAATGAGTTAGCATGTTTTCTATAAATTTGTTGCAGCTGTTTTCCAAAAGAAGGCAAATATCCAGCATTATATGAAAGCCAATTTAGTGTTCATTGCAAACCAAAAGCACAAAAGACCTTTGTATTTTGATTTATGAGCAGTTTAACTTACCAGCTTAATGAAAAGGGATATAGAGATGAAATTGAAGGTATATTGGTGCCCCCAGTGTCTAGCGATCGTATTTCTTTTGAAAATTTGGTTTGTATTGAATGATAGAAAGTTACCCAGGTTATGTAATGCATCTGTCAGTTTCTGAGTATTTTTTATAATGGCATGAAAACTATGAAATAAAAAAAAAAAGGCACACTTATTAATTAGGGTCTTCTTCAAACTTTAGGGCGTTCCCACCTCTGTACCTTTTCTTACACCATTTCTCCCACCAGAAATATACTTCTTTGAGTTTAAGCCCAATAGAAATTGTGTATCTTTCTAAAATATCAGCTGATTTTCCAGCCCACACTAATCTTTCTCTTATCAGAATTTCTACAGATCTTGTAGTTGGTATCTCACAATTTAACACTTAATTATGCAATCTTGTGTTATATATTTATATATTTCATGTTTCTTCTTTTTTGCCCTTTGCATTTGAGGTGTGTTATTTAAGGAAAGCACCCTATCTAGCAGAATTCTGGGCACGGAGACAAGTGCTCATTGATTTGTTCACTGGTGAATTGTTAGTTGCTGAGGAATTGAGAACAGTTATATCACAGTGTGCAAACATCTTTTCAGTTGAACTTCCCATTGGTATTGGTAGTGGAGGAAGCTCTGATAGAGTTAACTTTAGATTTGCATGAATTTGAGTTAACTTGTGATAAATCCTAATAAAAACAACAATGATAATAGTAGCAGCTAAAATTTAGTGCATAATCTATCATGCATTATAGTATTTTATAGTCATTTACACTTATTTAATCTTAACAACACCCTATGAGCAATACTATGATTATTTACTCTTTATAGACAAGGAAACCGAAGCACTTAAGCGGTTCAGGAAAGATCTGACAGAGCCAGGTCTGAGAATGCCTGTTAGCATGGGGCACGTGGCAACTCAGTTAAATATCCTTTTCCTTTTTTAGTCACACAAGTAGAATAGTATTCATTATACTTTGAGGATTTAAGTGGTTGACTGAAAAGTCTGAGCAATTACAATGAAACATTTAGAAGTTCCACAATAATTGGGGATGATGTAGAACTGAACATAGAATAAAGTGAAAGAAATGCAGATTTCTAGCTCTGTTAAAAAAATTTTTTTTTTTCTTGAGTAAATTGGGGTAGTCAGGCCTTCATGGATGTAGCATAACATTATTTCTAATTTTAAGATGGAAAAATTGGCTTATGAATCAGATTAAAAATCCCTCTTGAACTTTCCTGGTGGTCTTTTACAAATAGCGATATAAAAAAAAAAAATAATTCTTCATAATTCTGACTAGGAAGTTATCAACAACACATGCAATTACCCACACTGAAAATGTTTACATATTAAAAAAAAAAAACTGTATTCAGATAATAAAGTACAATTTTAAAGCAATGGTTCAGCAAAAAATACAAATAAACTCATCAGAGTTGTGGAGGATTTGTTTATAAGCTATAAAAGCATGTTGGAAAGTTTTAAAAAAACAGCTTGATTTTGGGGTGGGTGGCTCAGTCCTAGCCAGTGGATTGCTTAATCAGTCATCAGTGTTCAGCTTCTGGGAAGAAATTTCTTCTAAGTGAATACAGTAGGCTCTTGGGTTTCCCAGATTGAACATTTTCAGTTTCTTGTATTTGAGAATAAACCCGAAGCTCTGTGATGTGACGATTTATGTTGTTGTTAGGTGCCATCGAGTTGGTTCTGACCCATAGAGAGCCTATGTGCAACAGAACAAAACACCGCCTGGTCCTGCACCATCCTCACAATCATTGTTATACTTGAGTCCATTGTTACAGCCACTGTGTCAATCCATCTCATTGAGGGTCTTCTCTTTTTTCTTCTTCTTCGTGATGATTTATACTTTGGTCAAATCATAAATATGACATTGACAATGCAAGGCTGGTTGGCTGGAGCCACTCACATCCAAGGAGAAGGGCAAGTGTATATTTTATGGAGGAAATTATATGCTGCTCTGGTATTTACAAAAGCCCAAGGATATGCATCCCAGTTAATGGTCTGCTTGTTGTCTTAAATTACAAGTTTTCTCCATGCACAGACCCATGGAGGAACTCACTCATTTGCAAATTTATTGAGAATTCCTCTGTGCCTGGCACTGTGTCAGGTGCTGAGATATGTAGAAATGCCTGCAGAACCCTTCCTGCACCTTTGTCATTAGAGTCTTCTCATTTTTCTCTCTCTTCTAACTGATGACCTGACTTTTACAGTAGGTGTCAAGTGCTCTTAAGTATAATATTCAAAGTCATCCCTTTAATAGCACATCCATCCTCCTTTTTTTTGTGCAATCCAAACACGTTCTGAATCAAATTCAGACTTGTTTTGAAGGTCATCTTCCATTCTATTTAAATTTTATTGTCTGCCAGTTATGGCTTTTGGTTTGTCTTTGAGGAGCCCTGTTTTCCCTCCCATCTTTGTGAAGTCTTACATGCTGCTTTACAACATGTGTGAACTTTCTGCTCACATAGCATGTCAGCAAATAGCTTGTCAAAGTTCAGTAGGCTCACTGTGGTTTTTTTTTTAACCTCTTTTTTAAGAGTATAGGAATAGGGTGGCAATGCTAGGGAGCCTCCAAACCACCCTTGTGGGAGAGGTCGGAGTTACTGCAGTGGAAACTCAGGAATAAGTGGTGATGTACAGATAGAGAACATCAGAGTGTGTCAAGCATGGGATGAACCCACTTTTGGATTTTACACTGCCATTTTACTACCCCTAAGCAAAATAAAGGAGCCCCGGTGGTGCAGTGGTTAAAGCAATCAACTGCTAACTGAAAGGCGGGTGGTTCGAAACCTACAGGAGTCCAAGGGAGAAAGACGTGGCAGTCTGCTTCTGTAGAGATTTACAGCCTTGGAAACCCTGCTGGGTAGCTAGGAGTTGGAATCGACTTGATGACAGTGGGTAAGCAAAATAAACAACAGTTGCCATGGAGTTGATTCCATTTCCCTGGGTAGTGCAAAGTTAGCATGCTTGTCTGCTAACTGAAAGGTTGAAACTTCAAGTCTACCCATAGATGCCTTAGAAGGAAGGTCTGGCAATCTACTTCCAAAAAACCAGCCATCGAAACCCATATGGAGCACAGTTCTACTCTGACACACACAGGGCCGCCATGAGTTGGAATCAACTCGATGACAACTGGTTAAACAAAATAACAAATTTCTGTTTCCTGAGCCCAATCTCTTCTCTTAGGACCTTTCCATGTCAACACCCTTCATTCTTTTTGTGCAGTGTTTCCCAAATGTCAGCCATTCACATAGCACCATCATTTTTTTGTCAGAAGATTTCAAACTCAAATTATAATTTATTAGATACTTAAAAATTTGTTTTCTTTAACTTAAACATACTCATAGGAAGCATCTATTTTTAGTTACTACCTTAGTAAAAACCCACTATGACTTGCCATACAAATAAGTAAAATTAAAAGATAAGAGTTTTTTATTTTTTGTCTTCTATTGGCCTGAGCATTCACTGAATCTGAGGCGTGTTCTCTTTTTCTTGAAAGGGGAGAGTAGAAAGTATTCTGGTATCAATTGCCATAAAAGAAAGCAGCCCAAAACTTAGTGCACAAAATAACATTTAGTACTGTCTCTCATGATACTGTAGGTTGACTTGGTTCATCTGGTGATTCTCATTGGGAATTTCTCATGCGGGGCTAGAGTTGTCTGAAGGTTCAATTGAGCTAGGTAGTCACTTGGCTGGGCAGTGGATGTTGTCTGTTAACTTGGACTGCATCTGGGCCTGTTTGCCTTAATGCCTACACATTGCTTCTTCATGTGACTTGCTCTACTTACACATAGTAGCTGGGTTCCAAGAGTAAGTGTTCCAAGAGTGAACACTGCTGGACTTACTATGACCTAGTCTCCAAAGTCCCAAAATATCCTAATTACTTTCTATTAGTTAAGTCACTAAGATGAGTCTAGATTCAAGAAGAGAGGAATTAGACTCTATCTTTCAATGAGAAGAATAGCAAAGAATCTGCAGCTTTGTTTAACCTACCACAGCTAGTGTTAGAAAGGGGTTAAAGACTAGCACCAAATTTAGATGTTCTCCATGATGCTATGAAGCAATCAGAAAGACTGAAAGAGAACCAAAAGGGGATTGGCTTTCTCACTATGTGATCCAATGTTATTTAATTCTGTATCTATGTATTGCCTAGACTCATCTTGGCACTAGCAATGGAAATGGGCCCCTCAGTGTATTTCCCTCTTCTGTGTGTCTCTTGCTTTTGCAATTTTTAGGCATGAATTTGCCTGCTTCGTTCTGTCATTCTCATTCTGAAGGTTACCTTCTGCCATTTGCTAATGTTAGTACTACAAAGGAGAAAGGCAGAAGGCAAAAAGAAGCATTTATTAAATATAATTAGCTTTCTCAAGGGAAACAGCTAGTTATTAAACAAGTCAACTCAGAGTGCATCTTAACAAAAATTCTGGAGAAATGAATGGCTATGCTGGTTTCCAGATTTAGAAACTTCTCTGGCTCACTTGGAAAGAGTGTTTGGGAGGAGAGATTCTCAATAGACACCTTTCATCATGGATCAAGCTTCTGATTCAAGTGTGTGAGGGTGAGATATTAATATTTTTTCCTAGGGGTTAGATGGCATAGTTCTGTTCCTAAAACGAGATGATTTGACTGTCAGCATCTGTGTGCGTTATGGAAAATTTTAAGATCATGTAGTTTGTTGGGAATAACTTGAAAAGATACTTATAACTAGCATTAGTGAAGTTATGGCAAGACCCAAAAAAAAAAAAAAAAAAAACCCATTGCAAGATCATGTGAAAATTGAGAAATAGAGTATAGTTTTTTTTTTTTTTTCTTTAAGGAAAAACGTGAAGGTCCATTTTGTGAGAAATGCACAAACTATAAAGCTTAACTTTAGAACCAATGGTCATTTTTTATTGAAATCTGATGATACGAAAAATTTTTGGATTATATATTACTTTATATCTGCATCAAGTCATCATAGGCACATTTTTCAAATAAATGTATACAGTTTCAGAGCCTTCCTTTCATATAAGTATCAAGTTTTCCTTTAGCCTTGCTCAAAACATTATGGTGTGGCTAAACATGCAGAATGACATATTAGCTCTTCCCTTTAGACAAGCATTTTCTTCTGATTTACATTATCACTCAACATAAATGATTTAACTGTCAATGACTCCTTGGCTCTGCACCCAGTGGCATTAAACAAGCAAATGTGCCTTATTTTACAGCAAGGTGCTAACTGTGAAGAGCTCTTAGGAGCTTCTAGGCTGTTACTAATACAAATTTTCTCTCAGCTCCATTAATCAGGAGATTTTTAAAGAAGCAAGATAGCTGTTAGTCAAGGCTTGAAATATGTTTTAAATAAACATTTGAGATGCTTTGAGTAGAACCCATGCTGACATTGTTGTCACTGGTAGTTTTTGGCTCTGAAGATTTCCGGAATGGCTTATTGTTTTGGAAGTGTTGTAAGCATTGTTAGGGACCTGTCTCTTTTTAAAATTCGCACTAGTTCCCACAGTTCAAAAATATTTTTGAGAATTATGTGATGAAATGCTGATGATGGGAATGTATCTTTAGACTTTCTTTTTTTAAAAAAATGTTAAATCACTGACTCTACTTTCACTTAATACCAAGATTAAATTCAGTCATAAATATATCTATGAAGAGTTTTTATGACTTAAAAATGTTATAATAGTAAATGAAATAACATGATTCACAATTATGTATATATCTGGGCACAATAATGTTAAAAAAAAAATCATGCCTACAAAAATGTCTGGAGGAAATATTCCAGTAAGTCAATAGTCATTGTCTTTATGTGTTCAGATAATTTTTTCCCCTTTTGTTTTTTTTTCCCCTACTTTAATTTTTCAAATTTTCTGTAATGAGCACACTTTAGCATGGTGTCTCAAATACTTAAATGAGACCCTGTAACCTCAGCTGAAATGTTAGCTTTAAAACTATGTTCGTGAATAAACAAAGAAAAAGTTAGGCGTCAGCCATTTTCCAGCTTCATTTGTGCCACGGTGCCATTTATTATGTATCTTTTTCCCTTCTGGTTTTATACCTTTATATTAGCAATCTTAGAAACATTCCAGAAGGAAACTCCACCTTCCAGGTGACCAGGTGGCATGTTTCTGTTCTGGGAAATGAAGATGTTTCCCCTCTTACACTCTTTGTTCAGTGGCCGGGAAGGCCGCCAGTCTTCACTTGGAAGCGTCTGCAGCTCTGTTATTAGCAGACCATCAGGGGTGACCTGGCCCATTTCTGTGACTCACAATGATTCATTGGAATCCTCTGCAAAAATTCCTTCTTCTCTTGTCTGATTTCAAAAGCTTCAGGGGTTAGGTAGAAGGGATGTGGGCTATTAAAAGATACTGAATAGTAGTAATTAGAAGTTGGTACTTTATAGGTTTGATTCTAGGAAAGAGGATGGAAAGCTACACATTTGGATTCTGGGCAGGTGCAAATTCTAAAGAGCAAGGTGAAAACAGTGCTAGGTAACTGGAAAAGTGAGTGATCAGAAAAGTATCTTCTGTCTCTTCCTCAATTTTTGTTTCTTATTGTTTGATTTGCACCTTCTCTCATTGTTTCTCTACCAGTGCGAAGGTATAGAATAATAGAAAGAAAAAGAAGACAAAATATACTTATTCTGAATTAAATTATTGAATCAAAATTACTGCCTAAGGCCATTCAGCTGCCATTTTTTTGCTGTGATATACAAATGTCTCATTGAGTGTCAAATAGAGGGAAGTAGAAGTCATTCCCATGGGGTGAATCTGCATGGGAGTGCATGCAGTAAATAGTGCAAATGACTACTCGTTAGAAAACTTCCAGAGGGAAGAAGCATTCATTACTACCACTCTGTATAAATATGAGCAACCTAAAAGGAATCAAAGTGATCCAAGGTGGAATACATGCCATTTGGCTTCTTTCGATCAGAGAACACACTTTTATAAGAGAAGGTAGTGACCTTTCAGTGTATGATTTACTACCTATCCCAACTGCCGCCTCCCCATTTTAAACAGACTATTTTGAAAATATCATTGGAGGAAAGTCTTCAGTTACTGCATTGTTTCAATAAACTATGCAAGCTTGGTCATTAGAAACACTAGTAAAACAAATCTATTCTTCACAAAAGAATACATGCAAATTATATGGCTAAACTCAATCTCAGAGGTGAGTTACTTGACAGTCCAGCTATTTGGGGAAGTACCTTGAGAGAACTATATTTGGATTCTTTTATGGTTGATGACTTTGAATATGTGAAAATTAAGGATTTAAAAATAAAATAACTGGGTCTTGTATTTTCCTTCTTAATTCTTTATTCTACAAAAAAACTTCATTTGCCTACTACAGGTTATTCTCTAATACTTTTCTCTCCTTGTAAGTTTAGAAAAAATGATTTACAGATCCCGAAACCCTGGTGGCATAGTGGTTAAGAGTTTGGCTGCAGTTCGAATCTACCAGGTGCTCCTTGGAAACCCTATGGGGCAGTTCTATTCTGTCCCATAGGGTCACTATGAATCAGAATTGACTCCATGGCAATGAGTTTGGTTTTTTTTTGGTTTAGTATATTGATTTGTACCAAACAGCTGCTTTTATCAGTGGCCATGTTGGCTGAGCTATATAGTGTAACACTGAGGGAAAATCCGTAATCCTGTGGGTCATCTGCCTCCAGAATTATCAGAGAACCATCTCGCGCCTGCCAAGACACATCTTGAGGGGTGTGTTTGCAGTTATTAATTGCATCTGTAACTCACAGAAGTTTCCATATATGCAGAAAAAGACCAGTGTCATCAAAGACCTTTCCAGTAGAGAAGGGCTTATTTGGTGTGTTGCATTTTCTACTCTCTTTTTCTTTTCTATAAAGATAGTCTACTGAACACTGCAGAAAGTTACTCTTTAAGATAGTCATGACTTATTTTGTATTAAGACTCTGAGTGAGCAGGGATTGTGGACAGCAGGTCTTAAGGGAGGGGTCCGCTGCAGGATGGTATGGAAAGAAAGGAGGGATTTGGGGCAGATTGTATTCCATGCTCACCCTTTTAAATTTCCAGGGCTTCTGATGGGTTTTTTCCCATTCAAGCCCCTACTGAGAATTTGCATTTCTAACAAGTTCCCAGGTGATGCTAATGCTGCTAGTTAGGGACTTATTCTGAGAACCACTAGTAGAGCGGTGGTTCTCAAATTTATTATACATAAGAATCACTTGGAGATCTTGTTAAAATGTAGATTATGATTCAGTATATCTGGGGTGGAAAGTAAATTCTCAGCAGGGGTTTGAACCCCAGTGAATTGGTTCAAAGACCTGTAAATTTCACATGAGTAAATTCTGGCTGTGGGTGGTGCAAAAGGTTTGTGATTGACAGCTAACCTAAAAAGGTTTGCAGTTTGAACCCACTTAGCAGTGCTGTGGAAGAAAATCCCGGCAACTGCTTCCATAGAGATTACAGCCAAGAAAACTGTATGGAGCTGTTCTGCTGCGTAACACATGAAGTTGCTGTGGGTTAGACGTGACAGGAACAGGTTTTTTAATTTTTAATTTTGGCAGAATAAAAATAAGGGTCACTTTGACAGGGAAAGGAAAGAGGGAGATGTCTCAGAAAAAGAGACAGAGCCTAAGCAGTGTCTGTTGCCTGCAGCTGAGCCTGAGCTCCTTTTTTTTTTTTTTTAATTTTTATTGTGCTTTGAGTGAAAGTTTACAAATCAAGTCAGTCTCTCATACAAAAATTTATATATACCTTGCTATATAATCCTAATTGCTCTCCCCATAATGAGACAGCACACTCCTTTCCTCCACTCTCTATTTTCGTGTCCAATTGGCCAGCTTCTGACCCCCTCTGCTCTCTCATCTTCCCTCCAGACAGGAGCTGCCTACATAGTCTCATGTGTCTACATGATCCAAGAAGCTCATTCTTCACCAGTATCATTTTCCATCCCATTGTCCAGTCCAACCTGTGTCTGAAGAGTTGGCTTTGGGAATGGATCCTGTTTTGGGTTAACAGAAGGTCTGGGGACCATGACCTCCGGGGTCCTTCTAGTCTCAGTCAGACCATTAAGTCTGGTCTCTTTACAAGAATTTAGGGTCTGCATCCCACTGCTCTCCTGCTCCCTCAGGGGCTGTCTGTTGCGCTCCCTGTCAGGGCATTCATTGGGTGTAGCTGGGCACCATCTAGCTCTTCTGGTCTCAGGCCGATGCAGTTTCTGGTTTGTGTGCTCCTCTCTGTCTCCTGGGCTCATAATTACCTTGTGTCTTTGGTGTTCTTCATTCGCCTTTGCTCCAGGTGGGTTGAGACCCATTGATGCATCTCAGATGGCCCCTTGCTAGTATTTAAGATCCCAGAAGTCATTCTGCAAAGTGGGATGCAGAATGTTTTCTTAATAGATTTTATTATGCCAATTGACTTAGATGTCACCTGAAACCATGGTCCCCAAACCCCCGCCCCTGCTACGCTGGCCTTCGAAGCATTCAGTTTATTCAGGAAACTGCTTTTAGTTTAGTTCAGTTATGCTGACCTCTCCTGTATTGCATGTTATCTTTCCCTTTGCCTAAAATAGTTCTTACCTACTAATTAGTGGAAACTTCTCTCCCTCCCTCCCTCCTCTCGCACCCAGCAAAAAATATTTTCTTCTCTGTTTAAACTATTTCTCCAGTTATTATAATAGTGGTCTTATACAATATTTGTCCTTTTGCAACTGACTAGTTTCACTAAGCATGATGCCTTCCAGATTCCTCCATGTTATGAAATGTTTCACAGATTCATCATTGTTCTTTATTGATGTGTAGTATTCCATTGTGTGAATATACCATAATTTATTTATCTATTCATCTGTTGATGCGCGCCTTGGTTGCTTCCATCTTTTTGCTATTGTAAACAGTGCTGCAGTGAACATGGGTGTGCATATATCTGTTTGTGTAAAGGCTCTTAATTCTCTAGGACATATTCCAAGGAGTGGGATTGCTGGATCGTATGGTAGTTCTATTTCTAGTTTTTAAAGAAGCACCAAATCTATTTCCAAAGTGGTTGTACCATTTTACATTCCCACCAGTAGTGTATAAGTGTTCCAGTCTCTCCACAACATCTCCAACATTTATTCTGTTGTGTTTTTTGGATTAATGCCAGCCTTGTTGGAGTGAGATGGAATCTCATTGTAGTTTCGATTTGTGTTTCTCTAATGGCTAATGATTGTGAGCATTTCCTCATGTATCTGTTAGCTACCTGAATGTCTTCTTTAGTGAAGTGGCTGTTCATACCTTTTGCCCATTTTTTAACTGGGTTATTTGTCTTTTTGCCCTTGAGTTTTTGCAGTATCATGTAGATTTTAGAGATCAAGTGCTGATCAGAAATGTCATAGCTAAAAACTTTTTCCCAGTCTGTAGGTAGTCTTTTTACTCTTTTGGTGAAGTCTTTGGATGAGCACAGGTGTTCGATTTTTAGGAGCTCCCAGTTATCTAGTTTTTCTTTTGCATTGTTAGTAATGTTTTGTATACTGTTTATGCCATGTATTAGGGCTCCTAGCATTGTCCCTATTTTTTCTTCCATGATCTTTATTGTTTTAGATTTTATATTTAGGTCTTTTATACATTTTGAGTTAGTTTTTGTGCATGGTGTGAAGTATGGGTATTGTTTCACTTTTTTACAGATGGATATCCAGTTATGCCAGCACCATTTGTTAAAGAGACTGTCTTTTCCCCATTTAGCTGACTTGGGCTTTTGTCAAATATCAGCTGGCCTGAGCTCCTTTTATCCCTATGAAAGTGTTTAGGTCTGGCCAGTGGAAACAGTTTTCATTACACACTGCCGTGTTGCCTTATCCACCTTGGAGCAGCAGTCTGGAATATTTGCTATAATTTACAATACTCTGAGGATATTTCAGTTTTACTTTTTTTAAAAAGATAGCCATTGACCTGAACTAGAATTACAGGGATGCTCAGTTGCTGCTGTGGATAGCAACAATTTATAAGGCAATCTACACTAACACGTCCTTAAATAAGTTACTTATTTCTCCATTCAAATTCCATTCATTCTTTTCCCTTTCATGGCAGAAGCTATGCCACGTAAAAGTATCTTTACACAAATGGTCTTGTTGGGGTTTCTGTCTTCCATTTAGAGATGGCCTTATTGAGTAAGACATCAGGGGAACAAGAAAGGACCTCTTTCCTCCTCCAGCTAACCAACCAACCAATCAGCCAACTCAAACCAACCAATCAACCAACCATGGGAGCCATTATTCCCAAGGTTAAATTCATACAGAAGTTTAAATGACTATGCTCAGATCCTTTCTTGAGTGTTTTTATTACTACATCAGGTAGTTGAACATAAAAGGGCAAACAGGAGTTAAGGGGGTGGGAGGAGATTGTTGAAACTGGAGGGCTGTGGTCATTTTACATACCTTACACATCATTTCTTTGCAATTTTGTTTAGGGTTAGCCTATCAACTATACTGCATGGATCAGGACTGGGCTATTTTAGAAGAAATTCTCTTGAATACTTAATGAGTAAGACTTGGTGTGACCAATGAGCTCATAGATTTGCCAGTTATTCTGTTTTGAGGCCCCCATGATCCTCCTCATACTTTCTCTGTTCAGCCATTGCTACTCATATTGATTACAGGGCCTTCTGACACTCAGTTATCTCTTCCACAAGGTTACCATCTCACTGGACGTGGCTCGTTTCACTGCTGTGATCCTGAGGCAGGAAGTTGTGTTGGGGACATGAGTACTTTTCTCAGCTTGTGATAGTTTAGAAATTCCCTTTCTAGGGCATCTACCCATCCCAGTGGCCAAAGCCACCCCTTATTTCTAGGTACTTACGCTTTCTTGATAACTCACTTTGTGTGTGTGTGTGTGTGTGTGTGTGTGTGTGTGAAGAAAGATGTTTTTAATTTAGTTCAATAAAGAGGTGTTTACAGTATCTACTACGAGTAAGACACTATTTCAGGTATTGCAGGGGTTCAAAGGTGAGTGAGACATGGACTGAGGACTTGAGTTCTTAATATTAAAGTGGGGTAGGGAGATGGGGTGCAGAGTGGTAAAGAAACTGAAGGCAGAGGATTTTAAGTATTTCATTGTATTAAAAGGAAAGGAAGATCACGTACACTAGAAGTGGCATCCTGATCTGCTCAGGTGTACTGGTGTTGTTGTTATAGTTCTTTTTCATTTTTTTTTTTTGTGAGGTCTAGGGTTAATTCATAAAAATGAGAAATTGATAAAAGAAATATTTTTTTATAGTATCTGCTGCTGGACAGGAAGGGCCACATAAATCAGACTACAACAGCCTGAGACCAGAAGAACTAGATGGCGCCTGGCTACAACCGATGACTGCCCTCACAGGGAACACAACAGAAAACCCCTAATGGAGCAGGAGAGCAATGAGATGAAGACCTCAGATTCTCATAAAAAGACCAGACTTAATGGTCTGGCTGAGACTAGAAGGACCCCAAAGGTCATGGTCCCCAGACTTTCTGTTAGCCCAAGACAGGAACCATTCCCAAAGCCAACTCTTCAGACAGGGATTGGACTGGACTATAAAACAGAAAATGATACAGATGAGGAGTGAGCTTCTTGGATCATGTAGACACATGAGACTATGTAGGCAGCTCCTGTCTGGAGGGGAGACAAAAAGGCGGAGGGGGACAGAAGCTGGCTGAATGGACACAGGAATACAGGGTGGAGAGAAGTATGCTGTCTCATTAGGGGGAGAGCAACTAGGAGTATATAGCAAGGCGTGTATAAGATTTTGTATGAGAGACTGACTTGATTTGTAAACTTTCACTTAAACCACACACACACACACACACACACACAGAAGTATCTGCTCCTTGATTTGTGTAAGTGGAGCAGTTACTGGCTCTCTAGCTTTCTGCTTTTTAAAAGCTTGCCTTTGATTTAAGGCTCTAAAAAAGGATTTTTTTTTTTAGCTTTCAATGAGTAAAGTGGACTCTGTTTCTTAGCGAATTCTTGATTATTCAGGAGCAAATTATCTAGTTGGAGAATTATCTAAGTTGTCCTCATTTCCTCCTCCTTTTCTTTCTGCCTCCCGTTCTGTCTTTGTGTCATTTCTATATGTTAATGCCTCCATGGCTAGTAGAAAGGAAAAGAAAGTATTGCAAATCTTTAGAAAGATTAGTTCAGAAAAAGCCTGGGATGGTTGGGCAGAATGAGGGTAGTTGGTGACCACTACTTTTTCTGGTCCATTATCATCAGGGAAAATTGAGAGCTGATGGAAGTCAATAGAACTGGATTTGCTGAGTGATTTAAGATTGGGGTGTGTCTTGGACAAAGGTGGGGGGAAGGTTCTTGATCTGAAACAGTGTATAGTTTTTCCTTATTTTATACGTTGTCCTAAGCTATGGCCTGCATTATATAACAATTTTATGAAATCTCACTTGACATGTTTCTGTAGTGGTTTTTTTTTTTTTTTGATACAGTATTTAAATATCTAAGCCTAAAATAAACTTCCTAGAAGAGTAAAAAAAAGAAGAGTAAGCTGGGTTAAAAATGGTTACAGGTATAAAATGCTTCCAGAAATCCGTGAGAGAAACGTGAGATCATTTTGGATCCACACACTTAACTCTAATGTGTCTCAGGCAATTAGAGTTTATGGCAAGTTAGCAATTGTCATTCAGTATTAGCATCTATGGTTAAAATATGAGTACTTTAAAAGGAATGTATTTATGGTTCCTTCTTTTTTGTGGAAACCCTGGTGGCGTAGTGGTTAAGAGCTATGGCTGCTAACCAAGAGGTCAGCAGTTCAAATCCGCCAGGCGCTCCTTGGAAACTCTATGGGGCAGTTCTACTCTGTCCTGTAGGGTCGCTGTGAGTTGGGATTGACTCGACGGCAGTGGGTTTGGTTTTGGTTTTTCTTTTATTGCAGGAATGCTTTGGTTTACCAACAAGTGTTTTTTTGTTAGGATCCCTTCTAGGTCTGTAAATGGACAGGAAGCTCTCTTCCAAGGAATTCCTTCCTTCAGCTATTTTAAAAGTAGTGTGAGCAAGGAATAACACACATTAAGATAAAATGCTTAACGGGTCACCCAGATTCACTTGCAGTGAATTCAAAGAAGTTGATGAATGTGCAGCTGTGGTGGAAGAGTGTTCATTAGTGCTGAGAAGGAGACTCTGCTGACGCTTTTGACTTTTCGAAGACAGCATATCCATATCCACATTCACAATGCCTTTGCTGTTACCATAGCAATTAAGTCAGGTTTCTCTCTGTCTTTCCCATATTCAAAAGGACTATCAAGGTGATTGATACTCCATGAATGCATACTTTCACATAGGAGGAGAGGCATAAGTTTATATTCTGACCTCTGGATAAGATTTGGTAAAGCCCCTTTCTCTCCTCATTCCACCTTCCCACGAGCTAGATTTCAGTTCCCAAGTACCCTGTGATGTTCTGTGCCATTTATTGGCCTCTGAATACTACAGAGATTGGAAAAAGGCATTTTGGAAATAAACTTCAGACATGGAATTTTGAAAACAAACACCAACTGCCTGAAGCACAGACTTACAATGAAAGATTAAAAACAATCGGTTGTTTGATATAAAGATTAAAGAACACTTAAAGGTCAATTAGTCCCAAAGAGAAAAGGCTATAAAATAAAATGAAGGAAAAGATCAAATGATTTATAATGATTTTTCCATGTAGATATGTGACTCATTTGGGGCCTTATAATTGCTCCCTAAGTATTCATTAAATTTTAATTTAATTTTTAAAAATTGGGATAAAATTCACATAACAAAATTAAGCATTTTAATAATTTTAAAGTGTACATACAACTCAGTGGCATTTAGGGCATTTACAATGTTGGGCAACCATCACCGCCGTCATCCCTAAGGATTTAATTGGCTGCACCCACTTTGTGCTTTGTACCATGGGCCGGTGAGGCAAAGATCCCAAGGCTGGTGCTGAATAGAAAAGTTACTCCCAAACCATTCCTGGCACAGACTTCAGACTCACACCTTCAACTCTGACATGGCAGTTCCACATATATGTCTCATAGGCATCTCAAAATTTACATGTTTAAATTTCTTGATCTTTCCCTAGAAATATACTTTATTTCTAGTCTTCACAAGTAAATTGGTTTGGGTCGCTGAGTAGGATTTGCAACCCTGGCTGCATTAGAATCACCTGCGTAGCTTGTTCAGAGTAATGTTATAATTTGGGGACAATGGCTGAACAACGTGATGAACCTAATTAATGCCACTGAATTGTACATGTGAAGACTGTTGAAACGTCAGATACTTTGTTACGTATATGCTTGCTACAATAAAAAACAAACAAACAAACAACCCTACCAATGCTTAGGCTTCACCCTCAGAGATTTGATTTGATCTGTCTGGGATCCACCGAAACCGAAACCCAAACCCATTGCCGTAGAGTCAATTCCAACTCATAGCAACCCCACAGGACAGAGTAGAACTGCCCCACAGGGTCTCCAAGGCTGTAAATCTCTACAGAAGCAGATTGCCACATCTTTCTCCTGCAAGTGGCTGGTGGGTTCAAACTGCCCACCTTTCAGTCAGCAGCAAGCGCTTAACCACTCTACCACCAGGGCTCCTTGTGTGAGGTCAGGTATTGTTATTTTCTGAAGACTCCCAGGTGATTTTAATGTGTAGCCAGGTTGAACACTACCACCTTAAAGTATGTTTTTCTTAACTGTACAGATGAAAGCATATTTTCTTACCTTTTTCAAAATGTGTTTTATTTGAAAATTTAAGAAATACAGCTCTTTTTATGATAGATTATATCCAATGATATAGTCTTCAGGTCTAAAAAAAGAGCCAAAGGTGGTATAGTTTCAAATGTCAAGCATGGGTTTTGTGATATAATTTTGCATGGCACATAGAGGTTTTTCTCTTCTTAATGAAAATAAATCCAAGGAATTTAGGCATATCACTAGGAAAGCAAATGAAGTAACTGATGCTTTAATGATTAATTGACTAAAATGTTGTAACTTTTAGAAAGGAAATTTCTCGATTAAAGAAATCATGCTTTTCAATTTTCAGAAGGAGGCTAGAGTTTCCGTTCCAGATGATAACAAAATCTGATAGAAATTACTTGATTTAATCAGGCCCATTTCTGTGTTTTGAAGTAAAGCTACTGATCTGGCATTTTTCATTAAGGCTTGACAACAGCTGGCTACCTTCCAGAATGCAGTACTGTGACAGAGATCATAAAGCTATGGATCAGCTCTCTTTACAATTTGCTTCAATTGATTATGTATACATTTCTTCACTCTCTGGTCTTGAAAGAAGGCTGCACTTGGGTGAGGAAGCAATATTAGAGTTTCAGTCACAGAGGACCATCTCTATAATGTCATGTTATACCTGGACACATCATCTTTTACATTATACCTTAATAGTATTTTTAGTTTCAATCTTTTCAGAAAGTGATTTTTAAATTGTACAATTTTTATTTTGATTGAATTATGTAGCTTTAATCAAGTCAATTAGAAGCAGTATTTAAGATCAGAAAAGTGTTGTTTAAACTATATAAGTACATAGTTCCAGGTGGGCAGTTGATTTTTATTTGCCCTTTCTCCCTCTTAGTTTGACTTAGAGATGTGCAGATGTGAGCTTTTAACTTTTTTTTTTTTTAAACTGTTATTACAGCTCTGCACTAAGCAATCATTTTCCAAGGCCATGGGGTATCCGTGCCTTGCTGAAAGCTGTATAGAATTCCACCTGCTGAGATTAAGCTAGAATTAAAGATATCGATCAGTTTAGACATCTTATTTAAATCTACTTAATAATGCAGCCCTAGAAGTTCAGTAACAAAATACCCAAAGAGAAGAGCAAAATTACATATCTTCCTTTTGTTCAAACTAAGGACTGACCTACAACACAAGTGCTTATGTGGACTGAAGTACTGATTTTTGTTAATGAAGAGAGCTACTTGTGGTTGAAAATGGATTGAATAAAAAAGAAAAATAAGATTTTGTGCTTTGGTTTTAATCATTTTTACCATGACGATGAGGTTTAGTCAGCAATTCAATGCCCTGGTGGTGCAAAAGGTTAAGCTCGGTTGCTAACTGCAAGATTGGCAATTTGAACCCACTCAGTGGCTCCTCAGGAGAAAGACCTCTCTCTGTAAAGATTACAGCCAAGAAAATCCTTGGGGCAGTTCTGCTCTGCCACATGGAGTTGCTATGAGTTGGAATCGACTCGGTGGCACCTAACAACAACAACGGCAACTACAATATAATTCCCAGTTATTGTGTGGATTAGCCCATGTGTATCTTGCTTGGTGCAAGCTGGTGCATACTGTGCTTACTGAGCGATCTGCCCCGGCATGAACCTTATTACGAACATTTATGAGTAAGTATTGTTGTCTCAGTAAAGATTCTGGCCTCCCCCGAAAGATAAGGTCAGAAGAGGTGCTGTCCTGATTTATCCTTGACATATTCACCACAGGTTCTCTTGTCTAACAGTCCATAACTAAGTAAGGCTTTGATTATACTACCTAATAATGGATACTCAAGTAGTTAGCAAAATGTTTCACTTTCTAGTGGGCCAACCATTGTAACTGGTAGAGGCTATACAAGATTCCAAGGAGCCCTGGTTGGGCAATGGTTAAGCACTGGGCTGCTAACTGAAAGGCTGGTGGTTTTAATCCACCAGCAGCTCCACAGGAGAAAAGACCTGGTGATCTGCTCCTGTGAAGATTACAGCCTAAGAAACCCTGTGGAGCAGTTGTACTTTGTCATACAAGGTTGCTATTAGTTGGAGTTAACGGCACCCAACAACAACATGCAAGATTCAAGGAGCCCCGGTAGAACAATGGTTAAGCGCTTGGCTGCTGACAGAAAGGTTGGCAGTATGAATCCACCAGTGGCTTCACAGGAGAAAAGACCTGGCGATCTGCTCCTGTACAGATTACAGCCTAGGAAACCCTATGGGGGCAGTTCCACTCTGTTATATAGGGTTGCTGTGAGTTGGAGTTGACTTGATGGCACACAACAGCAACAACAGAGAGAAAGATCGGGTTTTGAATTATCTTGTGTAGGACCCTCATAGTTCTTTTATCAGATACTTTAGCCAAAGGCTTTATTGAGTGCTTTGAATTCCGAGGTAGGTATGATTTTTTTGCGGGGGGAGGAGGGTGGTGAGTAAGGGTTAGGGTGGGAAAGGGGCATGCTGTTTGTAAGTGATACTTTATTCAATTTTCAAATTAGAAATATAAAATTAGAAATACAGAATGTTCCTCTAAAATGTACACAACTTTTAGATGTTAATAGCACAAACAACCTGTTGCTCTATTTTGTAGTCAACAGTGTTATGAGAGGGAGAATAACACAGTGATTAAAGCATGGAATCTTCATTGCTTCAGTTCTAGAGTGTGACTTTGCCAATTGTTAGCCACAGGACCCTGAGAAAATTTCTTCATCTCTTAGTGCCTCAGTATTCTCATCTGTAAAATTAGGATAGGAAAAGAAACTTCTCACAGACTTGTTTTGAGGACTGAATGAGTTAATGTGTCTTAAATCACTTATCATGTACACTGGGTTTATAATGTACAAAGTACAAGTGCTCAATAAATAGCTATTACTGTTGGCACTAGTGATAAGGTAACAGATATTGGTTAACAGTTGTCCATATTACATATTAAAATGTATATTGATATACTGTAATATAATAAAATCATACACACATTTTATTTGGGATATGTTGTTGAGTGCAGTCCACAGCTATTTCAACAAACCAATTGAATGTCAACCACGGACAGTTTTACATTGCTAGACTCTGAGGTTATAAAGTTTCCCAAATGGACATGTTATTTGGAAAAGAATAAAACTAGATCCTTTGTTCATCCTTCACACCAAAATAAACTTTGAGAGATCGAAAGTTTAAACCTAAAACTATAGAGCCATAGAAGTACTGGTGGAGATGTGGGTGAATATTTTTACATCCATGGAGTAGAGGAGGATTTAGTATTTATTGACAAGAATATCAGAAGGCCTAAAATAAAAAATTGCTACATTTGACTACATAAGTTTATAATGACTGAAGGAGGAAACACCAAAACAAAGTCAAATGTGAGACACAAACTGGGAAAAATAATGACAGCACAGATGATAGACAAGAGTGAATTTAATTACCAATCAGCTGGAGAATGACAAACAGCCTAAAGGAAAATTACAAGAACAGGCCATTCCCAGAAAAAGAAATTACAAGTGGTGAGTAACGATATGCAAAGGTCCACACTATAATTCAAATAAACTTAAATCAAAACAAGATATCTAATTTTTCATTTATTGTGAATGGGGGTGGAGGTGTAGGCTAGGAAGAGACACACATATGAATAGATCATCACCATTTTCAGAGTCCCCATGTCAAGGGAGAACAGCCTTTGGGGGTAGGATTATCTTGGTCTCTGACCTGAATACCCAGCCTCCTCCTTATCTCTGCTTTCAAGATGACCTCTTGAGTGTGACACCACTGCAGTTTCGTTTTATTGGAAAAGTACCTTGGCAGATTACCTGTGATTTAATGAGGACTTTCAGCTGTGCATTAGTCATAAGTAGCAATTACTTCACATTCCTGTGAGAGCCAAGCATGGTCAACCTTTAAAAAGACTCTCTTCTGACAAGAGCCAGGGCTGAGTAGTGTGTGACAATTTGGTTGGATTTTGATATTGTTTTCTGAAACCTTCCATTGTCGATCCCTTCCCCAGAGGCCCTGTCTGTAGTGGAAAACAAAATAAACCAAACTCAACCCTTAGAGCTTCTGTGGTGGAAAGATTGGTTTGTTTGTGGGTTCATTTAGTCAATAAACATTTATTGAGCGCTTACTGTGTGTAATGATTAGGCACTATTCTAATCATTGGTGATTAGAATACATAGGTGAACATAAACTTTCCTGGGGCTTATTCTTCTGGGTGTGGGGGATCAGGGTCAGACAATTAAAAACAAAATTAAGAATTCCAGATGGTTGCTATAAAGAAGATAAAATCAGGTAATAACGTGTGGTGGGGTGGAGGTGATCATTAATACATATTATCAATATACATTACAGTGTTTCTCCAGCTCTAATGAGAATCAGAATCACCTCAAAATCTTGTTAAAGCATGGATTGCTGGGTCCTTCCTCACAGTTTCTGATTCGGTAGGTCTAGAGTGGGGCCTGGGAATTAACATTTTTTAACAAGTTTTCGGGTGACACCACTGCTGCTGTCCTAGAGACCACACTTTGAGAACCACTGCTATAGGGTACAGGGGGGTCAGGGAAAGCCTCTCCAAAGGGGGCATAGTTGGGTAGAGACCTGAAGGATGGGAAGGAGCCAGTGATGTGAAGATCAGTGGTAGAGGGTGGAGAGTGGAAAAGAGCTTTCTAGGCAGAGAAGAGAAGCTGTTTGGTGTGAAGAATGCAAAGACAGCAGCCAGGCTGCAGTGTAATGAATAAAGGAGGCAGTGGCAGCAGATGAAATCAGAGGAAGATAGAGAGCAGGACATGTAGAACTGTGACTCTCTACCCTGAATACTCACTTAAAATCAAACAAATGCCTGAGCATACCCCCAGAGATTCTGATTTAATTAATCTGGGTGCTACTTAGGTATTTTTAAAAGCTCCTCTGATAAGCAGCCATGGCTGGGAATGATGGATGTGGGTCCTTTGGGGCCATGGAAACTTGATTCTATTTCAAGTGTGATGAAAAACCATTGGGAGAGTTTTAAGCAGTAGAGGACATAATTGGGTTTAGGTTTCTGGCTGCTGGATGTAGAATGGATTTTATAATGGGGTAAGAGAGAATGAGGGGAATAAGTTAGAAAATATTATGATTGTCCAGGTTGAAAATGTTGTTGTCTTAGACCAGGTGACTGTGATGGGAATGGTGAGAAGCGGGATACAGGGTGGTAGATGGAATTTTGGGGGTAGAACAGAAAGTACTTGCTGATGGATTGTTATAAGAAGAAAGAGAATTCAAAGATGACTTCAAGGTCAATTTTCAACTGAGTGAAAGGTGATGACATTAACGGAGAACATTAGAGTTGAAGCAGGTTTGGGGGGAAATTCAAGAATTTTGTTTTGGACATGTTAACTCTGAGATGCCTTTTAGGATAAGTTAAGAACTGGGATACTTTTAGGGAGAGGACTAGGACTGAGCTGGTGAGATAAGTGACTTGCCCCTTTGACAGGCCTGTTGTAATAGCTAGCTACCAAAACCAAATCCATTGCCATCAAGTCAATTCCAACTCATAGTGACCCTGTGGGACAGAGTAGAGCTGCCCCATAGAGTTTCCAAGGAGTGGCTGGTGGATTCCAACTGCTGACCTTTTGGTTAGCAGCCGAGCTCTTAACTACTGCACCACCAGGGCTCCAATAGCTAGTTAGGAGGGAGGATTATAGAAGAGGATTATTTTCACTGTGGATTTCACATGCATTTTAAGAAAATGTAAACATCTCTCCTATAATTTGTGGCTTTTTAAATGGGTGGATAGAATTACGGCAAGAGTTTCCTAGGGGTTTAAACCTGTGAGCTTAAGCTCGTGGCAAATGGTAGGCATTCAGTATATATTTGTTGAATGGAAGAATGAATGAATGAACTCACTCTCATATATCAAGCCCATTTATCATTTTGATGGGAGGTGTGGAACTAGATCACATTGTATGAAATGTCCAATGGTTAAAGATTATATTTCAATTTGATTATCATAAAGTCTTTAACTGGTCAAATGAATCCACTGAATCCAAAAGTACAAGCTGGTGAAGAAACCTCTGCAGAAATAATCCAGTGGTAAAATGACTGAAAGATAATTTAGGCAAGAGAGATGTTCAATTTGGGATTGTTTACTTTGCTGCCATGTAAACTCATTTTGTGCCTCTTTTAAAATAATTGATGAAGTCTCTTATATTCACGGATATTTGTGTGAGTAGGGTTTGTGTGTGGGGAACTCAAGTAAGCTTGTGCTTCATATTTGATCCAATGGTGGAGAACATACAGGGCTGTGGAAGTAAGAGCTGAGCTGACTTTGAGAATGTAAGTTCCGTACCCTCTAGTCACCTAAGGAATCTTCAGAACTTTTGGACGGGGTTTGTATTATAAGCTTTTGGACAGCAAATATGATCTGTCTCAATACAACTTAGGATTCTAGCTCTTTGAAAGCGATTTGACCCCACTGGCTCTTCTTCAGCTTCAGTAGATGTTTCATTAAACCCATCCTCCTGACTCAGGGAACTCTTGACTGTCTTCTCCAATGAATACAGTCTCTTTTGTGTGATCTCCTTTTATTTTGGATCTGGTTCTTCTCTTCTCCTATACCCATAGCCTATGGGAGACCAGTTCTTTAAACCCACAGGTAGAGGTCTGTTGTACCTTGTCTAGCACCTGCACCGAGAGAGATCTCTGGTCACTCAGAAAGGGCGTTCAGACATGACTAATATTCTGGAAAATCGTTTTCCTGATCATGAGCATAAGTGGGACATTTGTTTTCCAAAGATCATATATTGCTTAATCACATGGATTTAAACAGGAAAGGATTTATGACATACAAAAAATAAACAAACAAAACCAAACCTGTTGATGTCAAGTTGATTCTGACTCATAGCGACCCTATTGGACAGAATAGAACTGCATCATAGGGTTTCCAAGGCTGTAAATCTTTACAGAAGCAGACTGTCACATCTTTCTCCCACAGATTGGCTGCTGGATTTGAGCTGACAACCTTAATCACTGTGCCACCAGGCTCCTTATGGCATATCAAGCAGTAGAAAAGATTACTTCATTGACTAGAATAAGAAGACAACAAAAGATTTAGTATTAGCCATCTTCCAAACCTCAGAACCAGTACCTTAAAAATACTCTGTATACTGAAACATTAGTCAGCCCACATGTTTTTGGAGGAAATTATAAGAAAAATTTAAAAATACTTAAATATTTCTCCTGAGCCTATCGTGCTATTTCAGAATTTGCTAAATATAAGTAGGCAGAATTGTAAGATAGAAATGTGGCTTTTATGTGGATATTGACCTTTTGACTTCAATGTAATAGTTGCTTAATATTCTCCTATAATGAAATTGTTTCCAGTAATAAAATTGTACTGCAAAAACTTCTTAGGTTATCTGAGACCAAAATTAGACACCTAGAATAACAAGAAAATAATTCTTGCCCGAGGGCTCCTCTAGATGAGGAGAAACTTGGTTGAGAAATCATTGTAATATATTCCCTCCTGTAGAAGTTGCTACTTAGGAGGTTCATTATAGTCTAGCTAAGAATTTGGAGGGGGGAGTGGTGGCAATAGTGGGCCGAGAAGGTCAGGGATATAACAGGTCTTGAAAGCCTATAAAATTTATGGCCCATGGTTAAGTTCAATGAAGGTTTACTTTTGAAATGAACAATTTTCATAGGTGCTAATCTTTGAAATAAAAATTGTATACAAATGCCTATAGTAGTCTACTGTTGTTTCTCCAACTCTACCCTCGTCCTTTCTTCTGGGAACAGCACTACCCTCCCTTGGGGAATGGCTTTAGCTTCCAGCGGGAACCACATTGTTTTGTACGTGACACTGTCCCTTTCCTATTCCCACCTGTATTCTTACCATGGACATAGCTGACCGGTAAGGAGTGGGTACCAGACTCAAGCTGGGCCTTTCAAAATCCTTCCCCTCAAATTTTCAGACTGGAATTGGGAAAGAGTCTAGAGGCTATCTTTTTGGCTGTGGAATTTGTAAGATGTGAAACCCAGAAGCTTCTGAGGAGGAAGGCAGCCTATAGAGAGAGGATCAGACTATGGAGAGAAGCAGTTTGAGTGTTCAATCTTTTAATAACATGAGATACGTTAGCATTCTTCCTGTGTATTTTCATTTTGCTCAGACTAATCCAAACTAGGTTTCTATCACTTAACTAAAAGAATTCTGACCAACACGTAAACACTGTCAGAAAAGATTTTTGTTAAACTAGGATATTGGCATAAAGGAAACCCTGGTGGCGTAGTGGTTAAGTGCTAAGGGAGCTAACCAAGAGGTCGGCAGTTCAAATCCACCAGGCGCTCCTCAGAAACTCTATGGGGCACTTCTGCTCTGTCCTATAGGGTCGCTATGAGTTGGAATTGACTTGATGGCAGTGAGTTTTTTGAGTTTATTGGCATAAAAGTAATTGTGGAGTTCATAAGACTCTGAACTGGTTGATTGTTGAACGTGACTGAGCAACATGGACTTGCATTGGTAGAAACCCCACTGATTGATTGATTGGCTTTTGATAAATATTGAATGGTTCATGAGGCCAGTGAAGAATTTTAAAGACAAATCAGTCTCTTTTGGTTAGTCAGGAATTGTCCCAACCCATTCTATCTGCATGATGAGCATTCCTGATTAATATATGAGGACTGATAGGTCCCTGTCACTCTGTCCCCTAGCTGAGCAAACAGGTCTTTCCTGAAATCTGAGTGAGGACAGCCTGGAAGTATAGGACTGGGGGCTGTTTACTGGCAATATAAGCAAGTAGTGAAAGTTTGCCCTCATAATCCTTCCATCTTCTTATAGCCTGTCTTTATGAAATTCCTTGGGTGTCCAAGAAAGTGCTTTTTCAGGAAATCAAATAACATACTTTAGACTTTTTACTTATTTCTATCCTGTCTTAAACCTTTCCAACCCTGAGGCAGAACTCTGTTGGTGATCAGCTAAGGAATTTGATAAACTGTCTGCGCAAAGGTGAAATTCATTGATAATGACCTATTTTGTTGCCCTTCCCAGTTACCCAGAAAACCCAGTGCCCTCGAGTCGATTCCGACTCATAGCGACCCTATAGGACAGAGTAGAACTGCCCCCATAGAGTTTCCAAGGAGCTCCTGGTGGATTCAAACTGCCGTCCCTTTGGTTAGCAGCTGTTTTAATTCAGAGGATTGAGTTAGTTCTGGATTTAAGATACTATAGTAAGAGGAAGGGGGAGGTTTTTATTTGTGAAGACAGCACCCAGTAGAAGCCATTAAACTTATTTATGCTGAAATTTTTCTCTTAATGGTGAGCTTCTTATAGAGCATAACCATTTTTGATAAATAGTATTTTAACTCATGCTTATGTTGGTTGGATCCTACATGATTGCTCTTGTATGGATGAATCATACCTTTATATAGTATACTAATAAGCACAATTTGTGGGGAGCTAACATGTTTTAGATACTGCTGATCCTTTCATACCTTATTTAATTTAATCTTCAGAACAATGTGATCAGGTGGGTATCATTATCCTTATTTTACAGGTGAGGATAACTAAAGCACAGACAGATTAAGCAGTTTGGCTAAGTTTAGATGGTAAATGGGTGGGATAAACTGGGTTTGCTGACTCTGAAACTTCTTTTGTCTGCTACATAATCTCCAAAGTTTGTGTTGCCAAGCCTGTACCATTCTGATAAGCTCAAAAGACACCAGTGTTGCTTCCTTCAAACTGGATTCCTTGCTTGTGTGAGTTAACTTCTCACCCGTGAGGAAAGCCTCTGGCAACTTGCCAGGATCACAATTTAACCCAATTGTGGAAGAGTATTGCTGTTAACCAGGAATCAATAAATGATGGTTCACAGACTGAGTCCAGATTGCTTGCTTGCCATTTTGTATATTAAATTCTTATCGCATATATAGTTCCCCCAAATTTCTCCCAATCTGTACGTTGCATCTCCACTTTGATGATGAAGTCCTTTGATGCATAAAAGTTTTAATTTTGGTGAAGTCCAATTTATCTATTTTGCCTTTTGCTGCTCATGCTTTTGGTATCGTATCTAAGAATCCATTGTTAAAAATTAGTCCAGAAGAACTACCCTATGTTTTCTTCTACAAGTTTTGTGTTTTTAGTGGTTATATTAGGTCCTTGATCCATTTTAAGTTAATTTTTGTATATAGTGTAAGGTATGGGACTAGTTTCATTCTTTTGCATGTGTTGTTGTCCCAGCACCATTTATTAAAGACTATTCTTTCCCCACTTAATGGACTTTGCACCCTTTGCAAAAATCAATTGACTATAGAAGTATTGCCTGCCCTCATCTCCACGGATGTAGTCAATTTGATTCCTGTGTATTTCACCTGGTGAGGTCCACGTGTATAGCTGTTGTTTATGTTGTTGAAAAAAGGTATTTACAATGAATACATTGTTGGTCTTGCAAAATTCTGTCATGCGATCTCTGCCATCATTTTTATCACCAAGGCTATATTTTCCAAATACTGATCCTTCTTTTTTGTTTCCAATTTGTGCATTACAGTCACCAGTAATTATCAGTGCATTTTGATTGAATATTTTGATCAATTTCAGGCTGCATAAATTTGTTCATCTTTGGCACTAGTGGATGGTGAGTGAATTTGAGTACACAATTGTATTCCCTGGTCTTCCTTGTAGGTGTTATTATCCTGACACTGACAGTGTTGTACTTCAAGATAGATCCTTGAAATGCTCTTTTGATGATGAATGTGATGCCATTCCTCTTCAATTTGTCATTCCTGGCAAAGTAGACCATATGACGGTCTGATTCGAAATGGCCAATACCAGTTCATTTCAGCTCACCGATGGCTAAGATGGCTAAAAAAAGGATGGCTAGGATATCGATTTTCAAGCGAACAATTTCATTTTTGACAACTTCCAATTTTCTTGATTCATACTTCATACATTCCATGTTCCAATTACTAAGGGATGTTCATGGCTGTTTCTTTCCATTTTAAGTCATGCCACATCAGCAGAAGAAGATACTGAAAGCTTTACTCCATTCATGTCATTAGGGTCGACTCTACTTTGTGGCGGCAGCTCTTCCCCAGTCATAGTCTGAGTGCCTTCCAACCCAAGGGGTCATTTTTCAACATTGTATCAGATAATGTTCTGCTGCTATCCATAAGGTTTTCCCTGGCTGATTTTTTTTTTTTTTCTGAAGTAGATTGCCAGGTCCTTCTTCATAGTCTGTCTTAGTCTGAAAGCTCTACTGAAACCTGTCCACCGTGGGTGACCCTGCTGGTATTTGAAATACTGGTAGCATAGCTTCCAGCCTCACAGCAACATGCAAGCCACAACTCTATGACAAAATGACAGACAAGTGATGAGAGACATTTTATTTGGATCCACGATCAACTCCACGGAAGTAGCAGTGAAGGAATCAAAGACATACTGTATTGGACAAATCTGCTGCAAAAATTCTCTTTAAAGTGTTAAAAAGCAAAGATGTCATTTTCAGGACTGAGGGGCACCTTACCCCAAGCCACAACTCTATGACAAAATGACAGACAAGTGATGAGAGACATTTTATTTGGATCCACGATCAACTCCACGGAAGTAGCAGTGAAGGAATCAAAGACATACTGTATTGGACAAATCTGCTGCAAAAATTCTCTTTAAAGTGTTAAAAAGCAAAGATGTCATTTTCAGGACTGAGGGGCACCTTACCCAAGGCATGGTATTTTCAATTGTCTCACATGCACGCAAAAGCTGGACAGTGAATAAGGAAGACTGAAGAAGAATTGATGCATTTGAATATGGTTTTGGTGAAGAATATTGAATATACTATGAACTGCCAGAAAAATGAACAAATCTATCTTGGAAGAAGTGCAGCCAGAATGCTCCTTAGAAGTGAGGGTGGCAAGACTTCGTCTCGCTTACCTTGGACATGTTCTTAGGAGGGACTAATCCCTAGAGAAAGACATCATGCTTGGTAAAGCAGAAGGTGAGTGAAAAAGAGGAAGACCCTCAACGAGATGGATTGACAGAGTGGCTGCAATAGTGGGCTCAAACATAGCAACGATTGTGAAGATGGTGAAAGAGCGGGCAATGTTTCATTCTGTTGTACATTAGGTTGCTGTGAGTTGGAACTGACTCAGTGGCACCTAACGACAACAATTGCCTGTTATTTGAGCACAGAATAATTCCTTGGGGTTAGTGAGAATTATTTGCAATTACCTTATGGTGGTTGAGTTACGAACTGTGAATCTATGGGTATCTAATTAGCTTCTTGTAATTCTGATTCCAGGGAGCCCTTGTGGTGCAGTGTTTAAGCACTTGGCCGTTAATCGGAAGGTTCAAACCCACGAGTCACTCCGCAGGAGAAAAGACCTGGTGATCTGCTCCCATAAAGATTTTAGCCTAGGAAACCCTACAGGGCAGTTCTACTCTGTCCTATAGGGTCGCTATGAGTCGGAATCAACTTCAACGGCACACAATAACAACGATTCTGATTCTTAGAGCTATATCAGAGATAGTTCAGACTTACAGGTTCTGGGTGAACCAGAATCATACTCTTACTTAGACATTAATGTATCAATAATTAACATCTCATAATTTACTCCATTACAGAGGCCTCTGGATTGATTAATATATTGATACTCTTCTATCAAATTGAGTTAAATCTATAAATATAAAAATCTTTTGTGTTTTTAATAGTACTTTGTATATTAAAAAAAAATATTGCCATATGTTTGCTAACTTCCTAAATAGACACCAATGCCTTCGTGGAATAAATCTGCATGAATGTTTACTTGTCTACAGTGTGGAAACAGTACAGATATCTATGATGGAACAAAGGTGAAGCAATCTTGCCTGTGTGTACATGACCAGTTTATGATTTTTCTGCCTTGACAGTACTCTAGTATATAATACTGGGGATGACCCCCCCTCCCCCGCCACCAGTTGGATACGTGGATATTTAGAACTTGTGAGGCCTGTGAGAAACAGTGTGTGAGGCAGTGGAAAGCACCTTAAGCTGGCAGTGAAAAGACATAATTTTTCATTAGCAGCTACAGGACCTTGATCCTCAGTTTTCTTGGCTTTAAAATGGGATGATTGAGTGAATCAATCTGCAGGTTTCCTTTTGGTTTAAAAGCTGTATTTCTTCTAATACAAGATAATTGCAGATTTGTTTTCTGCTGTCTGATCACAAAGGCTTTTTGAAAATAGAAGAAAACCTACCACAAAGAAGAGTGCTGCTCTTAAGGATCGGAATCGAAGGCAGGAAGACCTGCAGAGAGCCTCAGCTTAGTTTCTCAGATGGTTTGCCTCCTGTTTCCTTCAAAATGATGGGGAGAGATTTTAATCTCTATCGTGTTTCAGCATCTGTGGTTTCTTTCACGAGCAAGCATCAAAATGGGTGTCAAGGACCACAGAGTAATTTAGAGTAGTACTGTTGTAGTATATAATGAGTACGTATTTGAGAAGAACAGTTTTAGAGACACTTGTTTGCTAAAGTGTGATTATATTCAGAAAGGAGAATCTTTGTGACAGCAGTTCCAGACTTATGTGATTTTTATATTTAAACTCATTAACAGCAGGGGCTGTTTCTGGCATTCTGCGACAGGTAGTGTTCAGAATCATCCTAGCTCCTTCCTCTACATGAGAGTTATGAAGAACCTCTGACAGAACTCAAGAAATAACAACCAGTAATAACGGTGGTTCATTTTAATTTTGAGGTTAAAAAGTATTAAAGTAAATTTTCTCTTTGAGCACATGTATGTGTGTGTGTGTGTGTGTGTGTACAAAATGCATGAAGGGTGAGAATGAAATGTTTTTAGAATTTGAGAATAATATGCAGAAAATTAAAAAAACTACTTGCCATGGAGTTGATTCTGACTCATGGTAACCCTATGTGTGTCAGAGTAGCACAGTGCTACATAGGATTTTCAATCACTGATTTTTCAGAAGTAGATTGCCAGGCCTTTCTTCTGAGGTGCTGCTGGGTGAACTTGAACCTTCAACCTTTCAGTTAGCAGCCAAGCACATTAACCATTTGCATGACCCAGGGACTCCATGTGAAGAATTACTACACTGGAATTAGGAACAGTTTAATTCCAGTGGGCATGATCTATATTCATTTTCTAGGCTGTGTGTATGCTAATTAGTATCAGAATATTCCACATTTCAGGAACAGCTGTCACTTCCATTAATCTTTTCCTTCCCATTCACATGCCCATGACCTTAGTTTGGGCAGTTATTGCCACTCTTCTTGATTATTGTAGCAGTTGCCTTGCTTTTCTCCATTTCTTACTCTTTTCTAAATACCGTCTTGAACACATTCACTGAATAGATCAAATCCAGATATGATCAGGTCAAAGCCTTCAGTGACTTCTCATTGCCTAGCACTTTAGCTTATGGGGAAGGTCCTTGACAGTCTGGTGGGATTCCAGCCTTGCCCTCCAAAGCGCTCCAGCCAGTACTCCAAGTCCTAGTCAATTTTACGACTTGCTTTTATTTGATTGTTCTCTGTTCTTTTCTCCATAGGCATTTCCTTGTGCCACTTTTTTTTTTTTTTTTTAAATATATCTTTCTCCTTTCAATCTTAAAGTCAAATGAAACCCAACTTTTCAGGCCTACCTGAAAACCATTACTTCCATTCATCCTTTTCAATGCACTTATGTTAAGAGTAATCTTTCCTTTCTTCAACTTTGGTAGAACACCGACACTCTCTTAAAGCATTGTGGCATGTTCCTTTGGGTTATTACTGATATCTTGGATGTATCAGTATATATGTGTGTGTGTATATATATATATATTCTTTATGTTATATCCTTTTACTAGAAAAAATTTTTTTTTTTTTTAGATTATAACAACTCTTGGGGCATTGGTTATTTTTTTTTTTTTCGTTTTCCCCTTTGAACAGTATCTTGCACAGGCTTGGCCTTTATAACTGCTAGTTGAATGGGGCCACTGGATGAAGAATTTTGGTAAAACCTCTCCAGTAGCTTCTTTGTTCTTGCCTCTTCCTTTGATCTAGAAAGCTCTCTCTAATATGAAGTTGGTGAGTATTGTGTGATGTTGGGTACATGTAGACATGTTAAGTCTGCCTTTAGGCTGATAACTTGTAATCACTGGTATTCTAGCCCTAAATCCAGTTCTCAGATTGCTGATCCTCTCATATATTCTCAGGCTGTCTCCTCTACAGAGAACAGTTACTCCACCCTCGGCCCATCTGCTTCTGCTCAACTAGGACAAGCCCTCTTGGAGAGCCCGTTATCCTGCCTCAAGCTCTAAATGAAAGAATATCTACCCTTTCTGCCCAAAGTTTTATGTTGTCCACATCTTTATTTTCTTGGGCATATTCTCTCTTTCCCATGTCAAATCCTGTGGTAACTGTTGGGCTCTTTTGCTTTTATTTTTTTACCTTCAGTTCCCTAATTATGTCACTTAAGATCTTTAAAATATTTCCCATGTTTAAGTTGTCCTAAAACAGACTATTATTTAAAACAGACTAAGACTACATCATTAAAAGATTGCTTTTAACCTTCTCAAATTCAAACTGAAAGCAATTCTAGGTTTATATCTAGTGCTAAATGATCAAAAAGACCATCATATTTCTGGCCTCTCTCAATTTTCTCTCATGTTGCTTCCCTTTACTGGCCTGCTGACCCATCTGTCTGTGCAGGGTTGGTTTATTAGGTGATAACAGCTCTCTGGTTAAAAGTTTGTTGGGATAATAGTTGCAGATGAGTGAATTGAACTGTGTTTTTCTGAAAGAAAGACTTAAGTGTTCTATGTACCCATATTATTTCTAGTCTCCTTTTGTAACTACCGTATTTCTTTAAGTAGGTATTATTATGAGAATTTGTTAATGAAAAAATGTTGGGTCAAAATTTATACTTTTATTGATACTATAGCATGTATCAAGACTCATTTCTCCTATTGTTGTTGTTGTTGTTGTTAGGGGCCGTCGAGTCGGTTCCGACTCATAGCGGCCCTATGCACAACAGAACGAAACACTGCCCACTCCTGAGCCATCTTCACAGTCGTTGTTATGTTTGAGCTCATTGTTGCAGCCACTGTGTCAGTCCACCTCCTTGAGGGCCTTGCTCTCTTCCGCCGACCCCGTACTCTGCCAAGCATGGTGTCCTTCTCCAGGGACTGATCCCTCCTGACAATATGTCCAAAGTATGTAAGACTCAGTCTTGCCATCCGTGCCTCTAAGGAGCATTCTGGCTGTCCTTCTAAGAGAGATTTGTTTGTTCTTTTTGTAGTCCATGGTATATTCAGTATTCTTCACCAACACCACAATTCAAAGGCATCAACTCTTCTTCCTTATTCATTGTCCAGCTTTCACATGCATATGATGCAATTGAAAATACCATGGCTTGGGTCAGGCTCACCTTAGTCTTCAAGGTGACATCTTTGCTCTTCAACACTTTAAAGAGGTCCTTTGCAGCAGATTTACCCAATGCGATGTGTCTTTTGATTTCTTGACTGGGGCTTCCGTGGCTGTTGATTGTGGATCCAAGTAAAATGAAATCCTTAACCACTTCGATCTTTTCTCCATTTATCATGATGTTGCTTATTGGTCCAGTTGTGAGGATTTTTTTTTTTTTTTTTTTTTTTATGTTGAGGTATAAACCATACTGAAGGCTGTGGTCTTTGATCTTCATCAGTAAGTACTTCAAGTCCCCTTCATTTTCGGAAAGCAAAGTTGTATCACCTGCATAATGCAGTTTGTTAATGAGCCTTCCTCCAATCCCGATGCCCCATTCTTCTTCATATAGTCGAGCTTCTTTAATTATTTGCTCAGCATACAGATTGAATAGGTATGGTGAAAGGATACAATCCTGATGCACACCTTTCCTGATTTTAAACTATGCAGTATCCCCTTGTTCTGTTTGAACTACTGCCTCTTGATCTATGTACAGGCTCCTCATGAGCACAATTAAAAAAAAAAAAGTGTTCTGGAATTTCCATTCTTCGAAATGTTATCCATAATTTGTTATGATCCACACAGTCGAATGCATTTCCATAGTCAATAAAACATAGGTAAACATCTTTCTGGTATTCTCTGCTTTCAGCCAGTATGCATCTGATATCAGCAATGATATGGAATCATATTATCTACGAATAGAGATAATTTTACTTCTTTTTTTCCAATTTGGATACCTTTTATTTCTTTTTGTTGTCTTATTGCTCTGGCTAGGGCTTGTAATGCAATATTGAATAGAAGTGGTGAGAGTGGCTACTGTTGTCTTGTTCCTGATTTCAAGGGGAAAGCTCTCAGTCTTTCTCCATTAAGTATAATGTCGGCTATTGTCTTCTCATACATGCCCTGAATCATATTGATAAATTTACTGTCTATCCCAATCTTCCTTAGGGTTTTCATCAAGAAAGGGTATTGGATTTTATAAAATACCTTTTCTGTATCCATAAAGATGATCATGTGGTTTTTTTCCTTTGTTCTATTGATGTGGTGTATTACATGGATTGATTTTCTAATGTTGAACCATTCCTGCATTCCTGGAATAAATCCCACTTGGCCATGTTGTGTGACTCTTAATATGCTGTTGAATTCTATTCGCAGGTATCTTGTTGAGGATTTTTACATTTATATTCACAAGAGATATTGTCCTGTTGTTTTCTTTTCTTGTGGGTATCAGGGTTATTTTTGCTTCATAGAATGAATTAGGGAGTATCCTTCCTTCTCTATCTTTTTGAAGAGTTTAAACAGTATTTATGTCAGTTTTTCTCTAATTTTGAAAATTTTAATTCAACAAATATATACATTTGAAGGCATATGATAGAGAGTGTCTGAGCTAGGGGTTGGAGAGCTAAAAATATGAATAAAATATAACTTAAACCCTTAAAGAAGTAGATAGAAAAGAAGATCAGGGAATTACAGAAGGAAGATACTGCATAAGAAAAGCTTTCTCACTTTATTCAGACTACTTGGTACACAGCAAACTCTCTGGTACATGATACAGTCACTAAATGTGGTATTTAGCCTAATTAAATGTTCTAATCTCTAGAAAGTTACCATGAACATTACAGGCAGATTACTAAATTACAAAGAATTTGCATAAAATGAAATACACAACATCTAACACAGTGATTTTTGCTTTAGAAAGTATTTCAAGATCTTAAAGTGCTCCTGTGATCATTACAATAAATATTGGTTAGTATGTACTGAAAATGTGTTAGAACACCTGTGTCTAGAGAGTTCAGTACATAATGCTAATTATGTACAAATGCTTACATGTCTTACCTCATTTAATACTCACATCATCTCCATGAGGTTGAATAACTTGCCCACAGGCACTTACGTAGCTAGTAAGTGAAGGAGTTGGACTTTAAATCCAGGCAACTTGGCTCCAGAATTTATGCTCTTAACCACTAAGCTATTTTGCCTTTTAAGCACTCTTGTGTTATGCACACGTTAGTAGTGTGCGTAAGAATCATCTTGGGGAGCTACTAAAACACAGATTTCTGGGCTGCAGTCCTAGAGAGTTGGATTCAGTAGATCTGGAGGTAAGTCTAAGAATCTGCATTTTAACGAGCATCTGCATGATTCTGTAGTCCTGCAAGTATACTCTGAGAAATGTAGTACTGTATGTGCTGCCTCGAGTTTTTATATGTATATACATACATATAGACATATCTATAAGGAGTCCCTGGGTGGTGCAAACGATTAAACACTCGGCTACTAGTCAAAAGTTTTGTGGTTCGAGTCCACCCAGAGGCACCTCGGAAGAAAGCCTTGGTGATCTGCTTCCAAAAAATCAGCCACCGAAAACCATATAAAGCATATTTCTACTCCGACACAAATGGGGTTGCTCTCAGTTTGAATTGACTCTATGGCAACAGGTAGACATATCTGTAATGTCATCTCTGATTCTAGCAAGATTACTGCTCTGGCATGGTATACTGCAATGAGCACTAGGCCAAGAGAACTATTTATTTGTTTATGTATTAATTAATTAATTGCCTCAAACTAGCTATGTGACTTTGGCCAAGTCACTTAATTTCTCTCTGTTCCAAGGGTAAAACGCCATTTGTGAAATCTTTTGAGGTTGGGGTTGATGATCACTACTGTGTGATAGAAGCACCAAACTGGTGACCAGCGGGACACACTTTAGTTTGGCTTATCCAGGGTTGTCCCACCCAGTGTTTTTTAAAAATTATATTATTATTAGTTGCTAAGAAATTCAACATGAAAATCTGTATTTCTGGTTTCTTTAGAAAAAAATCCCAACAATCTGGCACCGCTGCATGGCCACAATGTAGCTGAGTCACAAATGACACCTATAGAGGGGCTTGGTGTCTCCAGGATCCCCTCCACTCCTCATAACTCACTCACTTGGTCTACTGCATTTATTTCTGTGAGTTTGTTGAGCTCCTATAGGCATTTGAATTTTTGACCCTTATCTCACTTGCTACTGAGCATCTGTGGCAGCTCCACTTCCCTGATTAAAAGTGACAAAGAGAAGAACTAGGATTTCTGAAACATAATGAATGCCTGTGCTTGGGCTGGGTAACAGCTTTTCATCGTGTCTTGTGTAGCTCATCACCTTTCCCAGGGCAGCCTTCTCTGGGCTCCTCAGAGTGCTCCCTTCTCTTGAATTTATGAAAGCAGTGCTTATATATCCTTGAACACTTTTTTTTTTTGTTAGGAGGAAGTAGAAATTGTGAACTGGGTTCTTCAGAACCACTGAGTGGAGTCACCAGGTAAAATGATAGAAGAACATTGATGTACAAATAAACCAAACCAAAACCCGTTGCTGCCGAGTCCATTCTGACTCATGGTGACCCTAAAAAAAAAAAAAAAATAGAACCTGCTAATTTTGCATGGATTAGGATTATTTTATGACGCTGTTTCAAATGTGAGTGTTACCTTTCCTATAGAAAGGCCGGATTTATAGGAAAACAGAATGGACAGTTGTTTAATAGTAAGATTTCAAAGGTAAAATGCCTCACAACTTCTCCAGTTGCTCTCTGAATGTTGAAATCGTTTTGACCAGGACAAAGTCATTCATTATGGGACAGGAAGTTCATAACGCAGAGTCCTCTGAGAGGAGCAGCACACATGGCCTGAACTGACACAGGAACAAAGTGCTGATGTTAGAGCCATTATTGCAAATACATTTTGACGGGGTCTAGGGAAAAGATGAAACCCAGGGGCATTGTTCGTCTGGAAATAGTAGAGGGAAAAAGGGCACAGTAAGGAAGAGGCTTAGAGGACCAAATCTACTTTACTGACTACTCAGTATGGTTGGCCTGGCTACATTCTTTTTTTTTTTTTTCCATGTTAACATGCCTATGGCCACTTTTTCTGGACAATAACCAAAAAACCAAGTGCCGTCGAGTCGATTCCGACTCATAGTGACCCTATAGCTATGGACAATATCATGTATGAATTGCCCTCAGAACCTTGAAAATTAATTCCATCAGGCATATAGTTCAGCAAATATGGTCTACTTTTCTGTGTTTCAAAATGTATTTCAGATGCATTGCATTGTTATGGTTTCTCTAGAAGCCATCCTTTGTATAATTCAGGAACATTAGAATCTTTGTCAGTTTCTTGGCAAACGGTATGCATTTATGTTCTATAGGACATACAGTTTTAGAAGCATTCTGGAATGTTCCCAAATTATATTTTGGAACTTAGCATTTGGTTACTCTTCAATAATTGAAATCAATAATAGTTTATAATAGTCATAAGCATGTTAATTTTAAATAGCTGCCATATTCCATTTCAGCAAGAATATTTTTTTTCTGTCGATTTTTCTGGAGTGCATATTTGAATATCGGTTTTTGTGTGCAAATTTTTTTCCTTGGTACTTGGATTCCTGTGGATAATTTGTATGAAAGACATCCTGAGAAACAGGATGTTTAGATTTTTAATGTCTAATGGTATGTTTTCTGCTTGGGAGACATAGCTTATCTCTAGATTTTCCATTCTTAGAACATTTCCTTTTACTTTGTCTTTCTATTAAGTTTGAATATATTAAGGCCATCATTAACTGTACCAGACCAAACCCATTGCCGTCAAGTTGATTCCTACTCATAGCAACTCTATCGGACAGAGTGGAACCGCCCTAAAGAGTTTCCAAAGCTGTAAATCTTTGTGGAAGTAGACTGCTGCATCTTTCTCCCTTGGAGCAGCTGGTGGGTTTGAACCACTGACCTTTTGGTTAGCAGCTGCGTGCTTTAACCACTGCACCACCAAGGCTTCTTTCATTAAGTCGAACCAGTTGCATATTTTCATCTTGAATAGATTTGTAGTTTTATTATTTTTTAATCCACCTAGTAATTTACTTGTAAGTCCCTTTCCCTTTAAATCATAGGAAAAGAAATATTATACTAAGCAAGTTTTATGCTTTCTATGCTGCCTTTTTGGAATAATTTTAGCAAATTACTGACTATAGCTCTTGGGAGATTGCTTAGTATGCCATTCTGTTAGGAACTGTAGTATTGTTTGGCTCAGAGACAAAATAAGCTTAGGTCCTAGGGCAGTTAACATCTTTTTCCTCCAACCAGATAATAGATTCTGTGTTTTTGAAAATGAAACTTCAGACCTTAGGGGATTATTTTTGATGTATAAGGATAGGTGGTAATGGTGCTTTCTCTTGGCCCAGAGACTGAGATACTTCCTGCCTCTTCAATTCAGGTAAAAGGGATGGAAAGTATAAGAAATATATTGTGTTTTAGAAAAATAAGTGGACTTGGAGGAAGGCTATATCTGTATCAGTTCTACGACAAATAGAAATGAATAATTTGCATTAAATAATAGAAATGGCCAAACTGTCTTTGGAATTTACATGGCATAGTGTATAGTTTTTCTTTTCAATGAGAGAAAAATAAACTGTAAAAGACTCTGTGCTTAGAATGACTTGTGAATTTTTTTCATAGCCACTTCATCTACGTTTTTGTCCTCCCTTCCCTGTTAGACAGATAGAAACATAAAAGGAAAGATGGTACATATATTTATGGGTCATTTAGGGTGTCAGTGAAAAGGCCACTCAGGGTAGCTATGAGCAGCTGCTGATGCCCAAGGTCACCATGTGCATTTTGGGGGCATTTAAAGCAGAATAAAATACAAATGGTTTTTCTATGTAATTACTTGATTAACCACATGTGGGTTACCTGTGGTGGTTTTAAAATCTCTGGCTGGCTTTTTCCTTTCACCCAGAGATTTTCTGTGTGCTGACTAACGTTAGCTAATGTCTTATACCAGTGTAGGCCCTAGGGACAGAATAAAGTCAGAGCCTGGGGCAGAACCAAACAAAGAAGAGGAGGTTGATGCTCCAACTTGGAGATTATAGGAACAGAGAGTGAGCAGGTGCTGACATCTTGGAACCCCAGGAAGCAGTTGTCTCTGTGACCTTACAAAAACCTACTTTCCTACTGTGTGGGAGAACCGCCACATTATGTCAGATGTTTAGTTCACTTTCAGCTTGCTTACTGATAACTTTGTCCTAAGTTTAGAAGTAACGAGTATCATTGGATACATACAGGCAACTGGAATTAATTCTAATCTGAGTAGTTCTAACTGAAATAATTAGTCTGCTCAAGTGCAGGAGCGCTGCTTTCTGTCTTATGCTTATTTATTTTGGGAGTTTCTTTAGTGACTCTCCAATGACTTGCTTGTATATTCATTATCTACTTGACAGTTAAAAAGGTGGTCAAAAAAGTTATGTCTCCCTCATGGTCCTACAAGAGAAGGTAGGAAACCCAGAGGAAAAATTACACCTTCTCTCTTGCTTTATTTTTAGTATTAATAAAATGTCAGTGCACTTTAAATGCTGAGCTTTATAATGAGCATGGACTTTGAATTACTTTATTCAGTTAAAAAGAGGCACAGAAGAAATTAGATGCTTCCTCACTTAGCTCATAGGCCTGATCCCTCAGATTTGGAAAAGTTATAGTCATTTGGGTGACTTGGTTTCTCCCTTGTTCTTGTAAGGCCCAATCCCTTCCACACGCTAGTAGTCGCTAACAGCTTCCTACTGGTGATGTGTATCTGCCTGAGTGGCTTCTACTGACCATAGTCATTATTCAGCTTAATTGTCTTTCATTTATTATTCCAGTGGCATTCTATTACCTCAGGGCAACTCAGAAGTCTAATTTACCTATGTGGATATTGCTTTCATGTATTACATTATGCTCTAGAATTTCTGCTTTTTAGGGGCCCCAAAATCAAGCCGTTTTGCTTAATTTAATTTAATTTTCACAAGCATCTTAGTCTGGGTTCTCTAGAGGAGCAAAACCAGTGAAGTGTATATAAATATATAATACATATATATTTTCATGTATATAAATCTACTTCAAGGAAATGGCTCATGCAATTGTAGGGGCTAGAAAGTCCCAAATCTGTGGGTCAAGTGACAGGCTGACGACCTCTGCTGGCCCACATGGTTTCAGGGGCTGATGAGACCAAAATTTGCAGGTCAGGCAGCAGGCCAGAGACTTCTGCAGCCTTATGTCCCACGAACCAGAGGTCAGGTGATGAGAAAAGTGCACTCGAGAAAAAGAGTGAGCTTTTCCAGAACATCCATTTATACGATGGAGGCAGGCCACGCCCCCAGGGAAACTTCCACTTCAACTGATTGGCTGCTCACATCAGATCGCAAAATGGAAAGTGATTATCTTAGTAACTGTCAAAGCACTGAGAATCATAGCCTAACCAAGTAGACAGATAACATTAACCATGACAACAAGTAAATTGGATTAGTTTAGATGGAACTCTGACTTTGGGAGAGTTAAACCCAAGTAGTCACATAAAACTCAGAAGTTTTGGAGGCCCCAAGAGGCCAGTCCAGTAGCCTCATCAAAGTGAATGCGCCACATAGTGTTATCGGAGATCCCCTAACGATGATAAGAAGAACAGCTGTCGTTTATGGGATACTTACTAGGTTTCAGACTTTATATATGTATCTAAAGACGACCATCTGGGAAAGTAGGGACACAGTTCAAAATCTATTTCTTTGCATTAAAAGACTTCCAGCATACCATATAGCAGTTCAGCTTTCCAATTTTACTTTCTGTCTCTGTGCTATTGGAATTTTTTTATCTGGTCAGAATGGTCAATTTATGGTTCTCTACACACACAATAAAAATAAAAATATATATTTTTATTTTTATTACACACACACAAAAAAATTTTATTTTTTACACATACACACACACACACACAGCCCTTGCATAAAAAAAGCCAAACTCCCCCAAAAATCAAACCCGTTGCCAACCCCCCCCCCCCCCAAAATCAAACCTGATTTTGATTTGGAGCGGCCCTATAGGGCAGAGTAGAACTGCCTCGCAGAATTTCCAAGGCTGTAAATCTTTACAGAAGTAGACTGCCAAATCTTTCTCTTTCAGAGTGGCTGGCGGCTTCAAACCACCAACCTTTTGGTAAGCAGCCGAGTGCTTAACCACTGTGCCACCAGGACTCCTTAGAATAGCTTTGCTGATGTTGTTAGGTTCTGGCTCATAGTGGCCCTATGTACAATAGGACAATACACTGCCCAATCCTGTGCCATCCTCATGATTGTTGCTATGTTTGAGCCCATTGTTGCAGCCACTGTGTCAATTCATCTCATTGGAGGTCTTCTTTTTCACTGACGCTTTGCTTTACCAAGCATGATGTCCTTCTCCAGGGACTGGTCCTTCCTGATAACTTGTCCAAAGTATGTAAGGTGAAGCCTCACCATCCTTGCTTCTAAGGAGCATTCTGACTGTACTTCTTCCAAGACAGATTTGTTTGTTCTTTTGGCAGTCCATGTTATATTCAATATTCTTCACCCACACTGTAATTCAAAGGCATCAATTCTTGTTTGGTCTTCTTTATTCATTGCCCAGCTTTTGCATGCGTATGAGGTGACCGAAAATACCATGGCTTGGATCAGGCAAACGTTAGTCTTTGCTTTTTCACACTTTAAATAGGTCTTTTGCAGCAGATTTGGTCGATGCAATAGTTCTTTTTATTTCTTGACTGCCGCTTCCACAAGTGTTGATCGTGGATCCAAGTAAAATGAAATCTTTGACAACTTCAATCTTTTCTCCATTATCATGATATTCCTTATTGGTCCAGTTGTGAGGATTTTTGTTTCCTTTATGTTGAGTTGTAACCTATACTGAAGGCTGTGGTCCTTGATCTTCATCAGTAAGTGCTTCAAGTCCTCCTCACTTTCAGAAAGCAAGGTTGTGTCATCTGCATAACACAGGTTCTTAATGAGTCTTCCTCCAATCCTGTTGCTGTGTTCTTCTTCACGTAGTTCAGCTTCTTGGATTATTTACGCAGTATACAGATTGAATAAATATGGTGAAAGGATACAACCCTGATGCACACCTTTCCGATTTTAAGTGAGTAACTCTAATGTATAAAATATTCCCAGATATATCCAGCACCTCTCTAAATGGCCAGGGAAGCCTGCAAGGGCAAGAGAGTTTTTTAAAAAAATTTTTTATTAAACAAAATAGCCTCTCAATAACAAAGTAGGACAATGTTAAGGAAATTAAAATTGTTCTTCTTGGTACTATATATATATATATATTATTATTTTTTTTTTCACTGCATGTCTGATTCTGCTGGGGGTTTTCAGAAGAGATTACCTTCCTTCTATCTTTCTTAAGAGCTAAGATTGGTCTGGGTGATGCGCTGGCTGATTCGGAGATGGCTGCTTTCAAAATTCTTAGTGAGTGCTTTAAAAAGACAATTTATAAAGAATTAGCCTCAAAGCGCATGTTTGAGTCTAGCATATGTTGCACTGTACATTTTTATAGGGTGTGTGCAGTGGCAATTTGTGCTCTATAATAGAGATGAGGTAACTGCTTTCTCAAGACTAGCCTCTGAATTAATTAGATGTGACCATCTTTGAGACATGTGAAATAAATCCCAGGCAAGTACTATTTATGGACGCTCCTTCGTTGGTGCCAGGAGTAACCTTGTTCTCCCCTGAGCTCCCTCATCATTTTATCTGTTCTGCACTGGGGCTTTCATCACCTCCTACCCCATGTTGTAGTTCTACCTATCTTCTCTTTATGTTCCTTTTTGCTGTTCACCTTTTTTTATTTTTTGGACTTTGCACCAACACCAGGGGTTCTCTAAGACACTATCCTTGACGAAATACAGAGGGATGTTGTCCGCTCTATAATTATGAGGTTAAAGATGCTCTAAATTGAAATATATATATATATATGGAAACCCTGGTGGCACAGTGGTTGAGTGCTATGGCTGCTAACCAAGAGGTTGGCAGTTTGAATCCTCCAGGTGCTCTTTGGAAACTCTATGGGGCAGTTCTCTGTCCTACAGGGTCACTGAGTTGGAATCAACTCAACAGCAGTGGGTTTTGGTGGGGTGTGTATATATATATATATATGATGTTATATTAATGAGTTTTCCTCCAATCCTGTTGCTGTGTTCTTCTTCACGTAGTTCAGCTTCTTGGATTATTTACGCAGTGTACAGATTGAATAAATATGGTGAAAGGATACAACCCTGATGCACACCTTTCCGATTTTAAGTGAGTAACTCTAATGTATAAAATATTCCCAGATATATTAAAACTCTAATGTATAAAATATTCCCAGATATATATATATATAAAATGTCTTTTAAGCAGGATCCCCGGTGGTGCAAGTGGTTTTCAGTCAGCTGCTAACTGAAAGGTTGCAGGTTCAAACTCACCCAGAGGATATACAGAAGAAAGGCCTGGTGGTCTGCCTCTGCAAAGATTGCTGTTGTTGTTTTAATTACTTGCCGTTGAATCAGTTCTGATTCATGGCGACCCCATGCGTGCAGTGTAGAACTGCCTCATACATAGGGTTTTCAAGACTGTGACCTTTCAGAAGCAGATCGCCAGGCCTGTCCTCCAAGGTGCCGCCAGGTGGGTTTGAACTACCAACCCTCCGCCCAGCAATTGAGTGCTTAACCATTTTTGTTTTTTAATTTTACTGTACTTTAGGTGAAAGTTTACAGGACAAATTAGGTTTTCATTGAAAAATTTATATGAAAGTTATTTTGTGACATTGGTTACAATCCCCACATTGTATCAGCACTCTCCTTTCCCTTTCCATCCTTGTTTCCCTGTGTCCATTCGTCGTTTTCCTGTCTCTTCCTGCCTTCTTGTCTCTGCTTTGGGGCAGGTGTTACCCATTTGGCCTCCTATGCTTTACTGGCTGTTCACATTTTTTGACTCACTATGTTTACTTAATAGATGTGATAATCATTGGTGTTTCCATCTCTTAGCGTTCTGGGCAGTTGATAGGATTGTACGTCCTTCTTTGGTCATGTGTTTGCTTTGGCCAATGAAATGTGAGCAGAAATAATACATCTCACTTTCAGGGCGAAATATTTCATAGCTCATGCTCAATTCCTACTTTCCCTTCCTGTTGACTGTGATGATTTGTCTGGTGTCCCTGATGTGATGGAGCCTGAGTCCCTGAATGACCGCAATGAACAGAGCCCCGTGCTAAGCTGCAAAGTCTGTGTTACTTGAGTGAGAAATACGTTTTTGATGTTTTAAATCACTAAGATTTGGGGATTATTTGTATATAGCGTAAACTATCTTGTCCTGACAAATCCACTAGACTTGTGCTCTCCAATATGGTAGCCACCAGCCACGTGTGGTCACTGAGCCCTTGAAACATGACTTGTGCAAATTGAGATGTGCTGTCAGTATAAAATAAACACTGGATTTTGAAGGCTTATTGTAAAAAATAATGTAAAATATATCTCTAGTAATTTTTAATATTGATTATTCAATGTTGAAGTGATAATAGTTTGGATGTGTTGGGTTGAATAAAATATATTATTAAAATTAATTTCACCTGTTTCTTTTTGCTTTTTTAATGTGGTTACTGGGAAGTTTAGAATTATACACGTGGCTCCTTCGCTGTTTCTGTCGGACGGCATTGCACTGGACTATAAGCTTATTGGGGACAGGAGCTCTGTCCGTTTCACCTTTATTTTCCCACAGCATCTAACAGTGTCTGGGGTATGGGATATGTAATTTAAAAATAAGTTTAATTAGTAAACTGTCCCTATTTATATTTAATTTAACCTTTAAAAAATAATCCAGTCCTCAACATGAAGATTATTTATATTTTTGTGCTTAATAATCCCTTCTTTTAGTTCCTTTAGCCAAAGAATGAAAACCCTTAATCTTTTTAAACCACCAAAAAATTGGATGTTCTGTTTTTGTGTGTTATGTTTATGTTATGTTTTAAAATTGTTATTTTAAATGTTCTAAAATTATGTTATTTGAGAATGCTGGGATTATGCTTGTTAAATACTTGCCCTGATCAAAGTTTTAGTAAGGTCAATCCTTATGGTTAGCATTTTCTTATCTTTGCAAAAAATAACTGAGAAGTCCCTGTTTGTTCAGTCATAATTGTGACCTTTATTTATTTGCCAGTATCAACCACTGATTTTATATTGTCTTGCCTTTTGTATGAGCCCTTGTGCTATGAATCAAGAAGAAACAGGAAGGGAAAAACTAAGTAGCCATGATGCCCTTCTGCGGTGTCAGGTGTGGGGACCCCACATGTGATGAGGCAGTGCTTTCAGTTTCTAGACGAGTGAAACGAAAGCAAAATATACAGAGAAAGGAGACCTTGGAGGTATCAATGCCTTTTAAAAAAAATACAGGATGAAGGGAACACGAAGTAACAAAGATGCTGAGAAAATACATTGATATTAAAGTTCTTAATAAGTTGATATAAGAGTGTATGAACATAGAGGGAATTGTGGAAGGATACACAATAGTCTGTTCCATTGGCCAAGGAGCAGAAGTAGAGGTAAGATAGGAAGGGGGAGATAGATGCCCCATCAAAAGATTTTAGAATAAGCAAGGACTTGACCATAAGACAACTTATATGCTATTCCATTTACATAAAACTATATATGTGCATAGAAAGACATATGACAGGATGATTATCAAAATATTAGTGATGATTCTCTCCCTGGTTGGTGGCATTTTAGGTGGTTTTTAGTTTCTATGTTACAGATTTAAAAATTTTCCCCTAATGAGGATTTATCATTTGTATAATAGTAAGCAATATGATCCAGCATTTTTGCATTTATGAGTAATATCAAGGAAGTTTAAGAACCCAGTCAAAAGTTGTCTGTATTGTTTGTGTTTTATTGAAACAATCGTTAAATTATTATAAATTAAAATTATTTTATTAATTTTTTTGTTGTCATCGAGAATATACATAGCAAAATATATAGCAGTTCAATAGTTTCTGCATGTATAATTCGGTGATATTCATTACGTTCTTTGAGTTGTGGAACCATTCTCACCCTTCTTTTCTGAGTTGTTCTGCCCCCATTAACATAAGCTCACTGCTCCCTAAGGTTCCTATTTAACCATTTCTGTTGCTCTTATCAGTTTGATCCCATATAAATAGATCTCAAGAGAGCATAATACTCAAGGCAGACATTCTTTACTAGTGAAGCTAAACTATTGTTTGGTTTTGAGAAGACTTTAGGGGATATTTTTGGTTTAGGGTTTAAAGATTATTTTAGGGCAATAGTTTCAGGGGTTCATCCAGCCTCAATCCCTCTAGAAATTCTGTTCTGCATTTTCCCTCTTTTGATCAGGATTTTTCTAAAGAATCTTTGATTAAAATATTTGGTAATGATAGCCAGGCATCAACCAGATCTGGTTTTATGGCAAAGGAGGCAGTTGTTTATGGGGGCAATTAGCCATACATCATTTCCTTCTCCAATTCCAAATTATTATAAATTAAAAAAATAGAAAAACAGTCAGAAATGTACTAAGTGAACCCATTCATTTGTTATTAAGGAATATTTTAAATGCACACATTTATAGAATTATCAGCCTCGTCCCTGAATCAGGCTCCAATTGACTTTCTAATTGACAAAGGAAAAAAGCTGGTTCAAATCATGGAAATCTTATCTGAAAGTGAACATTTCTTCAGAAAGAAGAAAAAAAATGCTTTTGTAAGATTATAGAGGACTTGGGCATTATGCCATGAGGGCACACACTGAGTAATGTCAGATTTCGAGGCAAGTTGCCCAGTTGTGTCAATGAAAGGCAAGTACCAGTTTTGTTTGGCAATATCTGGAAAGCTTAGAACTCTAATTTCTTGGAGAATCATTACAAAATAAATTCATCGTGAAGGCATTCTACTTCAAAAAATTACATGCAGCAAGAGGAAAGGAAGAACAAAGTATAACAAGATGTGAGACGAGAAAAGTTTTTTTTTTTCCTTTCTTCAAGAGATTATGACCTTGTTGAATTCAATTACATGCCTGACAACTTCATAATAAATACCCTTCTACGATTAGCTTTACTGAAACTCCTGAACAAGGGCAAAATCAAGAAATTACCACTTCATGATCAGTTCACTCTTTTCCATCATTAAAAATGTGCAAAAGAGAAAAGATGTTATGTATCCAAAAAGATTCTGAATTGCTGGAGGACCTTAAGCAAGTCATTTAATCTTTTTGGGTCCCATTCTCATTTGTTTAATCTGAAGGGTTTGCATTTTAAAAACTGCTATGATCCCTTCCAGACTTTAGTTTTTAAAAGTAAAGTGCAAACTATTTTATGATTTTTGACATTTTCATTTATAATTTTTTCAATATTCAACAAATATTTGTTGATTGCCTAATAAAAGCTTATTTCTCTATCTCATCAATTTATTTGATTAATGCTATTTACTTTTTTTTTTAAATTGTACTTTAGATGACATTTACAGAACAAACTAGTTTCTCATTAAACAGCACACATTGTTTTATGACATTGGTTAAACAACTACATTTTCACATAATCTTTGCTATATATCAGCAACATTTTTTTTTTTTTTAATCAGGGTCTAATTCTTACCTGATGTAAAAAGCATTGGCTGACTTCATAGCAATACATAGACCTATGACCTTCGACAAAGTCCCTTCAAGTTTTCCATGCACTTTGAAAGTCTTTGCATGGTTGTCACAGGATTATGGTAATTGACAGGAAGAATCTAACTGATACAGCTTTATGTCTGCATAGGACTTAAGAACTTAACTCTAGGAAGACGGCTGCACAGAACAGGGGTCTCAGCAATATTCTCTCCATTGAAGGGGCAAACTTCCCTCGCCCCTAGGCCTCCATGGAGCAGCCCCTGCTACCCATGATTCTGCCTGACTGGGAGGGGTCTATGCAAGTTTTTCAAGAAACACGACCTGGGTGTTTGTCAGGTGATTACCTCCTGATCTAAGAGGCTCCTACCAGCACGGCGCATGCAGGTGTGAACTATGAAACTGTAGTGGGATATGAGTGCGTTTTACTCTAGGACTGTTTACCTCCATCACTTCTTACCCGCTGGGAGCTGGTGGAAGTCAATCCTAGCAAATTTTTGAGCAACTTTGAATTGAAGGTGAATTCCAGGTAACCTTAGGATCTGTCTCAAGTAGGATGAGGCTTTAAGCCTAATTGTGTATGGTTTCTACATTAATTCTACATTGATTGTGACATTTTGGTGATGACATGTATGGAAAAAAATGAAATGTTGTGATGTGATAGAAAAAGGCCAGAGGGAGGAAGTAATTAAGATTGGGATGGCCTCATTGAGGAGGTAACCTTTCCTCCTCAGTGAAAGAGGGAGTCAGTCATGAAAGGTCTGGTGTCAGGATATTTCAGGCAGAGGGACCAACAAGGAAAAGGAGGGATGAATGTCACATGTTCAAGGAACAGATATAAGCCCAGTGTGGCCAGTGCAGTGAGCATGGGGGAGAATTAATAGGAGTCCATGCCAGAGAGATGGGCAGGTGTGAGGCCAGGTGGGCCCTGCAGGACATGCAGAGAAGTTCAGAGTTCATTGTAAGAGCAATTAACCTTTGAGGGTTTTAAGCAAAAGAATGACATGATCTGATTTGTGTTTTTCAGGTTTCCTCTGCCAGCTAGGTGGACAATGGATGGTGGAGAAGCCAGGAGACTAGTTAGGGGGTTAGCACAGTAATTCAGGGGAGAGAAGGATGATGGTGCCAATCTAGAAGGAGAGAAGTGTTGTGGATCTGAGACATATTTTGCAGTACAGCCCACAGGACTTGCTAATGGATGCTTGTAAAAAAAAAAAAATGGATGCTTGTAGGGAATAAGAAAATCATAAATCAGGAATGATTCAGATGTTCTGGGTTTAAATAACTGGGTGAATGGTGGTGCCATTTATGAAGGAGAAGAAGACCTGGGAAGGAACTGGTTTGGAGGAATACCAGAAGTTCTTTTTTTACCATGTTAAGTTCCAGCTGCCTATTAGATATGGAAGGGGAGACGTCAGAGAGATAGCTTGGACCTCAATGGAAAGACCTGGGCTGGAGATTTTAAATTTAGGAATTAATGGCATAGACCTCTATGAGTTGTGAAAATCTAAAGACAATTTTAAACCAGCTCTGTAATTTATCTTCAGTGTGTGCTTTCAGCCAGGAAAAAAAAAAAATAGTGTGAAATTATACAGTAATTATTATTTAATGCTGAGAATTTTTATAGTAGTTGATTACCAGACAATTAGAATAACCATATAAGTTTTATCTGATAGAGTTAATTTGCAATGGGATGACTTACTGAATAAACAATATACAGAGCACAAAGTTTGTCTCTACAACCATATATTCTTCAGGTGTTTTAGGCTAAGGGCTGCCAAATTATTGTAGTTTAATTTAGAGTTTTCGCTCTTTTTTAATTGCTGAGTCAATGGCTTTATTCTCTTACAGGATCGTGTACTTTGCAGGGAACGTTGTTGGGTGAAATCCTCATCTCATACATCCTCATCTAAGCTTCACCATTCAGAGCTGTTTGCACTGGCAGGCCTAGAAACTTGGAAGCTAGCTGTAGAAACAGAATGATGCTTCACATTATTGAGTGTCCACTCAATGCCTGTCATGATGCCGGTTGTTTGGCACAGATTGTCTCTAAATCTTAGAAAGACACCTGCAGGGTATTTCTATTTTAATGATGAGGAAGCAGAAGATTAAGGTCATATGTCTAGTAAATGGCAGAGCCAGGACTCAGATCTACATTTGCCTCTTTCCAAATTTTTATAATTTATATTTTGCCAGGCCGTTCAGCTACCAATCTTCCTCTTAGCTTTTTCTCCCGGCTTGGTTTTCCAAGCCCAAAACCCAATTGCCTAACACCTCCATTTGTTTTTAAAAGTGACTACCGAGGTGCACATGCACACCTTATGATGCTTCTCCTTCTGCCTATACATCTCAGCCTCAGCCTCCCCTGCTGTGCTACTTTCCCCCATGCCTTCTCACTGCACTCTAGTATTCTATTAATTACGAAAACCTCACATCTTTTAACCTTTCCCTTTAACATTCTCCTACACTCTTGCCAAAACTAAATCTTGGCTTTGCTCTAAGTTGTAAGTTCCTGAGCCAAATTCGTCACTAGTGGTCATTTCTTCCATGTTCTTTGGCTCTCAGGGTGAGGAGCAGGGGTCAGTAAATTTCCTGCTTCCCACCGTCACATCCAGACTATTTGTTCATTGTCTCTCAAGAACTTTTGTTTGGAACTCCACTCTATCCACGTACGGCATGCTTTTTCCAGCTTATATTCAGCTCACATGTTCTGCTCACTTCTCACTCCATTAAGGGTCCACTTTGGCTGCCTCCCTCTTTTCCTTCTGTCATCTTCAGGAACCTAAATACTTATCTGGTGACCTTGCCTATCCTTAGCCTCAGAGATCTTTGGTCTCTGGACCTTAATGACCTTGATTTATATGATACTCCAGCTCCCTATAGCATAGCGATACCCCAGACCTGTCTGACACTCGAAACTGCATCTCTTCTCTGGGATGTTCTTTTTCAGATGATATCTAGGTTTTGTTCCACCCCTCTTCAGTCTTCTCCACTAATTAATCTGGTCTTTAGTCTCACCATAATAGCTTCTTGCCCCATCCATTGCTTTGAATGCCTCATTTGACTCACGTGCCTTCTTACCCATATGGACCTGTTGGTCCATCAGTTCTTGTGTTCCTCAGTGGGACTATTCTGAGCCTTTCCAATTCCATGACCTTCAGGCCCTGGCCACCCTGTTCTATTTTACTTGCGTCACAAATCCCTAATTCTGGGTAGATCCAACTATTTGAATTTTCTACTCCCGCTCTCACATTACTGAGTTAAAAAAAAAAAAAGAAAAGCCATAAACTTGGGCTGAATTTTTCAACAATAAGATTTATTATAGCATTTTATCATTGTTGTTAGGTGCCATCAAGTCAGCTGCCGACCCAGGCACAACAAAATGAAACGTTGCCCAGTACTGCGCCATCCCCATAGTCAGCTGCAGATCGGACAGTTGTGACCCATAGTTCGCGTTGGCTGATTTTCCAAAGTGGGTCACCAGATCTTTCTTTTTAGTCCGTCTTGGTCTGGAAGCTCTGCTGAAACCTGTTCAGTATCACAGTGACACACACACCTCCACTGACACATGGGTGGCGGCTGCACGTGAGGTACATTGGCTGAGAATTGAACCCAGGTCCCCTCCACGGAAGGCAAGAATTCTACCCCTGAACCACCACTGCCCCCAATAGCGTTTTAGCATATAGCAAACAAACAAACAAAAAACACCCCAAGCTTGGTTAATTTAGTGACCCTATAACATCTTCAAGGGCCTAGGATCTTTCCATTTCACCCTTTGTTGCCCTTATTAGGTTAGCTTCAGTCTCCGTCTACCTATCTTCTTGGTCGCAAGGCACCTGCCACAGTTCCAGGGGTCAAGTAGACATGACAAGACTCTGAAAAATTGGTCTGATTGCTTTTACCACAAATATCAAGCTGCAATTAGACCTTCTCTGACTTCATTGCAATCTCATTGCTAATTCGCTCCCAATTGTGTTCCTTTATGGGATTATTCTGAATCTTTTCCAATTCCAGTCTTCTCAATCTCTACCTACTTTTTTTTTTTTTTTGCCTCAAGGTTTTCTCTCATACCTGTAGCTGTTGCCCTAGGCTAAGTCTTACACAGCAATTGCTTTGTTACTTTCATCCATTCTCTCCATTTTACCTTCTGCTGTCAGGTTGTTCTCCCTGAAGCAGGGTGCTGAGCATATCACTTTTTTGTTCAACCCACTCTTTGTGGGTTCCTGAAGTTCAGGCTCCCTAGCATGGCCTTCAAGGTCTTTCGTGACCTGGCTCCATACTACATTTTCAATCTTAATTTTCAGTATTGTTCATACACCCAATGATCCAATCAAGCTGGAAACCCCTGGCTATTCCTTTAACACTCTCCAGAGTTTCCCATGGCTCTTTGTTCCCTTTTTTGGAAGAACACTTCCCCTCAACTCTGCCAGTGTAATTACTGTACACTTTAAGGTCTAACACCAATGTCACTTCCTTTAAAAGCTTTCCTGATCTCTCTCATTCCCAGCAAGAAATTATAGTCTTTTCTGATCTTGCAGTAGATTACCTTAGTTCATTAATTTTGTGTGTGTGTGTGTTATTTTCATGTGAAGCTATTATCAATTGCTCTGTAACTCAGTTTTCATAATTTTTGCTAATATCATTTAAACAATTCTCCAAGTGCTTGGTGTTTGGTCATTTTAGTTATTGTTTAGAGTTTTTATTTTTTTAATTCCTGGCCTATGAGCCTACCAAAACTAATAGTATCTGATATGTGCTTAGAGGACATCCGGCTTCCGGGGTCCTCTGGGACTATACATAATTTTGTCTGGAAAAAAACCAAACCCTGTAACTAAAATCATTCCCCTGGGTATTTAGTTCAATTAACATGAGGTTGTTTGTGTCTTTTTAGTTTTAATACAGCTGTTTTAGTTGAGAAAAAAAAGATTTAAACAAATATCACCAAGTTAACATTGAGGTACTCAGTTTTTGCTACTATGATTGTTCTTTCTGTCACAAAAATTCTATTGATTCTGCCTTAAAAAATACCTCTGGGATCTATACCCTTATCTCCATTCCCACTGCGGGTGCCTCGTTATGTTATGATGCTGGAAGCTAAGCCACTGGTATTTCATGGTAGACAGGTTTCAGCAGAGCTTCCAGACTAAGAAGGATAAGAAAGAAAGGCCTGGCAACCTATTTTCCAAAAATTAGCCAACAAAAATCTTTTTAAAAGTATTTGGTTTTATTAACACTGATAAAATTGTAATTTTTTTTATCTTAAATGCCTAATTATGTGAAACTGTTTAGCTTTCCCCTTACTGGTGACAACAAATTTTCTTTCTTGAGCCATAAACTTTTACAGAACATGATTGCTACATGATTAAATATGTAAATGTTTAGCATTTTCAAATTTTTATGATACAACCTTCAAGTACCATTCACACCTGACAACATGGCACTAGCAATAAGGCCGTCATAATTTTTCTTGAAATAATTGAGATGTTTCCATTCCATAAATATGAATTATTTGTTTTATTTTGTATTCGTTGTCAGACAGCATCAGAAGATGCTCCAAGCTGTAGTTCATTATTAATATCATTTCTTCTTTGTTCTCCTGGAAAATCTGATGACATGCTTGACATTGGTGTGTGGTGGAATGGTACTGGCTAGTCTGGTAATGAAGGCAGAATAGCAGCAGGATCAACCAAAGACACACTGGGCACCTTTACAGAAGATTGCTGGTAAATGAGAACCTGGTTGGCCTGCTTTGTGTTTCTGACATAAAGATGCATTTCCTTTTGGTAGAAGGGTCTTCCTCTTCAGCGGAAAATCTTTCTATTGTTAGGTCAATCACATCCGCTTTCTTCTTGTTCACCTCATTGGCTATAGTCACTGAGCAAGGCTTACTCAGAACACTTGAACTTTCTATTTTTGTACACATTTGACTGAATATTTTCATAGTTGCTTTCTTTGGTCTCATTGGACACCAAGAACCATCTTCTTAAAATTGGATTTCATACCACATCTAAACAGTCATCGAGAATGTCCATAAAAAGCCCATCTAATATTAGACTTTCATAGGCAGCCTTTCTGTTACACGCAGGACAAATCCAGGTGGTCTTCTTCTCATTCATTTGTAGATAAAGAGCAGCATCAAAACACTGCAGATGTGCACGAGTCACTGCAGGACGTGGGGCTGTCAGCCTCATTTTCCCTAAAGGACACATCAAGGATACCCGAAGGCTGGTTGTAGCAATTTCACTAACAGACTCTGCAGTAAGCTTTTCTTTAATTAGTGCTCTGGAATGATCAGGGTTTCTAATGCCTTTCTTTTATTTATTTTTATTGTACTTCACATGAAGGTTTACAGAACAAACTAGTTTCTCATTAAAAAGTTAGTATATACCTTGTTCTACGACACTGGTTAACAACCCCGTGACATGTTAGCACTCTCCCTTCTCAGCCCTGGGCTCCCTATTACTGGCTTTCTTGTTCCCTCCTGCCTTCCAGTCCATGCCCCAGGGCTGGCGTGCCCCTTTAGTCTTGTTTTGTTCCATGGGCCTGTTCAATCTTTGGCTGAGGGGTAAACCTCAGGAGTGACCTCATTACTGAGCTGAAAGGGTATCCAGGGGCCATACTCTCAAAGTTTCTCCAGTCTTTGTCAGGCCAGCAAGTCTGGTCTTCCTTTTTAAGTTAGAATTTTGTTCTACATTTTTCTCCAGCTCTGTCTGGGACCCTCTGTTGTTATCTCTGTCAGAGCAGTCAGTGGTGGTAGCCGGGTACCATCTAGCTGTACTGGACTCAGTCTGGTGGAGGCCGTATACCTTTCATTTTTAATCTCTGTAATAACATGGCTGATGTGAGCTGTCATGGAATAATTTTTTCCAATTCGTGATGCCCAAGAAATGGAAATCCGGTTTGGCACAGCTAAAGCTAACCTAACTAAAGATGTAATATTCAAGGGGCATTCAGGGCGCTTCTGTTCAATCCCATTTTTAGGTAGTGGTGCATAGCCAAGCAAAGGAAACAGCTTCCATTTATTTTTATACACAGATATTGGGATAGTTATCTTCTTGAGGGCAACTTCTCTGCCAGGCAAGGTCCCAGCTGAACTTGGACTGTATAATCTCTCCTTCTGCCTGGCAAAAAATCTCTGGAAATATATATCTCTCTAACTTGTTGAAGTGTCAGAGCAAAAATAAACTTCTCTCAAAATTGCTGAACACTGCTTTCAAGTAAACTTGTGGACTTGATGAGAACATCAAGGATGTCATAAAAGGGCAAGTTTTTAAAACTGCATGTCAGGATGGACAGGAGGGATTGGGGAAGATGGCCGCTGCATCTCAAATGTATGCTTAGTGTCCTGAAGCAGCACAGAACCAACAGGAGAGGATGGTCAGTGAGTGTAACTGAAGTGGAAGGTAATGAACAGATTCCAGCCATGGCCAAGTCCATTGATAACAGGTGATGAGCTACCATCCAAACTAAAAATGATGATTTTATTGCAGATAAATCAGAAAGTCCTTCAAGAGTCTGTGGGTATGGGCGTCTATACCATTCTCCAGTTTCAATCTGAACCACAGGGCTGCAGCTACTCTTCAATAAATGCAGCTACCTCATCAGGAGGTCATGCTTGCACCCACTGTTATGCTGTCCAGCAAAGCCTAGTAACAATTCTAGTTCAGCAACCCTAAAATTAGAAACCACATTCAGCAGAGGGTAGTTGTAGGCCAAGTCTAGGCAACAAGACTTAAAATCTTGAGAAAGTGACTTTATCCCTCTGGACATTGATGTCTGCGAAACTTTGAAAGCATTCCCTTTAAAATCAGGAACAAGATCAGGATGCCCCCATCACCTCTTCTATTCAACACTGTACTGGAGATTCCCCAACTCTGAAATCCGCGGTTTTATACCAGCCTTGGGCACCGCGGCTAATGCTGCCACAGCATCACCTCTGTCTGCCACCAACGATACCGCCTCCAGCACCATCCTGCACTGGGCGCAGCTGATGACTCCTCCGGGGCTGCCACCGCCCTCAAAATCTTAGGGGTTACAACAAAATATTGTCCAATGTAGTGCTGGAAGATGAGCCCCGTAGGTTGGGAGGCACTTCACAATAGCTGCAACAATGGACTCAAACATAGCAATTGTCATGAAGATGGTGCAGGACTGGGCAACATTTAGTTCTGTCGTTCAGGGCAATGTAAGGTTGCCATGAATCAGAGCTGACTCAACGGCAGTTAACAACAACATGCCTGCCTTACCTGTTTATCTGCTCTTACTAAATTCTTAATGGAAATTTCTCAAGAACAAACAGTTATAAGCGCTTACTTTTTCATTCATTTTTCTCGCATCTGTGTAGGTAATTTGCAATAAATCACATGGATACACTTTTACATATTGTCAATCGTTTAGGTCAATTATGTCTATTTAAGCAGACTAGTATTCAGTTTTACCGTTTATTTCCCTTCTTGTTTACAGGTGGAGTTTTTGGTAAAATGGTGACAGCTGAAGAAGAGAGGGGAGGGGTCATCAAGGGCCTGAAATGTTGTCTATGCTAGAAAGGAGCCCCCAGTTTCCAGTATGAATTTATCTGTAGTAATTGGTCAAATAAATCTGTGTAGAAAGTTCTCTCAAATTAGGGGCTGATGAAAGTTAGGACCATACTATAGGAAAGAAGCTGAGAGGAGATCTTCCAAACCATTGCCTCAGTTTACAAATGAGGAAAGGCCAAATGTCTTACCCAAAATCACAACCTCGAAGTGGTGGGATTCTAGGCAACATTTTGTGGCCGACTGACTTGCATGTTTGCCTAGCCCTTTGCATTTATAATTTTATCTACAGACTTCAATCATTTTAAGTTAACAAGGAGGCTTTGTAATATAGTTTTAATTTTTAAATTTAATTATATTCTATCATCTTAAGAGGCAATGCTTTAATTGTGGGCAGTTTGTATGTAAAGAGGGGAAAGTATAAACTCTTTGTTATTCTGTTTGGTTTATTGAATTAGTGAAGAAATTAATTTCTGTCTGAAATTTTATTAAAAGTGACATGCTTTGACTAATGGAATTTCCACATGTGTGGAAATCTAAAGCTGACAAACAAAATAATGAGACACTGCACACTTCAGGGCCCCTGTACTATCTTTTTAGCGTCCTATTTTTGCATTATTTCACTTCCATTCCTGCTAAAACACTTTTCAAATAAAGTACATAATCCCAGAGAACAATTAGGAGTTTGCTGAAGGACAGTTAAGAAAGTGATACTTTTAGCTGACCTTAAACCTCCCCATGCCTTCTAAGAAATAACTTTTCTATTTTTTTATTTCTTTCTGTTTCATCTGACACTTGGCCAACTCTTGCCATTCCTCTGCAGTTTAATTTAAATACTGTCCCCAGAATTTATAGATCTTAAAAGCTTGAAACCTATTGGCCGTTCTGGATCATAATCAGTTATGGAAGTGTTGCATGTATAAACTTTAATATACCACTTTATATTTTAAGTGGGTCTTATTGTTTTGGTTTCTTTTGTGATATAATTGTGAGGTAGCCTGAACTGTTGACAGAGTAGCTGCGATCCAAAGATATGAGTTGAGTGACATGCCCAGTGTACTACAAACCAGGGTGGGAGCCTTGAATGACCTGGCTTCCAGCCTTAGCTCCAAGCCAACTGGCTTCTATTAAGAACAGAGCCTTAACAGTCTGCTAATTCAATCTTTTTAAATATCAATATTTTCTCATATTGTTTTACTTGCCTAACTTTTAAGTTTAGATTTTTTTTCTAAACTACTGTTTGCTTAATTTTGAAGTGGAAATATTAAAAAAATGACTTACAAATTAATCGTGTTGATATAATAGATTTTAGTTCATTATTTGTGAAGTGTTTTTTCCTTCCTCTTTACACCTCAATTCAAATGAGGAGTTAGAGAGGGGAGTGATTATTTGCACTGTAAAGATTCTCTTTGGGTTATAAATGGGCTTGCTGAGGAGCTCTTTGCAGGGGTACCCAGTCCCAGTGCCGTGGATCTTTGCAGGGGTAGACCCCTTATTTCAGGTGTGATTTACAAATATATCACTTCATGCATTTATTCATTCATCTAAAATTTACCAAGTACTTAGTAACATCAGGTTGTTTTAAGGATTAAATAAGTTATTTTATGTAAAAGGTTTGTACTTGGCATTTGGAAAGGACTGAATCAATGTTAGTTATTGTTGTTACTATTGTTATTGCCAGATTCTGCTAGGCAATGAAGATAGAATGAAAATAAAAGGATATTGTTTCGAAGGAATCAAAGCTAGGTAATGAGGCCTGCAGGAATGGCGCTAGAATTACAATGTTCTCTAAGATAAAGTTCTCGTAATTTTTTAGGTTGAATCCAGAGACTTCTACCAGCTTACACTTTACGTCTATGTATCTATTTCTAAATACATAGATCTACAAAATACACAAAGGATTACAGAAGGATGCATAAAATTTAATATTCGTAGCCTTTCATTATGACATAGTGTTAAATTCCAGCATCCTCTAGTTAAAAAGTTTTACTGTGCTTCTCGTGGTGTTGCTAGGGAGGTACAGGGGGTGTAGACCACACCAGGTGACACTGTCATAGGGGGTGACACCAAAATGACTGTCTATAAAGTTTTGTGTAGTGTTTCAGCAGAAATTTATTTATTTTTTGGTAAAAATACCCCTGTAGTTAGTTATAACAACAGAAACATTTTTTTTAAGCCCGGCTTACATGTTTCAATACACCTACAAGGTTAAAACTTTATGCTAATTGACATGTTGAACTCTCTACTGCGCTCTGGCCAGAGCTGTCAGTACATAGTACAATGACAATGATTACGTATTACATTACATGTCACAATGACGCTTCAGATCATGTGGTTTCCTCTGCACGTGCTCCAGGCACACGTTTTTGTTGCTGCTGGTGTTTTTATGGTCACTGGTTTTGTCAAATTTTCTGGTGTTTTAGCTACAATATTAATGGTAATTAGTACTTTTGAACCTAGATCAGTAGCTTTTTCTAGAATTAAGAAGTAATTAAAGGAAAAGAATAAAAAATTATTAGTATAAAAAACATTACTAAGGATTCTGTATGGTCTGGTACAGGAGGAGGTCCATGGGGGGGTGACACCATGAGTTACTGCACTGGGTGACACCAACCCTAGTGACGCCACTGTATGCTTCTGAGGTTTATTTTATCAACTGCATCTCCCTTGTCCCTTCAAGGGAAGCGTAACTGGACCACAACTACCACTTGTATTTATGTTCAGCTTCATCTAGTTGGTTATCAAAGCACAAATCTTGCTTTGCCTGAGAACTTTTTAGATTTGTTTTTATTAGTCGGTGTAGTAATTAGGAAGAACTGTAGAAAATGGTTACTTCCCAATTTTTAAAAAATCTAAACATGTTTTAATAGTTTGTTTCAACATGTTTTACTTTCTATGTTTTAGTAGCTAGAGGTGCATATGTCGAGTTACTTTCCTAATTTTACATTCATCCCTCATGGTAATTTATAGTTAGAGAACTTTGGATGTTTTAAAAACATTTGAACGAATTTTTTTTAGCACCTTATATGGTAATGTTAACACGTGGAGTACAACCTTAAACAGTGACTGACTCTAATTTCCAAGGAAGTTGGAGGTACATTTAAGAAAACATTTTAAATATTTAAAAAATAGACTTAAAACAAACCATTTAAATGTGGTTTACCAGATCCTCAAGAGAAAGAGTATCATGTTCACCATTTCTTCCAGTTAAATTTTTGAATTTTTAAATAATGGGATTCTTTCCTTTTAACAGTTGTCTCCTGGGTGGTCCATAATATCAACTTTGTTAAATTTTGCAAAATAAATTTTTATTTCAAATTTAAGCACAAGAAAAAAAAAAAAAAAGGTTTCAAGTGACATCGTTTGGAATGCGAAAGTGAGAATATCCAGTGAAACTTCCAGAAAAATAATTCGTTTCCTAGAAAAGTCTACTGCTTTAGAAATGGGTCTGTTCTTATTAGTTTTTTCTACAAGAGTTTGTGAATAGAATTTTATAGGCCCAATTGAAAATAAAAGGATAGTGAATAAAGTTTAGCTTTATTCTTCCTTTTGTATTTAAGCATGATTCGTTTCAGCTAAAATATTTTTTATTACTCATTTTCATAATGAACATACTTTAATGAAAGTTTAATGAATAGCATATGGAATATTAGCTCAGGAATTTTTAGATGAGTTCAGAAGTTCACTAGTATGCCACACGGGCAGCTAAATGCTTTGGTGAAAGGGCAAAGTAGGCTCAGAGAGACCTAGAGTGAAATCCTGGATCTGCCACCTGCTAGCTATACAACTTTGAGCCAGTTATTAAGCTTTTGAAGTCTCAGTTTCCTCACCTGTATAATGGGTAAGAAAATAACCACCTCATAGTGTTGCTTTAAGAAGAAAGTGAAATCTATACAGAGTATCTTATATGATGTTTTGTTAGTTACACTTAGCATCCTTTTTCATAAAAATAATTTTTTCTCAACAGATCAATATCATCTGGCATTCAATGTAGCCCATAGGATTAAGTGAACAAATACTCTAAACCAGAGGTTGGCAAACTATGACCTTCTACCTATTTTTGAAAATAAAGTTTTATTTCAGGACCCCAAACCCACAGCCATGCTTATTCATTTAAGCTTTGTGCATGGCTGCTTTCATGCCACAATGGGGTTAAATAATTGTAACACAGACCCTATGACCCATAGAGCCTGTAATATTTACAGTCTGGCCTATTACAGAATAAATTTGCTAACCCCTTGTCATGGATTGAGTTGTGTCCCCCCAAAATGCCTGTCAACTTGGCTAGGCCACAATTCCCAGTATTGTGTGATTGTCCTCCATTTTGTCATCTGATGTGATTTTCCTGTGTTTTGTAAATCCTATGTCTATGATGTTGATGAGGTGGGATTAGTGGCAGTTATGTTAATGAGGCAAGACTCCATTTATAAGATTAGATTGTGTTTTAACCCAATCTCTTTTGAAATATAAAAGAGAGAATCAAGCAGAGAGACAGAGGGACCTCATACCAGCAATAAAGAAGAGCCAGGAGGATAGCACGTCCTTTGGGCCCAGGATCTTTGTGCTGAGAAGCTCCTAGAGTAGGAGAAGGTTGATGACAAGGACCTTCCTCCAGAGCTGGCAAAGAGACCGTCCCCTGGAGCTGGCGCCCTGAATTCGGACTTCTAGCCTCCTAGACTGTGAGAGAATAAATTTTTCTTTGTTAAAGCCATTCATTTGTGGCATTTTTTTACAGCTGCACCAGATAACTAAGGCACCCCTGGTCTAAGCTGCTGTTGTCAGGGTGTTGTTTAACTGATATTATGAAGTGTCATGGCTTACACAAATACAATGGGAGGAGCCACTTTAAGTGAGGTGCCATAGGAATAGATTACTACAGTGTTACGTAGCTATTTCTGGGGTTAACCAAAGAAGTCTAAGGATTATCTATGATTAGCTGTGAAATCCTCAGGAACGGTTGAGAATTATAAACCTAGGACCCTCAGAAGGGAATTTGGACAGAAATAAAATTCTTCCAGTGATTTGTCCCAGAGTGGTGAGGAGCTAAAGACTGATGTCAAATCCCATCATATTGGGTCCTTTGTAGGTCTACAGTTATCAAAATTGTTTGAAGATATCATTACATGGTATAGATTTAGTCATTTTCAGCAGGTCTTTGTGTATCATCCTAATTCTTGATTTAAAAGATTGCTTTCAGGTATTATATAGAGACCCTGGATTGAGTGGATTTTACCTGGTTATTGGAGAGAGCACTTTAGCAACCAGAGTGGGCAAAACTAGATAAAATTATGTGTGTGCTACAAATTATGTGAAGGTTTGAAACCACATATCACTTAATTTAACAATTTTGATAGAGTGAACATCAGAACAATTGTTGGCCTCTTCTGGAAGTTCTGAGGAGTCTTTCACAATAAAGGGTATTTAGCCACCCAAAGTCTGTCTTTTTTTTTTTTTCCCCTTAACTGGTCATTGGGGAATTAGACAATACAATTAAACAATACAAGCTGTTTAATGATTTAGAGTTTACAAAATGCTTCCATTCACACAATTTCAGGGTGAGAATTATTCCTGTTTTTATAGATGATGAAACTTCAGGTTTCCAGAAGCTGAACCACTTGCCTAAAGCCATGCAGCTCTAAAGGGTGAAGGAGGAGGGGCTTGAGTTTATTTTCTGACTTCATATCCTGTGTTCTCTACGTGTCACTTTGCCTGTGTTCTCTACCTGTCACTTTGCCTAATGTTGCCTCTCAGCCAAGTTTATTGAAAAAGGGTAAAATATAAACTCTCATTAGTTTATAAGGATTCAAAGGAAAGAATACAGAGAATTTTACATTAGAAAGAAATCAGTGATCTTTTAGATCATCTTTTAGATCATCAGAAGTTGCAAATTGGTGACCCTTAGGTTTCATCTGGGAACCCCTTGGTGGCACAAGAAGTTAAGTGCTCACTGCTAACTGAAAGGTTGCCAGTTTGAGTCCACCCAGACAAGCTTTGAAAAAGAGGCTTGGTGAACTACTTCTGAAAAATCATCCATTAAAAACCCTATGGAACACAGTTCTACCCATGACACGTGGGGACACTATGAGTTGGCATCGACTAGATGGCAACTGGTTTGGTTAGGTCTCATCAGATGTGTTTTGCTTAGCTGATACGAACCAACAAGTTCTATTAAAAATATATGGAATTAGCTGTAAAAGCATCAGACATGTATTTTTAGTTTCACTTCAGAAAGCATGCTCAGTATGAATTGAACAGATGAAGCTTATTTTCTTACATTTAAAGAAGTTGGTTGGAGGGTACATTTTAGAATGAATTTCAGCACAGAGGCTGAGTGTTAGTTCTAGTTTTCTAGCTTTAGTTGTATTGGAAGCATCATCAGGTATGTAGTGAGTGATAAATACCTTCTTTGTGGAAGGTGTCATGCTATTCATTATCATATGTCAAGGAGAAACTGAGGGGAAGAGGGACGGCAGAGAATCCCAAGTATGTACTGAGAGATTGGAAAGAGAAGTGAAGGCTGGAGAGGACTGGCATTCTCAGTCACAAGGAGGAATACACAGAGGCTGAGCGAGTGTAGGCGTTTTAAAGGAATTGATGGTGGGCCCTATCCAGCGATAAGAATGGGTGTCAGGTATACAAATGGGCTGAGTGAAACACAGTGTTTATCAGTTATTTTTTTCTGAAGTTTAATTTCTAGGATGGATTATATAGTTCAAACCTAAGGGGATAAATTATATCCTATCAAGTGAATCTCTAACTGGAGGAATTGCAAAAAATATCACAATGAACAATGAGTAGTTGAGATTCTTGTTTTGAATGAACCTTTAAAATGCATGAAACAAAATATTAAATAACATTTCTAGATAATGGTTATTACTGTTCTTATTTTGCATTTGTTCCATAATCATTTATGACAATTTGCTGTATATAATGTACCATGCTACCCAGTGGGAATATCCAAGGATAAAATCACTAGTCCTGCCTTTAGCCTGTTTTCAACTTAGTTAGGGAGGTAAAATATGAAGATATGCAAAGTCCTACACAAGACAAGCCCATATAAGTAAATGTTTCGGCAGTTTAGGGAGACACCACTTTTTCTGGTTTGATCTGGAGAAAGACTTTCTGAGGGATGAGGACTGGGGATATGAACTAGACCTTGAAGAATGGGTAGGATTTAAAGAATCTTAAAAGATAGTAGAAATTTGATGTTGCTGTTGTTAGCTGCCTTGGAGTTGCAGACCATTGTGATCCATAGGGTTTTCACTGGCTGATTTTTGGAAGTAGATTGCCAGGCCTTTCTTCCTAGTTCATCTTAGTTTGGAAGCTCCGCTGAAACCTGTCCAGCATCAGATCAGCACACAAGCCTCCACTGACAGATGAGTAATGGCTGAGTGTGGTGTGTATCAGCTGAGAATCAAGCCCTGGTCTTCTACATGGAAGGCAAGAGTTCTATCACTGAACCATTACTGCTCTTTCCTTGCTAAAGTTTGTTTAAATAGGGCTGATGGCATGGAATTACTGAGTGGTGCCAACAGTTAAGTGCTTGACTACTAGCTGAAAGGCTGGTGGTTTCAACTCATCCAAAGATACATCAAAATGCTGGGTGGGATTACCCAATAAGCAAGGTATGCACAGGCCCAATTGTGCCTTCCTGCCAATCTACAGTGCACAATTTCACCCAAGTCCCACCACGTCAAAGATGTGGTGAAACACATGTGAAATTGCTCACCACAGATTAGCTAGTAAATACAATTAAGCCTGTGTGTACTTTGCTTGGTGCAAGCTGGTGCATACCGTGCTTACTGGTTATTACACCCCTGCTTGAAAGACAAGCCTTGTGATCTGCTTCTGAAAGGTCACAGCCTTGAAAACATTATGGGGCAGTTCGCCATGAGTCAGAGACAAATGTGACTAAATACATGAACTTCTTGGCAGGGTGGGAGAGAGAGTTTGACAGGTTGGTGGGCACTAAATTGTAAGGGCCTTAACTCCCAGGGTTGAAAGTTTGCATTTTAAGGATATGGTTTTCATAGGTGACCCAGGGGCTTCATGCCAAGAAAATGGTATACATTTTCAAAGTGTTGGAAATGAATAACTCTCAGTGTAGTGTGTAAAATGCCTTTGTGAATAGTTGCAATTTAGAAGGCAGTCTGCTCAGGAGAGAATCAAAACCTTCCTGAGTAGAAATAACTCCCCAGGTGCTCAGCTGGAGTCCACTTGGTGATTCTTCTGTTAAGTTGAAGTGTAACAGAGAATGAGCAGAAGAGAAAGTACCACATGCAGGACAAAGGCACAGGGGAACATCCACCAGTAATAGATGGCCGTTGGAAGAATCTGTTTTGCTGAAGATATTATCAAGTCTAGAATGTTATCTTATTTTCAGGTTCTGTATATGCTGATGGAAGTCACCTTATACTGGAGTCCTTGTAAAGTTTCTCATGTTACAGGGCACTTGCTCAGTTACCTTGTTTTGGACAGGAAAGTCTGATTTGAGGAAGCCACGGTAAACTGGAATGGCCTCAATCAGTGCTATTTTTATTTGCTCAAAGGTGTTCTGAGATGATGGGTAAAAAGGGGATGAAGAAATTTAATACAGTTTCTGGAAGTGTGAGTTTGCAATATCAGGTGCTGGATATGATTTTAACCATGCATTTTATAGCAGGTACAGTAGGTATTTATATTACAGATATCATGAATATATTAAAAAAAATACCTCAGGGCAAATGGAGAACAACTTTCCTAATTATATTTGGCTGGGAACCCATGGCTAGTAATAAAATTTTCAGTGAAAGTAGATTCAGAAGATGTTGTTTCTCTAACAACTGAGGCAGATGTGAAGATGTGCTTTTTGGAAAATTTTGATGACTTAAAGTTTGGGTAGAAAGAGAAAATCCACATAAAATCGTCTAATGAAATTTGCAACATTTCAAAATTAATATATAATTTTATAGAGTGTGTGTTTTAAGATACAGACAATTAAACACAGAACCATTAAACAGATGTTAATCTTGGAGTGTTATCATAAAAGAACATTATTTTTGCCACCTACTGTTTTTCTAAATATACTCTGTGCTCCTATTTCCTGGTCTTATTTGAAATGTAGGGATAGCCTCAAGGCTCTTCCAGTCAATCCTAAGCAATAAAAAAGCCTCTGGTAGGTTGCAAAACACAATCTCTACTTAGTAATTAATATGTCCAGTCCAGAGTATTTATTCCAAGCTTCAAACTTTATTAAAGTTAAAACTTCACCCTTTTCCCAGGTAGACCTGCTGCAGACTGGCCACCTGCAGTGGGAAGAATGCTGAGAAACATCTCTTTTTCCCATTCAGACCTTCTACTACTTCTATGCCTTTCCCAGCTTGCTGACCTTGGAGCTGGGTGGGGCATGTGATCCAAGAGAGCAAGGCTTGGGGCAAGAAAGTTCTCACTGTCTTCTGTGGGCCTGAGGGAGTAAATGTTGACAGGGAGCCTGAAGAAAGCTGTATCTGCAGGAGAGGACATCCCAGCAGGAGCTGTGGCCTTCAAGAGAGAGAGACTCTGCTAACTCTCAGCCAGCAAGGAGGGAGCTGGAGGAATAAATACCCTGTCCATCTTCTCTCTCCTTCCTTCCTCTGATCTCCTGCTGGTGTTTCTCACTGGCAAACCTAGCAGGGAGCCTGGTTGATATAGCTCATAGTGGTTAGCCTCCGAGGCACAGAGCAGATGGCAAAAGGTGAGGGGAGGGTCTAGATTGGTAAACAGAAGACACCCAACATAGGCATGGGGCTCCTGTTTGGCCTGCAGGACCTTCCAACCATGTTGGGAGTGCATTTCCCAAAAGGTAACCCATCCTCTGCTGCCCCAGACTGCTTCAGCTAGCCTCTTGCCCTTTAGGGGGCTCAGGTATGAGTCAGTCTCCTGCCGCTGAAGCATCCAGGAAACTAATTCCATTGAAGCTCCTTATTCGAGGCTTGAAACGAGGGGCAAGTCCTTTCTCCACCCCTTTCTCTCACGGGGAGGACGAGATTCACAGCATCCCAATAGCTTTCTCTAAATATCCTCCTTTAATCTCCAACTACCTACCTTTTTATGCCCTCCATTGGGGTGAGGAGGAGGGGTTAGAAGCCATGAAACAGCACGTCTTGCACATTAATCTCATGCTTCACTCTGGAATGTGCCAGCTGTGGCCTAGGGACTTCAGCAGAAACTGGGACTAAATTAACTCTATTTTAACATCCTGTTACAAACATCATATGCAATCCATACCCCTAAAAGTTTATATATTGGGTTAACCCAAACATATTTTTCAAGTCATCTCAGTAGAAAATGACAAAGATTTGTGATCTCCTTATATTTGGGGATATATGGTATGCTTTCAGAGGGTGTTTTTCCAATATAGAAACAGATGCCAATTAAAATAACTCATGATTCCCATTAAACGTATCCATATATTGTTGTTGTTTTTGTTAGCTGCCATTGAGTCAGCTCCCAGCTGACCCCATGCACAACAGAACTAAACACACTGCCTGGACCTGCGCCATCCCCATGATCGGTTTCAGATCGGACCATTGTGACCCATAGGTTTTTATTAGCTGATTTTTGGAAGTGGATTGCCAGGGCTTTCTTCATAGTTTATCTCAGTCTGGAACAGCTAACACCTAAAGTAGGGAAAAGAAAATATTTTAAAAAATTGCCAAAGTGTAACTAAATTAAAGATGAAGTCACACAAGAAATATCCTTGTTACATACCTGGTGGTTCAATAGAGTATTTTCTTTGGAATAAAGAATTTCTCATCTAATTGGCCTATACTTTTTAAGGTGTTCTCATTGCGAAGACTTGACAGCAACAGATAATTGTGAAGGCCTAATTGACTTGACAGCAACAGGTTTGGTTTTTTGGTTTTTTGGTTAATTTCTGAAAGCTATTTTCTTTCTCATGTATATGCTCACCTGAAGCAGATGTGTTCTAGGAAACCAGTGTTCTTACCTAGTGAGAGTACTAATGAAAACAAGATCCTGTCATCTGCATAAGGAACCCTGGTGGTGCGGTGGTTAAGCTCTCAGCTACTAACTGAAAAGTTGGTGGTTCAAACCCACCAACTGCTCCATGGGAGAACGATGTGGCGGTTGGCTTCCAAAAAGATTTACAGTCTGGAAACCCCATGGAGCAGTTCTACTGTGTCCTATAGAGTTGGTATTAGTCGGAATGGACTGCAGTGGGAGGTAAACTGAAGTCATCTGCATACAGAAGCAAGGCATGAAGCTGTCATTTATCAAAGCATTCTCCTAGTGCTTGCCCCATCATTTTCAGGTTCTAAAATGAGCTTAATGGAACTCTGAAGCTTTAGCTTGTGAGACATATCCATGACTTTAATAACTTACAAATATTAAACTTTGTCCTTTTCTGTGCAGATGTGCTGTCATTTTGCTCTGCTGTCTCTTATAACTTCAGCCTTTCACATAAGCAGATGGCCTTCTCTAGATTACTGATGCAGTTTCATGTGACTGCTCTTTTAGGTCAAGCCCTTCCTGTTCTCTCTTGTGAATCTCTTAAGATTGGACCTATTTTGAGAACTCGACTGTTAATTCTTTCCTTCCTTTCTCTTCGACCCATCCTTCTAGAAGTATTTATGGAGACATCATACTATGTGCCAGATATTACACCAGGTATTTGAGAATCTGAAATGAAAATCAAAGTCCACGTGCTCAAGGAGCTTACTGTCTAACGTAGGAGTTGTTAGTTGCTGATAAGTCAATTCTGACTCATGGCAACCCTATGAGTGCAGAGTAGAGCTGCTCTTTAGGGTTTTCAAGGCTGTGATCTTTCAGTAGTAGATCACCAGGCCTATCTTCTGAGGTGCCTCTGGGTGGGTTCAAACCACCAACCTTCCAGCTAGTAGTCAAACACTTAACTGTTTGTGCCACCTAGAGAACCAGCTTAATGTAAGAGAGAGCAAGTAAATAAAAACTATAAAGCAATGCTTATGTATGATAGGAGATACGTGTTGTAATGAAAATACCAAGGAGGGGTGTTTTCACCTAAAGGGACCAGAAAGCTGAGCTCAGGTTCTTTGTTAAAGATCAGACAGTTAGTAGCGGCAGAGGTTATGCTCTTTTTTACTATGCCACGCAGCCCGTTGGTACACCGGTGCTCAATACTTTAGCATGGCATATGTAAAATTTTTGCCTGTGAAGATTAGTTATGTGCACAGCAACTTGATGTCTGCAGAATCCGTTTGGTGAATATGTTCTTTTCAGGCTTACATGACAGTTAAAAGGAAGAAAAATAATGCTCTTCTCAAAGAAAAATAATCAGTTGAACAAATCGGTAGTTATCAGAGTGCAGGCTGTAGTACATCCTGTTTTTCTAACTCCTCTAATTTGCTAGTAAAGCAACCCAACTAGCATGAAGGAAGGGAGGGTGTTGTTACTTTAAGGCTGTGTTAACTCTGTAGGGCCCCATTAGAGCCCTGGAGGAGAGTCCTCACTAGGCTGAATTTTAGCGTTTTGAAAGGATCTTGCAGAGAGTGAGTGTATGACAGAGAGAATGAGAGAGAGACGCTGGCTCTATACTTTGTTCCATTTCCTGAATCAGACTCAAGCGTAAAACATTTTTAGTGTATAGTTTGTGTGTGTGTGTGTGCTCACTGAATACCAAGTACCCACTACGTGCCCAGCACTGTAGCTTTTACTGTGACAAGGGAGGGAACCAAGAGATAAAGCGGACTCATCCCAATGTTTCTTGCCTTCCCATCTGTGGGCAGTGTGAGCTGTGCAGTTCAATGGACCATTCCTACTTCTTTTCTGGTCTCTGTGTCACAACCTAAGTGGCTGCTGAGTGGTTCCTTGTGGTCTGCTGAGGTCAGCCTCGGATGATCAGAAGTTGTAGGTGATGACTTTCCTTTTCTAACTCATAACTACGTCCATTCCCATACCTCCCTTCTCTGGTTCTGAAGTAATGTATGTATAGAAATGATTGTTTGTTAGTGGATCGTGTTCTCAGTACTGGATAGTCTCTTGGATTTACACCCAAGAGGCCTTTCCATGGCCCTGCTCATGCTGATGTCTATTTCCGTAGACAATTCCACAAGGGCAGGGACCTGAATTTCTTTAGTTCTATGTGTGAAGTGGCTTCCTAGCTTCTGGAATTTAAGTGGATTAGGGCCCTGAGTGTTGCATTGTAGGTTTGAGGATATGTGCTATTCATGGCCTTCACCTTCTATTTCATTAACTTTCAGCATTAGGCATCAAAGGGAGAAAAAGGAAGAAAGTAGGCCTCACAGTAATCTGACCAGGTTGTAGTCCATGCAGTGAGATGTCAGGAGCTGCTAGAAGGGTCCCTTTGCCCAAAAAGTACACTGAAGGCTGGTACCTCTAATTTTATAATTAGTAATAAATTTAGTAACACTTTAGATTAAGGATTATTGTTTTAGGTTAAAATACCCCACAGTCATAGCTTTTAAGATGAAGGAGTTAGCAAGATTTCAGAAATGGATATGGCAAATAAAAGAGAAAGCATTTTGGTGGCCTGATTTGGGTGGGGGTGGTGGAAAGTGACACCGAAGGGGCCAGTAGAAGGGAAACTCTCCTTATTTATTGATTTTTTTCTGCGAGTTTCCTTGGAGGAAACTGAGTGGGTTATGAGCATATTATAGAAATACGGGTGTGTATATGTTAAGACACGTGTGGTGGGAGAGTGGGGATAGGATAAGCTTTGTCCTTCCAGTTCTGACGTGAATTTTATGCTGAAAATAGAACCTTTTTGTATGTGCGTGTGTCTGTCTGTCTGTGCCTTCTAATGCTGTATCTTAAATTACACAAAAGAAGGATGAAGCCAGAGCAGTTAAAGGCTTCAGCTTTGTCCCAGTTCAGTAGTTTACAAATGTGATACTTTGCACTCCACAGACACTTGAGAGCACAGGGGTGTCTGCTTAGTTTGGAGTTTTAGAAGAAAAAAAAAAAAAAACTAATGAGATATTCCCTTCTCCCTGGGCCAATTTAGTGAACTTTTGGGCTAAGCTGAACTAAAGTTAAAAAAGGAATGCCGTCATAGTAGCATTATTCACTTGGCAAAAGTACTTTGACATTTAACATTCAATATGTGGGGTCTTCAGTGTGGTCATGGAGGCCTAAGATACTACGCTTTGATGAGACTAGAGAAGATGTATGGTTTAAAGCCTCATTTTATGGGTGAGGCAACTAGTAATCAACAAAGGCTAAATGAGGTGCTGAAGGTCACAGCACTGGGGAGCCAGAGAACAACCAGTTTTTCTTTTGGAGGCCTTTATTAAAACTAACAATTCAAATTTTCTTTTAGCCCACATTTATGAATTCTGAGTATTCTAATTTGGCTATTGATTAAAAAATATTTATTGATCTTCTGTTATATGCTGGGGAAACTCTGGTGGCATGGTGGTTAAGAGCTAAAAGGTTGGCAGTTTGAATCCACCAGGCACTCCTTGCAAACCCTATGGGGCAGTCCTATTCTGTCCTTCAGGGTTGTTATGAGTCGAAATCAACTTGGCGGCAGTGGGCTTGGTTATTTTTGGTTATTATATGCTGGACGCTGAGCTAGGTACTCTGTATTTCAATGGCGAAATAAAATAGAGATAGTTTCTACTTCCATGGAGCCCACAGATGATTTATGAACATTTATCCTGTTATGAGTCATCATCATTATTTATTGATAGCTTACTATGTGCCAAGTACTGTGTTATACAAATATAAAAGCAGGAGCTGAGTGCTTAACGTAATCCTCTCATCTAATTAAACTTAAGATACCCTTGTAACACAGATGCCAGTAACAACAGCTACAAAAAGTAATTGAGATCAGGCATCATACCCTTTGTGGAAGGAGTTTGCAAGGTCTTTCCTTCACAGAGTCGATAGGTGGGGTTCGAATCGTCAACCTTTAGGTTAGCAGCTGATCGCAAATTGCTCATGCCGGCCAGGCTCCATAGGCAGACATAATTCATATCACATCTTTGAACTGAAGATCCTGATTAGAGAATCTTTTGGAAGGAGCTTGACCTAGTCTGTGGCTTAATTTGTATGTGTGATGCTATTCAGAAAGTGAAGGGATTAATATTAGTCAGTGCATCCCGAGGACCAGATATTCTTGTTCTGATAAGTTATTCAGCTAACAGGGTAATTAAAAGTTGGAACTAAAATATCATTTCACTGCTGTATTCCTATAAACTAAATTAAACTTTAAGTATTGTTTAAGGCTTCAATGTACTATATTTAGCAATGTTTAGCATTTATAGAACATTGTGTTAAGTAGCTAATCTTCTGTGGAAATTTGGTAGATTTTAAATATTTGGTTCATGTAAATAACTTCTGTCTTTGCTTTCAAGAAAGATTGAGAAGAGTTCCAGGGAAGTTCAGTACATTTGTCATTCAGTTCCTTGATGGGTCATTCACATGTACCAATGCCAGGGAGCATTTAACTGATTAAAACATTCAGAATGAATTTGTCATTTGAAGGTACTTTGAATGAATGTCTTTACTGTATTGACTGTGTATCAGTAATACTGATATTATTTAGGCATGCTTCCAATATTAATTTATAAGCAGCTCTGGCTAACTTATCCACAGAATGTTTGTCCAAGTTAAAGCCTTGATACATTTGGTTAAACAAACTTTGTGGCTCTTGAAAGAAATGAAAGAATTTAGCAGTCAATGTTTTTTATGAACTCTGGGGTGGTCATGTTTAAATAATAAATTGAGTAATAGGATGATGACTATTATAACTTTTCTGAGGGTGAAAATCAAAACCAACCCTGTTGCCATCAAGTTGATTCCTACTCATAGAAACTGTATGGGACATGCTAGGACCGCCCCACAGCGTTTCCAAGGCTGTAAATCTTTTTTAATTGTGCTTTAAGTGAAGGTTTACAGAGCAAATTAGTTTCCCATTCAAATAGTTTATACACAAATTGTTCCATGACATAGATTGCTCTCCCTGCAATGTGTCAGCACTCTCCCCATTACCACCCTGAGTTCCTCATTTCCATTTGTCTGGTTTTCCTGCATTCTCATCTTTGTTTTGGGGCATATATTGTGCTTTTCGTCTTGTGTAGATGATTGTTCTAAGGAGTACTCTCCTCATGTGTGTTACTCTTTATTTATAGGGCTGTCTATTATTTGGCTGAAAGGTGATGTCTAGGCATAGCTTCAGTTCCAAGACACCAAGAAGGGTGTCCAAGGGCCGTAGTCTCAGAGGTTCCTTAAACCTCTCTCAGATCAGTAAATATAGTCTTTTTTATAAATTTGAATTTTGTTCTACATTTTTTTTCCCCACTCTAACTGGGACCTTCTATTGTGATCCTGGTCAGAGCTGTCAGTTGTGGTAGCCAGGCACCATCTAGGCCTTCTGGCCTCAGGCTGGTGGATGCTATGGTTCCTGTGGTCCATTAGTCCTTTGGAGTAATTGTTTCCCTCAGTCTTTGGTTTTCTTCAGTCTCCTTTGCTGCACATGGAAAGAGACCAATAGCTGTGTCTTAGATGGCTGCTCACAAGCTTTTAAGACCCTATATGCTACTCAACAAAGTAGGATGTGGAACATTTTCTTTATGAATTACATTATGCCATTTGAGCTCGATGTCTCCCAGGACTATGGTCCTTAAGGGCTCTAAATCCTTATGGAAGCAGATTGCCACATCTTTCTCCCATGGAGCAGCTGGTGGGTTCGAACTGCTGGCCTTTTGGTTAGCAGCCAAGCACTTAACCACTGCACCACCAGGGCTCCTTTTTGGGGGGTAACAAACCTTAAATACTGGAAAGGATAGATCCTTTATTAAAGAAAAGTCTCCCAGTATTTAAAGCTAAGTATCTAAACATGTTTTGGTCTCATATTTGAAAAAATCTAAACTTACTGCATTATTTGTCAGCAAAATCTTATCCTTCTGTACAAGAGGTTTCTTAAGAGAATATAAATTTGCCATGTTAGGCTGATTATTTGAAATCTGAGTTCTGTTTCCAATTTCAGGTTCCTAAAAAGGTCCAGCTTAGCCAGTGAACATAAAAGCGCTTACTGCTAATTTAGCTGCTGCTGCAGAACATGAAAGGAAATCACAAGGCCATTAACGCTTCTAGAAATAGTCATTTTCTAGCCTTCAGTTCCTAAGATAGCTTAGTGAAAATAAAATATTAAGGCAGGGTAGGGAGGTGAATTTTTAAATTATGTTCTTTTTAAACTTTCCTTCCTTTATAGCCTCTCTCCCTCCCTCCCTCCCTTCACGCTTTCCTTTCTTTCTCCTTCTCCATTTGTGTTAACTTAAAACACCACATTCCACATCTTCTTAGTGCTAAGTGATAGGAGCAGTGAAGTATATACTTTATCTCTGCATATGCAATAATCAAAAAAAATGGGAAATTATAGCAAATTTACCATCTGATTTCCAGGGTGAAAATGCCCTTCCTGTACCAGGGTTTGATTAGACCTCCAGCCATCCAAAGGAGCCCTGATGGTGCAATGGTTAAGTGCTCGGCTGCTAATGGAAAGGTTGGTGGTTCAAACCCACCCCGTGGCTCTGCAGGAGTAAGACTTTGTGGTCTGCTTCTGTAAAGATTACAGCCAAGAAAACCCTATGGGGCAGCTCTACTCCGTCACATGGGGTCGCTATAAGTCGAAAATCAACTGGACCACAAGCAACAAAAACAACCAGCCATTCAAATGCAGCAGAACACGCCCACTCTGTGGATGGGGAAGGAAAATTCTCCTTGATGAGCTGAAATGGAGACTCCATGCTATTTACAGCTCTAGAGTTACTCTAGGCTAGTGGCTCAGAAAGATCTTTCTCTTCTTAATTATTTTATTTCTTCATTACTGACAGTTATTGTGTGCCCACCATATGTTAGACATTTTCCTAGGTCCTGGGGTCCTTTCGAGAAGGAGATAATAGTCTTGTGGGGAGGTAGACATTAATGAAAGAGTCACACAGATATCAACTGACAAACTGGGAAGCCTGCTTTGAAGAAAAAGTATGTGGTGCATGAGAGTGAGTAACAGGTGGAGAGTGGGCAGGGAAGCCTGAGACTGGTTAACTGGGCAAATGCGGGCAGAGGAAGAGTTCTCAGTAATTTTCCTGAGGTGGGAGAGTCAAGACTTGTGGCCAGGGCACAGAGGCTGGGAAAGTCATCTACTACATAAGGCAACACCAGAAGTTAGAGGAGGACTGAGGGTCTCCTTTTAGCTGGACAAACGGTGCAAGGTTCTTTAACTCAGATTGCTTCATTTCTAACACAAAGACGGGAACATTCGTGTCTCTGTGATGCTAAGTAAACAGCTCGTGTGTGTGTATGTTTTTGTTGTTGTTGTTAGTTGCCACTGAGTCAGCTCTAATTCATGGCAACCCCATGAACAACAGAATGAAATATTGCCTGGTCCTGTACCATCTTCACAATCGTTGGTGTGCTTGAGTTCATTGTTACAGCCACTAAGTATTTTGGGTGCCTGCTAACCTAGGGGGCTCATCTTCTAGCACTATATTGGACAGTATTCTGTTGTGATCCATAGGGTTTTCATTGGCTAATTTTCAGAAGCCGATCACCAGGCCTTCCTTTCTAGTATTTCTTAGTCTGGAAGCTCTATTGAAACCAGTCCACTATATCAGTGGCATAGCTTTCAGCATAACAGCAACATGCAAGCCACCACAGTACAGGAAACTGACAGGTGGGTGGTGGAGGTGTATGTATAATCAAACCAAAACCCACTGCCATAGAGTCAATTCTGACTCATCGTGGCTCATAACTCCATAGGGTTTCCAAGGCTGTAAATCTTTACAGAAGCTGACTGCCACAACTTTCTCCCGCAGAGCGGCTGCTGGGTTTGAACTGCCAAGCGCTTTAACTACTGTACCATTGTGGCTCCGTGTATGTATAATAGTGGCTTAATAAATACTCGTTGAAATAAAGGCACTTAGGCCAGCAGGTGAAGGATGCTTTAACACTTTCACAGATGATTTTGGGGTGTCAGAAAAGAATATTTTAAAAAAAGAGAAGAGAGAGAAAGTTTGTTTCTCCCATTCAAAGGAAGCAACATAACAGAACCGGGTGTTTAAAAGTGAGGTGTCTGCACAGACAACAGGAGAATATTGAGTTTGTGATGTTATCATTAAGAAGTAAGTTATTATTGTTATTGTTAAGAGTGATTCCCCTTCAAAGAAAACAACACAAAAGGATTGGGTGTTTAAAAGTGAGATAGATATCTGTGCAGACCACATGAGAACACTGAGTTTGTGATGTTATTATTCAGAAGCAAGTTATTATCATTATTGCTGAGAGTGATAATGTCATTAATATTCTGAAGGTGGGCAGTTCTTTTCCCTTTTAAATGTCAAGGCATGTACATGTGTGTGTGTTTGTGCTCACACACAGATGCAGGCACACGTATTGGAGGTCAAATTAAATTTTAGTACAAGAGGGCAGCGTTGCCAGATTTAGCCAATAAGTGCAGAATACCCGGTTAAATTTGAATTTCAGATAGACGACAAATACTTTTTCAGTGTAAGCGTGTTCCAAATACCCTACAAGAGGGGCATTTTCCTCAAAGAACTCCAGAGGTGAGTTGCTGCATTTCCTCATGGTTTTATCACATACAATGTTTATATTTATTAATTCTCAGCTAATTCCTGCTATGTATATTTTTAGCAGTCTGGAACCTTTGGTAAGTGTGTGCAGTAACATGATGAAGATCCTGGGAGCCTGCAGATTTATAGCCAAGGCTCTGCCTCCTTGCTCTGGGCTTCGGCCACTCTAGTGTTCATAGCCCAAGAATGAGACAGACTTAGCTGACCTTGGTACCGTTTGCAGCCTTGAAACTGAGGGCAGCCTCTGCTGCAAAGGAGCCCCAGAAAGATCATTGATTGGACTTCTAGAAACTGAACTGTTCCCCCAACCATCTTACCAGTTTCGTAAGGCGCCTGCTTCCTTTTTTTCAGAAGATCTTTTGGATGAGTGATGGGAACCCTGAAAGCACTGTCACATCAAGTAAACAGCTCGCTGTGCATAGATACAATGAAAAAGAAACAGATTCACAAATATGAAGATTCAAAAGTAATCTAAACAAATGAAAACAGTTGTTGTTTTGGACAGTAGGATTTAAACTTGCTCCTCAGTATTGATGATGTGTTGTTGTAGTTGTTGTCTAGTCCATTTTGACTCATACTGATCCTACGTACAACAGAATGAAGCAGTGCCTGGTGCTGTGCCGTCCTCACAATTGTTATGCTTGAGCCCATTGTTGCAGCCACTGTGTCATTCCGTCTTGGTGAAGATCTCTTTTTCACTGACCTTTTACTGAGCACGATGTCCTTTTCCAGGGACTGGTCCATCCTGATAACATGTCCAAAGTATGGGAGATGAAGTCTCGCAATCCTTGCTCCTAATGAGCCTTCTGGCTCTACTTCTTCCAAGACAGATTGTTTGTCCTTTTGGCAGTCCATGGTATATTCAATATTCTTGTCCAACACCATAATTAAAAGGCATCAATTCTTCTTTGGTCTTCCTTATCCATTGTACAGCTTTCACATGCACAGGAGGTGACTGAAAGTATCATGGCTTGGGTCAGGCGCACCCTAATACTTAAAATGACATCTTTGCTTTTTACCACTTTAAAGAGGTCTTTTGCAGCAGATTTGCCCAATGCAATGTGTCATTTGATTTCTTGACCGCTGCTTCCCTGGGTATTGTTTGTGGTTCCCTGTAAAATGAAATCCTTGACAACTAGGATTTTCTCCACTTACCATGATGTTGCTTATTGATCCAGTTGCGAGGATTTTTTTTTTTTTTTTATGTTGAGGTGTAAGCCATACTAAAATAAAGGCTGTGGTCTTTGATCTTCATCAGTAAGTGCTTCAAGTCCTCTTCACTTTCAGCAAGCAAGGTTGTTAATGAGTTTTCCTCCAATCTTGATGATGTGTAATATTTTAACTAAAAAAAAAAAAAATAGAGTCAGATTAGGACACATAGAAGCAGCTCAAATATGTATAATCATCTGCTTTTCTAAAGAGGGAAGCAGAAATTAAAAAAAAAAGGATGTTAATATGGGGGTTTATATGTCAGATAAAACTCAATAAAAATGCTTTATAAACTGTAAAGAACTCATATCCCTACAATTTAAAGGTGGTACGTTATTAGAATTAACCAATTTCCTAAAGTGAGTGAGTATTTGCTTTAAATGGTAGGGCATTTTGGATGCAAATTGAAGACTGTCAGAGGTAGCAAGGGAGTAAAGATCAGCTGGACCCTGTTATTCACTGGAGAAGCTTAGAGAGGGGAAAGGGCTTGTCTAAAGTTACCTGGACTTATCTAGAACCTGACTGAGAATCCAGATATTGAGATAAACTCTCTAGTGTTCCTCCTACTTGACTCTGCTGCCTCAGTTTTAGAACACCCATAATAGGCCTCAAATTTGTGTTTTTGAAACTTTTATACATGGAACCTATTATTTAGCATGTTTTATACACAGTGCAGGTGATAGTCCAAAGAGAATGTATAGTAAAGAAATAAAGTTCCTTGAAAACCTGGAAATTGAACCAAAAAGTGTTCTTGCCCTATGCCCCCTGTTCGTCTAGGTTCTCTTCTGGTAACCTACTGCTATTTAGTTATGAAGAGGTTTTGAAGGTCCAGAACCCACAGAGAATAGTTGGAATTCTCAGTCTCAACAGTGACAACCAACACATATGTGTGTATTTTAGTACACTTCTTAGAAATACTCAATTTATCATATTACTGGCACAAAGCTGCCCACTGACATGAAGATTTAGTGAAATGATGCAAAGAAAAGGTATTAATCAAATGCCGCTATTTTCTCAAAGTAAGGAAGCCATGACATTAGTGGAGTGTTAGCCCTCTTTTTTATGAATCAGTTATGCTGACTTTATCAGAAACCCCCCCTGCAAAAAAATATATATATTAGCAGCTGGATGTATAAAGATCTGTGTAACTGGTTTCATCAAGTAATAGTTTAAAATTTAGCTTCCACCCCTTCATCCTCTACAACCATTGCTATTTCTTAATTTATTTATAATTTATACCCCCATACCTCGAAAAAAAGATATCAAGTAGTTCGTAATGAAAGATATACACAGTTAAAAACAAAAATTGAGACAATTATAGAGGGAGAGGGATATACGAAGGTAATATTTTCATTGAGATTGAGTGCTAATATTTATTTCTAAGCTTCCTGGCAGCTAAGGCAAAAGGGAACTCCAGTAACATAACATAATGCTCATCATTTCAGGGTTTAGTTTTATTGCCTCTACTGTCAAGCTGGATTGTTATAGAAATGTCAGTGATCATTTCCAGTCTTTGTTATTATCTCCAGAAGAATAGTTGGATTTTGGTTTGCAGCCACAATGAACTCTTCCAATTTTTACATACTGTATCACATCTGGAGCCCTGGTGGCTCAGTGGTTAAGCACTACAGCTGCTAACCAAAAGGTCGACACTTTGAATCCACCAACCTTCCCTTGGAAACCCTAGGGGGCGATTCTACTGTGTCCTATAGGTTGGCTATGAGTCACAATCATCTCAATGGCAACAGGTTTTGGTGTATGTTACATTTGCTTGAGTACCTCTTTTGGGCCTGGTTTTCGATTTTATAGGTGATACTGAAAATCAGTCTGTGGTATTATTAAGTGCTAAGGCTAAAAAAGACTGTCACTAAAAAAGACTGTCACTATCATCCTTTAACTGTGAACATTCTATTAGGATTGGTGCTTTTCGCTCAAGACCCAATAAATTCCCTGTCTTTGTTCCCAGGCAAATCCCAGTGCAACTTTGGGATAAATTTTACCTCGAGACTCTAACCATGACCATGTACCACACTTATTAATATTACACTGTGATATGGTTTACTGTTTTATTCAACCACAACTTAACTGAAGACCTTTTGATTTTCACTGAGAAAGCTTTCCAAAGGGAGTCTGAACTTAAGGCAAAATATGGATAGTGATTAGGCCAATTGTAGATAAATGGGTAAGGAAGCTGTGAGATTCTGTGTGAGATGAATGATTATTAAACACCAGTAAACCAGCACAGTTGGGGTTTGAGACATCTTAGCGAGCTTAATGTGTCATTTTGTATAGTCCAACCAAATTAAAACGATATTTTGTATGAGGCTTAAATTTTTTTTTCCTTGAGCCTGAATACTATGGGGGGAGGGGACCGGAATAGCATATTTGCTATTTTTGAGCCCAATTAGTTCACAACTCTTTTGAGATCTTAATGTTGTATCTGGCCAGTTCGGCAGGTGACTTCAGTAACAGAACTGTGAAGCAGTGAACTCTGGTTTCCTTGTGGCCAAAGCTTTTGCCCCTACTCCTCTTGGCCTGTTTCAATTTGTGTGTCACTGCTGCTAAGCTGAACTGGGCAAAAGAGTGTTGGTGTATCACCCCTTCTCAAAAAGTACCTCAGAGCGTATTTCAACTGGGCAATGGATTAACAGGTTTTTTTGTTTTTTGTTTTTAATAGAAAACAGCACAGTTTAGTACAATGAACTGATATGCTACAAATGAGGGTGTGCTCTGGTTTAATGACTTTCTGGCGATTGTAGGTAAAAGAGTTTGGAAAGAAAAGTAAAAACTGTTTCAAAGGGAACGGAAATTCTTAGGGAGGAACTATAGTTTGTTAGTTAAGAGCTTAGCTCTTGCTCAGGTGTCAGAGTATTTGGGTTCAAATTTAAATTCCCCCATTTACTTCTGTGTGACCTTGGTCAAGTTACCCCTCCGATCATCAGTTTTCTCATCTGTAAAATGGACACAGTGATAGGATCACAACTTAATGGGTTCTAGTTAGAATTAAATGGACTACTCTGTATAAAGGAGTGACTAGCCATGTGCCTGGCACATAGTATGCTCTCAATAGGTGTTAGCCCTTTTGTTGTTTTTGTTAGTTATTGTTATTTTTGCTGTTGGTATTGTTATCTTCCTTAATACTGTGTGGGAAATTTTATGCTGAATAGTAAATGTCATTGGATTTTTGATGGAAAGTGTGAGATAGCATCTGTAATGAACGCATAAACAATTCTTGTATTTTCCCCAAGTGCTTAATTCATTTTAAATGAAAGATTGATGGCTCAGTTCAAATGTACAAGCTGATTAGCCCTTACAAATAATTAATTTAATACCAGCTACAATGTGTGGCAATTGTTTTAAAGTCCTTAATCTCTGGAAATTGTACAGAGGGGTATAATGTGCAAAGTGCTTTTCTTTTTCTTTCATCAATTCTGAAAACATAGGTTGCTTATGGGATTTTTTTTCACCCAAGGAGTTTTGAACTTCATGTAATATTGTATAGCTGTCACCAGTAAAGTTATTCTCACTACTTTGTCTGACATAGTTGCTGAGCCAATTTGTCTTCATGTTTCAGAACTTACTGTCACCTTTACCCTTGGCGTGTACGTGTTCTGAGGCTCAGAAGAAAATAAAATGAAGGAACTATCTGATTCCCACTCCACTAGAAATAGGTCAGCAAGAAAAAGTGACGATATATATCCTGTTTTCCTTTTGTTTAACTAGATCTGAAACCTTAGCGAGATTGTAGCCACATGTCAGGCACTCGACTTCTCTTGTCTCTATCTGTATCTACCAACCCATTGACCTACTGATGAACTGACTGACCTGCCTATCTTCATTGGAAGACATGTTTACAAGAATGGGAAATGGTGACTACTTAGCTAAAGAAATATAAAATATGACTTCATAAAGCATAACTTTTTACAAATTCTTCAAAATTTAAAGTCACCTGAAAAAATCAGAAAGCAAAAGTTATTTGGCCTGAATCTAGTTGACTTGTTGTAAATCTTGTTGGTTATGGTTAGCAGTCCACGCTAATAGCTGTCCAGCTAATATCTGACCAAGTAAGAAACATATTGACTATGTTTCTTGGTGTGGAAACAATTTTTTCACTCAACAAATACCTGTTGAGTGGGCCAGGAACTGTTTTAGACACGGCTAGTACAAATAGTGGGAGTACAAATAGTGGACAAAACCATCTATAGTCTAATTGGGAAGACAGACAATTCCAAGTTAACGAATGAAAACGTAATTACGTATTGTAACGTGGGTCATGGTAATGGCGGCAACTACTTTAAATAACGTAGTCAGAGCATTGTTCTTGATAAATGAAGTCGTTGCAATATGATTTAAACATTGAAACCAAATTTTGAGTACCTGTTTGAAAATGCTTTTTATGGCAAAGGTGTTGCCCTTACAATGAATGCATGAGCAAATTAAAAACAAAACAAAACACACTAAAAGGACTATCTTTCTGAAGGTAAACTTATCTTCCAACTTTACGTGACATGATCTTTCTAAATTATAATGGATTGTATGTGTTGGAAAACACTTACATGAAGTACACAATGAGCCTGACTTGTGGATGAAAACAACATATTTTTTGCTAATATGCCCTGTACAATAGCATGTAAAATAGCTACACTAATGCCTTGCTCAGTGGGGAGGCAGATGCTGCTGGTGAGGGACAGATGAATGGTTCCAGTGGGTAGCAGCACATTTGAAGTTCTGGCTGATCAGTAGTGTCTTTCACTTCTCGGGTCAAGGTGGTAACATCCAATTAAAGGAAGAACAGGCAGGAAAAAGAGTAAAAGTTTCACATGCTAATGTTATGCACTTTGTGTAAGAAAATTGTTTTCCCCAACTTGAAAGTATTAAGAATTTTGTCCATCCTTGAAGTTTCTTTTATTCTCTTCCCTTAGTCCCGTATGGCTGTTTCTTTTCTAAGAAAGGCTTTTATAAGCTGCAAAGCTCAATGCCACCGTAAGCACCAGAGACTGTGGCCTGGTGGAAACGTTTTGGGGTCAGATCATTCTCAATTCAAATTCCACTGTGCCTCTTTCTAGTTCTACGACTTGAGAAAGTTATTTAACTTCTTTGGTATACAGCTTCCTCAACTCTAAGACTAAGAGACTAATACAGGATTGTGTGAAGTGTAATGCTGTGGCCATAGGTAAGGCGTCTTGTACAGCCCTTAGTTGATTCTGCTTAATGTTCAGCTCTGAAAACATTTGAGCTTTCTATTATAAAGTTGGATGTCAGGTCGTCCTCATGTTGTTTCACCCATAAGCCTCATTTCTCTGCAGTGTGGTAGCATGCTGAGGGCAGGAAACATATTTTATGCTTCTCTTCTACCTTCCACCACACCTTGAAGATTCCTCAGCACTAAGTATTGTTGTGGTTAGTTGCCTGTGACCTCGTCATGATCATTGCAGCCGTTGTGTCCATCTGTCTCATTGAGGGTTTTCTCATTTTCACTGGCCCTGTATTTTATAAAACATTTTGGAATTGGAGATATCAACATGAACTCATGGTATTTATATCTATGTAGATATGTAGATGTCTGCCTAGCTGTCTGTCTATTTACCCATCCATCCATCCGTCCATCCGTCCACCCGTCCACCCTCCACCCAACCATCCATCCACCCACCCACCCATCCACCCATCCATTTATCTATCTCCTAGTTCTATCCTCTGAGAGGTTAAAGAAGCAATGATAACGCAGTAGTAATGAGCATGGCTAGTACTCAGTTCTTAGTTTTTAAATGTTGTTGTTATTAGTTTCCATTGAGTTGGCTTTGATTCATGTTTAACAGAAAAATTCATTGCCAGGTCCTACACCATTCTCACAAATTTTGGTATGTTTGAGCTCATCATTGCAGCCACTGTGTCAAGCCATCCGATGGAGTTTCACTCATTTTCACTGACCTTCTACTTTCCTGAACATGATGTCCTTTTGTAGTGATTGGTCTTTCCTGATGACATGTCCAGTAAATGAGTCAAAGTCTTGCCATCCGTGCTTCTAAGAAGCACGCTGGTTGTATTTCTTCTAAGAATGAGTTGTTTGTTCTTCTGGCAGACCATAGTATATCCAGTATTCTTCACCAACACAACAATTTGAATTCATCAATTCTTCTTCTGTCTCCATTTTTCATTTTCTGGCTTTTGCATGCATATGTAGTGACTGAAAATACTAAGGCTTGGGTCAGGCACACCTTAGTTATCAAAGTGACATCTTAACTTTTTAAAAATGATAGAGGTCTTTTGCAGCAGATTTGTCCAATGCAATAAATATGTTGTCTGATTTCTTGACTACTGCTTCCATGGACACTGATTGTTAATAAATGTTTATATTGCCACTTCTGGGCTATCTTTGAAAAAAATTCTTAAAATTAGGACCATGAAAAATATAGAGATTGATGCTCCCACAGAGCTTTGGGGTAGTGGTAATGGGGGAAAAAGATGGCACCATATGAAATCCACTCTTAAAATTATGTTGTTGTTGCTAGGTTCCGTCGAGTCAGTTCTGACTCATAGAGACCCTATGCATAACAGAATGAAGCACTGCCAGGTCCTGTGCCATCCTCACTATCGTTGTTATGCTTGAGCCCATTTTTGCAGCCACTGCATCAATCCATCTCATTGAGGGTCTTCCCCTTTTTCACTGACTCTCTACTTTACCAAGCATGATGTCCTTCTCCAGGGACTGATCCCTTCTGATAACATGTCCAAAGTATGTGAGATGTAGTCTCGCCATCCTTGTTTCTAAGAAGCATTCTGGCTCTACTTCTTCCAAGACAGATCTGTTAGCTCTGGAAACACTTGGTGTAGTCAATATTCTTTGCCAATACCATAGTTAAAGGCATCAATTCTTCTTTAGTCTTCCTTATTCATTGTCCAACTTTTGCATACATATGAGGCGATTGAAAATACCATGGCTTGGGTCAGGCTCACTTTAGTCTTCAAGGTGACATTTTCCTTTTCAACACTTTAAGGAGATCTTTTGCAGCAGATTTACCCAATGCATTATGTTGTTTGATTTCTTCACTGCTGCTTCCATGGGTGTAGATTGTGGATCTAAGTAAAATGAAATTCTTGACAAATTTGTTCTTTTCTTCATTTATCATGATGTTGCTTATTGGTCCAGTTGTGAGGATTTTTGTTTTATGTTGAGGTGTAATTCATTCTGAAGGCTGTAGTCTTTGATCTTCATCTGTAAGTGCTTCAAGTCCTCTTCACTTTCAGCAAGCAGTTGTTTTATCTGCATAACACAGGTTGTTAATGAATCTTCCTCCCGTCCTGATGCCCTGTTCTTCATATAGTTCAGCTTCTTGGTTTATTTGCTCAGCATACAGATTGAATAGGTATGGTGAAATGATACAACACTGACACATACCTTTCCTGACTTTAAACCACAGTATCCTCTTGTTTGGTTCAAATGGCTACCTCTTGAGCTATGTAGAGGTTCCCCATGAGAATAATTAAGTGTTCTGGAATTCCTATTCTTTGTAATGTTATCTATAATTTGTTATGATGCACACAGTCAAATGCCTTTGCATAGTCAATAAAATACAGGTAAACACCTTTCCGGAATTCTCTGCTTTCAGTCAGGATCCATCTGACATCAGCAATGATATCCCTAGTTCCACGTCTTCTTCTGAATCTGGCCTGAACTTCTGGCAGTTTCCTGTCAAGGTACTGCTGCAACTGCTTTTGAATGATCTTTAGCAAAATTTTACTTGGGAAAATAAAATGTGCCATATCTCATTTAATGAGCCCTAGGCATTGCCTAGCGTATTTATTATGATTAAAGTCACAATGAAATGTATGAAGCCCGTTTAGTATGCTCTAAAACACAGTGGGAATTCACCTTCATAAAGAACAATAAGCACAGGGACTATTTTAAGACCTTGGATTCTAGCCAGTTTTAAACATCTGCTTCCTCCTGAGACAGTCTGGAATTATCTTACAGATTCAGCCTTAGAATTGGGTTCATGAGCAGTGTGCCTTTTAAATTATAATATCTGAGGAGACGCAGGATGGCTGAATGTGTGGAGTGACAGTGCCTTTGTCTCAGTAAATATGAAGAGGTCGTGTTCTAACCATGGTGGAGTGTTTCCAGGCACTCTGTCAGTGCTTCAAAGTTACCTATAATAACAAAAGAATCTAGGAAAAATCTTCCACAAAGCAGGCACTGGGTGATTAATTTAAGGAGGAAAAAAAAAAAAAAAAAAAAAAGAGGCTTTCTTGTATATCTCTAGGTAATGCCAAGATTTCCGAGCCTATATTAGCTGTTATTCGAACACAGCATAAGGATTTGGAGAGACCCATTGGTATGTTGCAATGATATTTGGCTTGTTGATTTCTCAGCTCTAAGGAAATCTTTGCTTCTGGCAATACAGAGAAATAACAGTGTTCTTCTCTCTTTAATGCTTTGGGATAATATAATTGTTCAGAACGCTAAACTTTATTCTGCAATGTTATAAGCAGAAACTCATTTTTTAAGCAAGTTTATATGCATTCCCTGAACAACACTGGCCAAACATTCATTCATTCAACAGTAAACGTTTATTTAAGTTTACACTGTGTACTGTTCTAGGTTGTATAGGGGTTTCAGATATAAATGAGCTGCTATCTTTGCCACCTAAGACCTTACAATTACTTATCTGGACACTATAATTTCATATCTTGAAGTAGTTAATGGCAGAAAATTACTACATTGAACGGTAAAATATTATACTAATATTTCCTTTATGTGGCCTCATGACAAATTCTGAATATGTAAATTTTTCTAATTATCTTAATTCCATAATTCCTAGTGCCTTTAACATTTTTTTTAACATAATTCCTGATGACAGTACCATAAACAGAAGGACCACTGAATGCCGTTCTAAAGATTTCTTTGTGGTTCTTTTTGTGCTTAGAATATTTCCTACTGGAATGTACAGTCAACATACAGTGTTTTAAAGCCAACTCGAAATACAGTTAGGTTCATTTGTTTCTATTTGATTTTTATTTTTAGAGATTGTTTTGTTCTTTCTCTTTTGATTTAACTTTTTTTTTTAATTATAGAAAACATGTACCTGGTTCCAAAATCAGAATCACATTTGGAGAAGTCTGACTTTCATTTCTGTCCACTCTCTACTCTTTATTTTAAAAAATTAATTTTTAAAATTAGTGTTTGATTTATTCTCTCATTGTTTCTTTGTGAAAGTATAAGCAAATACATATACACATACATATATAAATAAAATATAACTATTCATATACATATATCTGTTCATTAGTCCCCTCCCCTTCTTATACAAATGTATTGTACTAGACACACTCGTCTGGACCTCGGTTTTTTCATGTAACAATAGATCCTGATGACCACTCCATTTCTTTTTGTAGCTACAGGGTACCGTAGTTTATTACACCATAGTTTATTCATCAGCTTGTGTATTGATAAACATATGGGCTGCCATATAAGACTTTAAATAATATTTTCAAAGTGAGAAAGGAAATGAAATGATCGGCTGGTCTGAGTGTCTATCCCCTTAGTGGTTCTTTCTCATTGCAGACTAATACCTAATACAAATCAGGGTTTTTTTTTTTTTTGTGAGTTTAAATATAATTTCAGTTTTGGCATAACCCCAAGAAGAACACTGGAGTCCCAGACTTTTGCATCCAGTGGGAGCAAATCTTGCCCATGAAAGACTTAAACTGGATGACCTTGGAAAAAGTCTATATAGTGATTTAAACCCACCCAGTGATACTGCAGAAGAAAAGGCCTGGAGATTACTTCTGTTCAGATTACAGCCAAGAAAACCCTCTGGAGCTGTTCTACTCTGCAACACACGGGGTCTCCATGATTGGAATCTACTCGAGGGCAACTAAGAACAACAGCAACAACAAGCATTGAGAACCCAGAAAAATGAATGGTTGGGAGGGATTAATTATCACTTTAGGACTTTTCTAATAATTAGAAAAAAATTATGAATTTAAAAAATAGTGATTAATAACCTATTTAGGTGATTAGTTCTGGAGCTATTGGACAAAAAGTTTTATTCAAATTGAAAATAAGTATTTTTTTTTTTTTATAGTTAATCATATTCGTGATGGGATCATTTGTGATCTCTTTAGAGGTTTGGTTTACAAGGCTGGCATGAAAGAGTTTTTTTTTTTTTTTGTCCTTTTTAAATTCCTAGGCTCACAGTATCTGCAAGCTTGGTAGAGGCCTTCAGGTGAGTGGTGGTGTACGTATTGGTTTCATGAACTCATGCAGTATTTCCCAAAGTGTTCTTTTGAGAACAAAGTATATTCTTGGGAACAAAAAGTTCTGTAGTCAAATCAATTTGAAAAATGATGATTTAAACAAGTTTCTTTATTGCAGGATTTCTCAGAGCCTTTAATAACTAATATGTATGTGACTTTTCAAGACATGGATCTAAAATGCTGCCTTTCACAGACTTTTTTTCTTTATGGAGCCTATTTTCGGGAAGTTGCTTGTTAAGAGTAAAAAGTTTTCTTGGCCATGTATAATTCAGGAGGAATGGGACTGTCAAGGGCCTTCCCCTTCCTGTATGGAACTTTAGATGAACATACCTACATCAGAGGGTGGCTTCTTTGCTTTAGACTCCTTGTAATGAAAACCCTCATAGGATGATTTGTCCTGTTTTTTATGCTTAGCAGATGAAAGGAATTTTTACCCTTCAAACGGTTTCTCTTTTGTCTCTGAGTAATTCCTTGTCCTTGTTATTTATTATCTTGCCTAGAGTAAAACTACCTGTTCTTCATGTGGGACTGGAGGAGAGAGGTTGCAGTCACCTTTTGTACACAAACTTTCTATACCTCACATCATTGCTGACCTTTTATAATTCAGGGAGAAGAGTACTAATCGCTTGCTTTCTCACTGAGTTCTTTAACTATTGATGTTAGAGTTGGTATAAAAGCAAAAAAAAAAAAAGAAAAATTTGGCATTCCAATAGAATTTTATTTATAGAACTTGACATTTGAATTTCATACAGTTTTATGTGTCAAAAAATATTACCTTACTTTTGATTTTTTTTTTTTCAAACACTTAAAAATGTGAAAATCACTCTTAGCTCATGGGCCCTGCAAAAATAGGCAGCATGGTGGATTTGAACTGCAGGCTATAGTTTGATGACCCCTGATTTATATAAACCTGTTTCCAATGAGGAGTCCTAGGTGGTACAAATGTTTAATGTGCTTGGCTGCTAACCAAAAGGTTGGAGGTTCGAGTCCACTCAGAGGTGCCTTGGAACAAAGGCCTGTATCTACTTCTGAAGAATCAGCCATTGAAACCCTATGGAGTGCAGTTCTCCCCTGACACATTGGGTTGCCATGGGTCAGACTTGACTCCATGGCAACTGGTACATGTGTTTAACAAAACATTTGCCATTTCAACACTTTTTTTTTTTTTTTAATTGTGCTTTAGATGAAAGTTGACAGCTCAAGTCAATTTCTCATACAAAAACTTATACACATATTATTATGTGGCATTAGTTGCCGTCCCCACTATGTGATGGCACCCTCCCCACTATGTGACGGCATCCTCCCCCTTTCCACCCTGGGTTTCTTGTGTCCATTCAATCGGTTCCTGTCCCTACCTGCCTTTTCATCCAGGGTCCAGGCAGGAGTTGCCAATTTGGCCTTGTGTATCAGCTTAAACTTAGAACTACATTCTTCGTGAGTATTATTTTGTTTTATAGTCCAGCCTAATCTTTGTCTGAAGAGTGAGCTTCTGGAATGGTTTTAGTTCTGGGTTAATAGAGTGCCTGGGGGCCATGGCTTTGGGGATTCCTCCAGTCTCAGTCAGGCTTGTGGTCTTTTCCCATGAATTTGAGTTCTGTTCCACACTTTTTTCTTGCTTCGTCAGGGACTCTCTGTTGTGTTCCCTGTCAGGGCAGTCATTGGTAGTAGCCAGGTACCATCTAGTTCTTCTGGTCTCAGGCTGATGGAGTCTCTGGTTTATGTAGCCGTTTTGTCTCTTGGGCTAATATTTTCCTTGTGTCTTTGGTGTTCTTCCTTCTGCTTTGTTCCACGTGGGTTGGGAACAACTAATACATCTTAGATGGCCACTTCATAGCTTTTAAGACCCCAGGCGTCACTCACCAAGGTGGGATGCAGAACATTTTCTTAATAAACTTTGTTATGCCAATTGATCTAGATGTCTCCTGAAACCATGATCCCCAGACTCAGCCCCAGCTCAGCACTTTTTAAATGTATAATTCAGTGACATTAATTATGTTCATCATGTTGTGCAACCATCACCACTATGCATTTCCAAATTGTCCCATCATCACTGATAAACCATCTTTTTTTTTTTTTAAACATCTTATTATGGTTTAGGTGAAAGTTTACAGAGCAAATTAGGTTCCTATTCAACAATTTATACACAGCCTGTTTGGTGATTTGGGTTGCAATCCCCTCAATATGATAGTCCTCCCTGTCCGCTTTCTCCCTGGTTCCCTGTTTCCATTGGCCAGCTTTCCTGCCCCTTCCTGCCTTCTGAACTCTGCTTTTGGGCAGATGCTGCCCTTTTGGTCTTGTGTGGTTGATTGTTCTGGGGTGCACATACCTCACAGGTGTTATCGTTCACTGTATAAGCCTGTCTATTGTTTGGCTGAAAGTTTGAGGATTATCTAGGGGCCATAGTCTCGGGGGTTCCCCCAGTCTCTATTAGACCAGTAAGTTTGGTATTTAGAAAAGCAAATTTGAAATTTCATGGAATTATTTTCTTTGAGTGAGATTACAGGCCCCTAATACAGTTTCTACCCGGCCTGTTCATACAAGATGCTCTTTAAAAGGGTTCCATCTTGGAACTCCAATTTTCTTTTTGCAGACCTACATTTTAAGTCTATTTAAATGGAAGAAATTTTGGATATAATGATTTTACTTCAAGTGTCTTGAAATTGGATACAGTTGGATTCACATGAATAGAATGAATAAATTAACAAATAAATAAATGCATGACAATTCTTAACTTGGTATATTTACATTTCAGTGAAGGAGAGATGAGATCTACTTTGTTATTCATTGCATGGTCATGAGCTTCCCTTGGTGTTTGAGAACTCACTGATGCTGAGACTAAGAATAATTCATCTCCCTAAAGATTTTCTGTCTTTATGAAGGTATAGTTCCTGTCTGGCTTTTCTGATGAATCTCACAACTTAATTATTTTTGGCATGTCCCATTGCATGTTTTGCTTCATTGTATAGGTCCAACCTTTGAAAGTTAAAATGATTTTTGTCTGTGTTATAGAGCTCAGAAAACATCCTTGTTTTAGTGAGTAATTTTAAGATTTTCATAAATGCTTTTCCACTAGATGACATCTTTTAATGGTTCATGTGTTAAAAAATATATTTTTCTTTGGTGAGGTTGAGAATTACATTCTGTTTGAGATCTAAATTGCTTCTGCAGCAGGCGTTTTTGCGTATCGTTATCACTATACCTCTGAGGAACAAGAAGAACACAGGAAAAGCAGTGTTGAAGCAGATGATAGCAGGATATACATCTGAGCTGATGGCTACATTTGGCATTACCCAACACAGACTTGGGAACTCTCTGTCAGGCACAGGCTACTAGAATCAGTCCCCCTGCAGCTTCTGCTGGAGTGGCTGGTCTACTCTTCCAGCCATGTTTCTTCCTTGTTTTTGTCAAGCTGGGGTGGAGAATACTACCTGGTGATAGTGTTGTCATCTCACTCTGTCACCCCCAAATTTTGGATCCCAGATTTACTAAAAACAATGGCTTTTTTTTTAAATTGGGGGAATGAAAATTAAAGAAGCATGTAGTAAAGAAGGTGGTAATGGAGTTTTTGATAGCCTTGTCCTCTGTGTAGAGGTCTGGTGTGGGCATTTAAATATATCTATATGTGCCATGTACTAGCATTTTTTTAAATGTTTACTGAGCACTTACTATGTGCCTGGCACAGTGAAAGTGCTTTATATACATATTCACAGTTAATTTCCTTATCATTTTGATGAGGTAAGTACACTGTTACTTCATTTTACTAATGAGAAAACGACTCCTTAGAGATGGAGCAACTTACCCAAGTTTACATAGTTAGTACATTAAAACAACAACAACAATAACCAAAAACTCACAAAAAACTGGTTGCTGTCAAGTCAATTCTGACTCATGGTAACCCCATGTGTGGAGGTAGAATTCTAACCAAAGCATTTTCTACTTGTTGTCTCTGCTTTGACAGAGGAGAGGTGGTAGACACATGTACATGAGATAGTGAGTGTTAGAGCCCTGGTAGCACAATGGTTAAGCACTTAGCTGCAAACTGAGAGGTTGGTGGTTCAAACCCACAAGAGGCTCTGTGGGAGAAAAGATCTGCAGATCTGTTCCTATAAAGATTACAGCTTAGGAAACACTATGGGACTGTTCTCCTCTGACACAGAGGGTCGCTGTGAGTCAGAATCGACTCCATGGCACAGGACAACAAGTTTTAAATTATACTTAGAAATATCAGCAATATTAAAGGAAAGGGCAATGTTTTATATTTATCAACTGTAAGGATTAACTCTTCAGCGGTACTTTTTCTTCGTCTCTCTCTTACATAAACATCACTTTTGATTTTATATTGTTGTTATTAATGTACATGTCTTGTTCCCCTTATTGAGTCACAAGCACTTTCAGTGCCTTTCATTTCATAGGCCCTCAATAAATATTTGTATCATGAGTGGACTGAATATTACTTGTTACTATGAAACTTCTGGCTCTAAATATGTTGGGTGAGAATTAGCAACCTGACAATAATTATTGTATCAAAAATAATTTGAGAACCTAAAGCACAATAAAGTTAATAAAAAACAAGATAAAACAAAAAACTTGAGGGCACAAATTCTTTAGCATTTGTCCTGAATATGTCTTGTAAGGATGGCACTTGTAGATTTAGGTTATTTTTCACTCGTTGGACTTGTAGAATGAATCCACAATAAATTCAGTGGCAGTAAAGCTTATTTCTGTGTGTGTATTTAGAGAGACATAAAATATTGATTCCCCTCCTTGTAAAAAAAAGAGAAGTTAATGACTGACTAAAAAATTTTTTTTGTGGTCTCTATGACAGTGTTATCTCATATGTTTCCAAAAAACTAATCATTTTCTAAGAACAAATCTGTCTGTGTGCTAACAGACTGTGAAAACCTATCAGTTGTGTTTCTTTCTTTTTTTTAAAACCAAAAGCCGAAAGAAGTCAGCCTTTAAATATTTGGATGTTTTTATCTGAGCTATGGCCTCGCTAGGCAAACACACTGGCATTAACATTTCTAAAGCAGGCTCAAAAGAAATGAGAATTTAAAAAAACCTCCTTCAGATCCCTGTGTTAATTGTCACTTTAATTAAAGCTGCTGTGTGTCATCAGTGACAGGAGATTGCTCCAGGAAGATAATGAGAGACTTTGTCTGTATTTGGCTTTTATGAAGGCAAACAGAGTATGCAAGAAATCAAATAGCTAGATAATTTTGCCATTCCTTTAAAAAATAATAAACTATTTGCTAAACATCAGATGAGTCAAATTATTAGTTGATTAAAATGATTTTCTTTAGGTCATTACATTTCTAGATCTAATTTATGGATATATTTCCTGGTCTGGGGGCTTAATCTAGTGTGTGTTAGACTTTTCTACCATAGACTATTTTATAGAGATAAAGGGATCCGAAAACAAATTACTTTCTTCAGTGGCTTTTGATTTGGAGTTTTATTATCCAGGTTGTCACAAAGTGATGAGATCAAATAAGAACTTACTTGAAAGAGCTTTGTAAAATGTAAAATATTACTTATTATCGTCTTATTATTATCTAGACAACAAAGTAAAATGTGCATGTATGTTCAAACCACTCCCCGCACCACTCCTGCCTAAATTACTGCATTAGGAAATTGGGAATTCTCTTCGGTACGTCTGTTTAAAAGCTAAGAACAGGGACCTGGGGGTTGTTGCTCAAGGATCCCTAGCCCACCTTCCAAAACTGTATAAAATCAAATGAAAAAAGGTCATCAGGCAGCTTGTGAAGAGCAATGCTATCTTTCCTTCTGGCTTCTGGGCCAAGTTGAAAATGTGTTTTATTGTACAATAGGTAAAATTTGATTCTTCTTAACTGAGAACAAAAGAATAATTTTAATAATGAAGACAAGCCTAGAATCTGAACCTCAAAGATAAAATACAATCAGAGAAACACCAAAGATTATTCAGTGTGTTTAACACGCAAAAATAACAGAAGCGGCATTAACATCTTCTGAGGTCTTATCTTAATTAAACCTGGTCATAGGAAATGACTTTGGTGACTACAGGTTCTCCTCATAAAGGCTCTCATTCTCTGCCATAGGGAGAGCCAGGTTTTCCTGAATTGCTCTTCCACTAGAGGAAACCCAGACAGAAGGACCCAGAACTTACTAGCTTCCAGAATGCTACATGTTAGAGTACCATGATGACAGAGGTTTGGAGAAATTTGTTGTTAATTGTCCTTGAGTGGGTTTCAACCCATGGTGTCCTATGTTGAACAGAATGAAACATTGCCCTGTCCTGCGTCATTTTCACAATCGGTGTTATGCTCGAGTCCATTGTTGTAGCCATTGCATATTATGAGTGCCTAACACAGGGGGCTCATCTTGCAGCGCTATAACCCACTGCCGTTGAGTCAATTCCGACTCATAGCGACCCTATAGGACAGAGTAGAACTGCCCCATAGAGTTTCCAAGGAGCGCCTGGCAGATTCGAACTGCCAACCTCTTGATTAGCAGCCGTAGCACTTAACCACTACACCACCTATTGGACAATATTTTCTTGTAGCCCACAGGGTTTTCATTGGCTAATTTTCAGAAGCAGATCGCCAGGCCTTTCTTTCTAGATTTTCTTAGTCCGGAAGCTCTGCTGAAACCAGTCCACCATGGGTGATCCTGGTGGTATTAGAAATGCCTGTGGTATAGCTTTCAGGATCATAGCAACACCCAAGCCACCAGAGTATGACAAACTGACAGATGGGTGGTGGATGGAAATATTAGGTGTTGTATAATGTGACAGATTTTACTGATTCTGGTTTCTCATAAGGAACTAGTACAATACAAGCCCTCTGAGGAAAGCATCTGTGTTTTCGTATGTCCATTATGCAGGCACACACTCTTTGTATCCACAACATATATGTAGTTGAATGAGTGCCTTTGTGTCCTAATTGCCAAAGGCTATGAATGGCCCTTTCTCCAGCCACTTCTCATTTACCTTCTTGCAACATTGGAAATCACTGATTCTTCTTACTACCCACGTTTCCTCCCAATTTGAAACTCTGCTTTTTAGCTTTCCTGCCATTGTGCCTTGATTCTTTTTTTTTTCAGTCTCTGAGTCCTAGCTTCTACCCCCTCAAGCTGGGTATTTCCTAAGATTCTGTTCCCAGCCCTCTTCTTTATATCCTTTGTTTGGCTTGCATATTCGAATCACCTGGCAAGGCCCCCACCTTTCTTCTTCTCCTCCCTTCTCCAGAAGACAATGTGTCTGTGTGACATATACATTTTTTACCTTAAATATTTAGAAGTAAGTTGAAGGCGTTGTTGTTAACTGCTGTGAACTCAGCCCTTCACTCTTGGCAGCACCATGTACAACAGGATCAGATCATTGTGATCCATAGGTTTTTCATTGGTTGATTTTTTTTCAGAAGTAGATAGATTGCCAGGTCTTTCTTCCTAGTCTGTCTTAGTCCAGAAGCTCTCCTGAAACCTGCTCAGCATTGTAACCTTTTATATCTCAGGCGTATTTAGAAAAACAAGGATATTCTGTTACATAACCACAATATATTTATCAAAATCAGAAAATTAACATTGGTAATACTATTATATAATCTATAGACTTTATCCAAATTTTGCCAATTGTCCCACATACTCTTTATAGCAGTGGGGAAAAAAAAATCGGTGTCTAGGAATTTAATCTAGGATCACACATAGCATTTTGCTGTCATTTCTTTAGTCTCTTTTAATTTGAAACAGTTCTCTAGTATTTATTTTTCATGACCTTGGCATTTTTTGAAGTGTACAGGCCAGTTATTTTTAGGATCATTTGATGTTTCCTCATGATTAGATTCAGAGTATGTATTTTTGGCAGGAATACTACAGAAATTATCTGGTGTCCTTTTTTAGTACTTCATATCAGGGGGCACATGCTATTTATTTATGCCATTTTTTGTTGTCTCTTAGCTAAGGTGCTATCATGTTTCTCCACTGTAAAATTTCTCTTTTCCCCTTGTAATTAATAACTATCTTATGCGGAGATTCTTTGAGACTATGAAAATTATAGATATTATGGATAAGAAAGTCAGGTTTCTCATTTTTGGAGAAGGATTTACAGATCTGGAAAGGTAGAAGGCAAGAATGAATTAGAATTGGAGATATCATTATGAACGCATGGTATTTATATTTATCTATCTATATAGAGGAAACCCTGGTGGCATAGTGGTTAAGTGCTATGGCTGCTAACCAAAAGGTCGGCAGTTCGAATCCACCAGATGCTCCTTGGAAACTCTATGGGGCAGTTCTACTCTGTCCTATAGGGTCGTTATGGGTTGGAATTGACTCAACGACAACAGATTTTTTGGTTTGGTATCTATATAGATGTCCGTCTATCTATCTATCTATCTATCTACCTGTCTGTCTGTCTATCTATCATCTATCTCTCTATCTAATCTATCTATCATCTATCTATCTATCTATCTATCTATCTATCTATCTATCTATCTATCTATCTATCTATCTATCTATCTATCTATCTATCTATCTATCTATCTATCTATCATCTATCTATCTATCATCTATCTATCTAATCTATCATCTATCATCTTCCATCATCTATCTATATCCTGGCTCTATCCTCTGAGAGGTTAAAGAAGCAATGATAACCCAGTAGCAATGAGCATACTTCGTACCCAGATCTTAGTTTCTAAATACCATTCTCCAATAAAATTAAACTAAAAGTCTTCCTCCTGTCTGGGGCGGGAAAAGAACAAGATGGGCCTGGAACCTCTTGTTTTACTGGGAAGTAAAGGAGTGAGGAAAGAATAACGGAGACATATCAAAAGAACCTGTGAGCCAGCTTTAAGGGGCTCCACTGACCAAACACAGGACGGTTTGAACATAAAAACAAATGGTAGGGACAGATAGAATAAAATAAGAATCTGAACGAATAACTGAGAAAGAAAGTTATTCCTTACAGTAGAATTCTAACAAATAAATTGTAGAAGGAATGATCAAATGAAAATCACAATTTGGCAGCCACTGTGGTAATGGTTGTTTCAGATAAGAATCATCAGTTGTCTCTCCCCACCTTTAATAATGTTAAATTTGATCTTTCTGACTCCTTGCCACCCCGCCATTCAATCCATAGCTTTCAGCACACTCTTATGTCAAATTTATCCTTAAGCTTCTCTCCCCCATTTCTCCTACTCCCATGCCTTCCAGTATCTAAGACCAGGAAATAGCCTGCTTTCACACTATTGGAATAATATCTTACTCCATCTGTTAAGATTCTTCAGGCTTTCCAAAGAGGCACTTAGCTTAATTGATACTAGTCTATACTAATATGAGCGATTAGATAAGGGCCCTAGAAACATTATTCCTTCTCAGCTAATGTGAGTGCATTTTAAAATCCTCTTGGTAACATCTGAATAGATAAGAGGGAGCTGTCAGCCTGGGAAACAGATACAAGGGAATCTTTGGGGGGACAAATAAGACTTTCTGGGACTCCTTCTATCTATGGCATATGATAAATTGGTCTATAATTTTTCTTCTGCTTTGGGAGCAAGGTGTTGAGAATTGACCTGAACAGATTTGGTTATGCATCGCCCTTAGTGGTTTTTGTTGTTGTTTTTTTCCTTAGTCAAAAATTCAGAAGTTTGAGGTGAGTTTTAGCTACTACCCAAAACTTTGCAACTAGGTTATAATGAAAGCAAGTCTCACATTAAGTTCTGATACACATTGAGACATTTATTAAATAAGTACTTATTATTAATAAGTAGGTGGAAAATAGCTTATATAGTTTGTTATAGGACTTGTTAGAAAGTCCCAGTCCCACTTTCTTGCACAAACTTTCCCTCAAGGCAGACGGGGCAGCATTCCAGAGGCTATATTCTGATGCTCTTATCATAGCCATTAGGCAACTTCCAGTCCTCTTAAACTAACAGGTTGATCCAGGGCTATCTAGGGATCAAACCTTAAGTCCATCTCTATAGGGAGGGCCACACTGAATACTAATACTCCATTCATACTAGAGTGGAGAGTGTCTCTAAAACATTTCACCACATATTCTTGACAATCTTTAGTTTTGTTTATAGAAGTCCATTTTCAGATTCTTCATATTAATTAATAAACTACTAGCTTCACCATTTAAAATCCATTGCTAATATTCCAATTACCAAAGTTTTATGTGTTAATAAGATATGGATAATAGAAACACTTACAGCAATTGCTCCTGGAGTATTGCCCTTCTGATAAAATAATGGCTTGATGGGGCAACCTACTGCCCCCATTGTTAAACCTTGAACTAACTAGCACACACATAACATCACACTGTCTGTACTGAAGTTTAAAACAGTAAATTACATGAGCCATGATGGAATTGAGTGAAAGGAGAAGGTCTGTGCATCAGGACGTACCTCGGAGCCTCAACCCATGAGACTCTCCATGGAAAAGAAGCCCTTGATCGAATGCGTTGAGAAAGCGCTACATACTATACTGCCACTTGCAAATTAAAAATGCACATTAGCTATTTAGAGGTTAATGTTCTGCAATAAAGAAACCTGCTTAGCTTTGTTTGACCTTTATTTTCCAAACTTAGCTAACCACAGAGTCCTTTTTTCATCGCACTCTCGAAATTAGTTTTTCCGAACATGCTTTAGAAAACACTGCTTTAGAGATTACAGAAGAAGCTTTCTTAAGCCGCACCCACTTAGCTAACACTCAGCATTCTCTCCGTAAAGGCTGATAGGCTCCTCTCTAATAGGCTCTTCTATCAGTTTTTTTTTTTTTTTTAATCAGTTAAGTTGTATACAAAGAGCCAATTGAGGTTTTTTTTTTTGTTCCCAAAACCTGTTTATTCCATTTGTGTTTGTAACTGCAACTAAACCCGTTGCATCAAGTTGATTCTGATTCATGGTGACTGCATACGACAGGGTGGAATCGCCCCATAAGGTTTCCGAGGCTGTAATCTTCAGGAAGCTGACTGCCACATCTTTCTCCTGGGAGCAGCTGATGGGTTCGAACTCCCGACTTTTTGGTTAGCAGCCGAGCGCTTAACCACTGTGCCACCAAGGCTTAAACATTACATATTCCTGTGAATTTTAAGTGTAAAAATAAAATTATTGTTTCTTTGAAAAAATAAATGGAATACTTTGGAAAGACTCAGTAAAGCAGAATTGCTGAAAGTTGTTAAATTAGGGGAGGGCAGAACAACTGTCAAAGATAAAAAAAAAAATTATAAAAGGATTCCCTACGTCAACTGTTTTTGCAAGTGTCTTTTTAAGTTATTGATGCATTTTAAAGGAACTAAAATGTATCATTATCGAAGAAAGACCAAGTGAAGGACTTGAACTAGTGGAGCCAAATTCAAAGAAAAGCTTTAAATTTAAGTAAAATATTAAGGTATGTAAGCATCAATTCTTGTCATCTCCTGCTGTAACTGAGTTTTTTGATTAAGTGACTAATCACAGGCCTTGTGGGTATCAAAAAGAGCTCATTTTCTAGGGAGAGAGGCAAAGAGGAGGCTTCACAAAGGGAAGTGCATATGTACTTCGTGGTGTGTTTTTAAATGTTCAACACAGATATCGTCAGTGTCTTCTCAACCCAGGCTCAGTTGTCTTTAGAACCTTTGCCACCACTGACTTGCTGCCTTTGTGTTTCCGGCTTTATTATAAGTCCATGGGATTGCTTAGTGCCCACCGTACTGTTAAAAAATGAGGATTAAAATCTTAATTTCTCTCTGCGACTGGTCTGCATATAAGGACATATGTGACCTTCTGTTTAGTGACTGGAAACAAGTTTTATTTCTTCCTAGTGTACTTTTTCAGTGTTATTTTGTAGTAAAAGTTCTTAAAAGAATGTGAGGTGAATAATGTTTGATTTCTGTCTGGGTTCCCTTAGGCTTGGTACTATAACAACCTATATCTTAAGGTTAAGTCATGTTGCTATTTAAGAAATGTAGACCATCTGAACTCGTATGGGCTATATATGAACAATACGATTATTTTATTGTGGACTAATTTTTTTTCCTTTTGGAATGCTTAATATAGCAATCATTTCTCAGGTTTAATTAAGACTGTACAGAGATCTGTAGTTTATAGAAGCAGTGAAACAAGGAAATGCTTTTGTTATACACACAGACTAGCGGAACAGAAAAAGAAAATATTGCCTTGATCTCTCATTAAAGAAAAAAACAAAAGAAAGAAAGTCTTAGACAAATTTGGAATTCACTCATTTTTTTTATCTTAAATTTTCTTACAAATACCAGATTCAGAGTCGTAAGATAGTAATTTGTCAAACTCTACATGTTAAGCTGGTATTTAACTAGGAAAAGGATATTTCTACCCAGTACAATATTGCTTCTTTAAAACATTTAAAGCCTTTATGTTAGGGCAGTAATTGAGTGAATGCTAAAAAAAACAAAAACAAACAAACAAAATGTTTTCTGCATTATGAGTGATTCTTTGTACTTTTTTTTTTTTGGGGGGGGTAAACATGTCAAAATGTAGTGGACAAAAGAGGGAGGTGGAGTTGAGTAGAGACGTAGAGGCCTAGCTCTTCACTCTCAAGATTGCGTGTTGACAGAGAAACTCATAGATGGAATAACAAACTTAAGCAAAGTATGTGGGTCATAGCACTATATGAAGAGAGGGGATTGATTTTATATCCACTGTGTACTCAGTATACAGGACAAGGAAAGAGCAACAAGCAGATCACAATGACTATTTAAAAACCTGGTTGGGGAAAGTATATCTCTTGCATAAGTTGCTCCCAGTTTCAAATCTTCTTAGGACACGTCTAAGACTTGCTCAGTGGCTGACAGCAGTGTCTGGCTGAGATCTCTTAATCCCCGTGTAGATCAGCATCTCTCTTAAATAAATCACTGTATTTTATGCTGCCTTACATTGCAGGGGGTGGTTTAGGAGACTAGCCCTCAGATTTGAAATGTCTGCAAACTGCCTTTCTGTTTGACAATTTTTAATTTTACTTAGCTCAGATAGTCTTATTAGCCTTCTAAAAGAAAAAGGATTATATTTCTCTACTTTTGCTACTGAGGTGCAAATATAATAATTGTTTTCTTGTTTTGTGGAATATATTTTGACTGAAATAAGTAGATAATGTGCTGTTTTCAAAGTCTCAACCATAATTTTTTTTTTACATTCAGCAATTCAGGTATTCTTTCTTGGCAATTACAGAGTTTTTCAGTTTGTCGGGAATTTAGTATGCACATATCATGCTTTCAGCACTGTGCAAGGAACTGGGGCATACAAAAGAAATTTAAGGCATGTCTGGTGTCTTCAAGTAGGTTATAATGTTTATAGAAAAATGAAATCAAGCCAGAGGAAATAAAGAACAATTAAATGCTCAACTGCGTAGTACTGTATATGTAATACATTATAAGAACCATGTGTAAGTAAATACTGAATATGGTGTTTGTTGAATGAATAAGAGATCATTGTGGTGTGGAATGTGTCATGGAGTGGATGAAATATGAGTAGAGCCATGAAGGATGAATAGGATTTGGCAGGTAAAGGGGAGCAAGACATGTTACAGGTGTAGAAAGCAAAGATAAAAAGGTGGAGTTGAGCATGGCATGTGTTAGGGATAGAGGGAGTAGAGATCAGACTGACCAGAGCATAAGGTTAGTATGCAGGAGAAGCAGAAAAATACAGCTAGACCTCTTCTACTTCTTCCGTGATAACTGAATCTCACTTTTGTGCTTGTCCCCAAGTCTAAGCCACTCATGAGAATTCTATTTACTACTTTCCTAACCTCTTTTGCAGTTTGGGGCAGCCCTGTTACCTCATTCTGGCCAAGCTGAAGACTGCTGATGGCATTTTTGTGGAACTCTTGTCCTCTTGATAAAATGTTGAAATCCCTTTCCTACTCCTCCCGGCCTTGAACGCAGATACAAAGTCTGGAGTCGTTCAGTGGCTTTCTATCCTTGACAACATGGAACTGATAAACCCACACCAACAGCTGTCTACTGGACTTCCTGTTATGTGAGAAAGACCAACCTCTGTTTGCATAAAACACTGTAAGGCATGCTTTTAGTTATTTGCAGTGTTTTAGCATTATTTTAGGAAGGTTAATCTGCAATAAAGAAGCCCTGGTAGAGCAGTGGTTGAGTGCTGGGCTGCTAACCGAAAGGTCAGCATTTCAAACCCACCAGCTGCTCTGCAGGAGAAAGATGTGGCAGTCTGGTTCCATAAAGATTACAGCCTTGGAAACCCTATGGGCCAGTTCTACACTGTCCTAGAGGGTTGCTGTGAGTAGCAATCAACTTGACTGGCAATGAGAATCTACAATACTGTGCAAGGGAAGTTAGAAAAGGGTGAGCCTTGAGGTGATTGGCATAGCAACACAGAACTGAGGTGGCAGTTTCATGGGGGAGTTATGAAGGTGAAGGAGTCTAGAACAGTGTTGCTAGAGGGTGAGAAGTCCAGGGTACTCAGAAGGAGGTTAATGATGACGGGGATTGGGAAGATCATCCAGATGACAGATGACAGGTTTGGACGGTGTGGTAGGGAGGTAGGAGAGAAAGGTGTGGTGGTCTGAGAAAAGCGTGAGGACCAGGGTTTTGCCTTATTAGTTACAAGTGGAGATTTAATTCTTGTTCTAATATGTGTGTGTGTTGTATGTATATGTGTGTATATATATATATTTTTTTTCTTTTTGGGAAAAACAGACAAAATCACGTGGCATATTCAAAATATATTGGTGCATTGTTTACTTAGAGGTGCAATTTAGGCTGAGTATAAATTAGGCACAAATCTAATGAGTTTTGTCTTACTTTGGTAAGACTTCCTAAACATGAAACGAAAAGCTATCCAAGTTCCAGTCCTGTGCCCTTCCACATATTCAACCACACGCATCCTTGACTCAATCTTGGGTTTCCTTCAGCGTTGCTGAAACCTGCTATCCATTCACAGTGGCTTTTCCTAGTGATCTATACAAAGCACAATTTTAAAAATGTTCCTTAAAAAGAATACTACTTTAATGAGATGACAGATGGCTTACAGCATGATTTCCTAAGCTGGTGTTACTTCCACACTATAATTGAACTATATAAAGAATTTTGCTCTCAACTCAGGAGGACTCCTGTGAAGCCCAAGTTTATAATAACTTATAGAGGGACAATTTATGTATATTGAGACTGATTCTTGCACATATGTTATAGCACCAGCTTTATTACGTAAAAAACTACACATAGAACATAAGGAATGGAATAAAAGATGCAAATCAAGGACATTAGTAGGAAATTCTTATTTTCTTTGACTTTAATGTGAGTCATTATGGTAGAACTTTTGCAAAATAAAGAAGAAAAGGAATAAAAATTTCTCTTAATCCCAATTTCCTGGAGATAACCATTACCAGCATATTTCTGGTGAGGAAAGAGACTTATTTTTTTCTATAACAGGAATCATATTAAACATACTTCTGTGTCCTATTTCAGTAGGGCCAGTAAACTTCTAATTTTAGTTTCATTTTCTGGAAACTGAGGCTCCTTCTGTAAAATCAGCAAGAAAAGGTGTTAGAAGGAGGTAGCATACAATATAAGAGCAGAAAGTTTAATTTCTGTAGGAGATTGAAAGGCTGACTAATTTGTGACATCCACTTTCTACTCAAATAAATGTGGTTGCAGTGAGCAAAGTCTTCATTGCCCCTAACCTTTAAAAGACAAAGAAAAGCTTAACTTTATTATAGTCTATATTATGTTCTTATCAGAATTAACTCCAAGTAGAGACAATTTTGGTCTTATCCCTCGATTATGATTATTTACTTATAGCCTAAAATGTAGGAATTATTTTTTAGGTGATAAGTCTATTCATGTTGTCAGATTATTTTCCTTTTAACGTTTGTAATTGATTTTTTCTATTATATTTTCTAATGGAAATCAAGTGTCCATTAGAGTGAATTGACTGATTTCTATTTGCTTTAATCTTCCAGTGTTTGTTCAGTTTTATTTAATATTCAGGTTTTATGAGGGTTATGAATCATAGGAGCGTAGATAATTGAGAATATATTGCATTATTTTAGGTGGAACGTTAAACTGCTTGTAATTTGAATATATTGCCCTAATTTTTATTACATAGAGTATTGTCACTGTTTATAAAAAATTTTTTTGGTTTGCCAATTCATCTTGCTTTATAGAATTTCCATTTTGGAATTGACAGTAAAATAAATATCTAATTTGCTCTAATTTATATTTAATATAAGTACATAAGAAGTAACCAAGAGTGAGAAGGAAGGGGGAAGACATTCATGGATATTTTTTCTAGGTTAATGAATTTTAAATGCCATAACTCAATAGGTCAGCCAAGGACTCAAATGTTAATCTTTAGCAAATAGGCATTTACTCAGGAATTGATTTCTTTGGACTCAGATGAAACATTAAAACAACAGAAAATTGTCAGTAGTGATATGTAATTGCCTATTTGAGTTTAGCTGTGATTATTTCTGATATAAAATATTCAGGATGGGATAAGGAACAAAAGGGACACAAAAATCTTGGAAGTGAGCCCTGCCAGCGTATAAATGAATCAGTTGATTTAACAAAGAGCTTCACTGAGGCGTATATGTCTTACATCCATAATTTTAATTTAATGAATAGTCAAAAACTTCTTGTTGAGTTGGAATTAAAACAGAGAGTGGTATAAGGATAGTATATTTTTTGTCTCTTTGAATGTTTTCATAGTTTAAGTTCAACCAACCAACCAACCCACTGCCGTCGAGTCGATTCCGACTCATAGTTTAAGTTAGGGGTTGGCAAACTATGACCTGCTAGCCTAATCCAGCCTATCGCCTGTTTTTGTAAATAAGGTTTTATTGGAACACAGCCATACTCATTTATTTTTGTACCATTTATGGCTGCTCTCATGCGATAGTGGCACAGATGAGTAGTTGCCACAGAGGCTGTGTGGACTACAACACCTAAAATATTGTCTGTCTGGCTCTTTACTGAAAAAGTTTGTTTGCCCCTGATTTAAGTCAAACTTTTTTTCATATAAAACAAACAAACAAAAAACATCAAACCTGTTGCCGTTGAATCAATTCCGACTCATAGCAACCCTATAGGACAGAGTAGAACTGCCCCACAGGGTTTTCAAGGAGCGACTTGTGGATTCAGACTGCCGACCTTTTGAATAGCAGCTGTAGCTCTTAACAAAACCTGATAGGGTATTATTGTTTATGTGTCAATATGGATTGCCAAATCAAATTACCAAGGTGCTAAGGGAGAGTTAAAAGAAATAAAAACCTATTCCCTTCTTGGAGACATTTTCAGAAAAGACATACATAAGTGAAATAACAAGAGAAAAATATGACATTTTATAATTAAGGGCTAAATCGTGTGATAGTAGCTGGAAAAAACCTCCTACATTCTATATCATTAATATATGTGAATTGAAAGTTATTTCAGTCTGGTCAAAGATAGGGTCCTCAAAATGACAATGTTAGTACACTAATATATTAGGATAATTTTTTATTTTATGACTTGAAAATGTGGGCGTCAACTTTTTGCCACACAGTTACATGGTTGGATCTAGTTAGCCATGGCACTAAAAGAGTCTGGGGCTTTTATATAAATTCTGGTGTCAGGAAGGATGTTGTAATAGGCATTCTTGAGTTTGGGCTAGGAAAAAGTTATTTCAGGACAATTCTGTGAACACTATACAGAGATGCTACTGTAATTATTTCTTAAGAAAGTAATTTTAATCAGGACCTAGGCAGGGAGAATTGGGATCAAAACATAATGGATTTGTATCTTCAAGGACTAAAAGAGCTTAGAGAAATAACCTGGCACACAAATGGACATATGTGGGGAAAAGGGTGAACTTGAAAAGGACAGGAGAAGCCATTGTAAATTGGTGTGAACTTACATGCAATCTAAACTAAGCAACATGAGATGATGATGTATTGTAATTTGTTTCATTTACATTTAGTTTTGTATCATGAGTATTTTTTTTTTTAACTATAATAAAGCAAGTCCCAGACTTTAAACAGTGGAATGTTCCTGTTCTATATTAAAGTGGCTGTCACAAGTTAGAGAGGTTACCGTCAGTGAGTGGGGAGCCTACTCTCCTTATATAACTCTTCCATGTGAATGGTGGAAGATGAAGTGTAAGCACAGTATAATCTCTTTTATCACAGTGTTGTTGTTAGCTGTCATGGAGTTGGTCCCTGACTCATGGCAACCCCATGCCCAGTGGAACAAAATGTTGCCAGATCCTGCACCATCCCCACAATGAATTGTAGATTGGACCATTATGATCCACAGGGTTTGCGTTGGATGATTTTTGGAAATAGATTGGTAGGCCTTTCTACCTAGTTCACCTTACTCTGGAAGTTCTGCTGAAACCTGTTCAGCAGTATAGCAACACTCAAGCCTTCATTGACAGGCGGGCGGAGGTTACACATGAGGCATACTAGCTAAGAATTCAACATGGAAGAATTGAACATGGGCTAAGAATTCTCGCACAGAAGGCGAGAATTCTACCACTGAACCACCACTGCTACTAACTCTAAAATGCCATAGGAATTGAAAAAAAGAAAAGATCAATGTGGTGGCCTGGATTGGCTGGGAAATGCTTTATAGTGATCATTGGACTTGATCTCAGTTCCTGAGGAAAATATGAAGTTGGTGTGATAGAGAAACAAGATGGTGATTCTGGGATTAGAGTGAGCATGACTTGTGAGGAATAAGAGCCTGGTGGAGCAAATAGTTTTTGCCTAGAGTTTAGTAGATTAGTTTAGTAGGGAGATGTGGCGGTGACTGGGTGGTGGAACATAAAGGATCTAAGGCACCATTTTGGTTAGCTTGGTTTCTGTGATTCCACTACATTATGGGGTTGAGTGGTTAATACTCGGAAGCATTTCCTGGAGTATAGAATAGAGAGGTCAGCTTTTGTGCACGAGTCTGCGTGGTTTGGAGTTGTTTTACTCTCCTCCACCTGTGCCAAAGGAGGCTTATGAGACTAACTTATGACAAATCCCTTTCCTCTTCAGGAGGAAAGAACATCAATTGATTAAAATAATCATAAACTCTCTCTCCTAATAGACAGTGCTCGTAGCCTCCTGATCTTCTGTTCTAAACCTTTTATAGAAGAATATAGGGTTTAAATAATAAATAGATAAATAAATTACCTCTTGATTTTATTTTACTATAGAGCTAATTGGGAATCTCTCATTTTGTGAACAGTCACAGAGAGAAAGAAAAGAAAAAAGCAAAGATAGAATGCCTTCTGTCATTTCCCCAAATGGACTTTCCAAATGAATGTGGTCTTTTTAATGAGGTGTTACCTACAGGTGGATGGCAGAGCAAGCTTTTCAAAGTAGTTTAGCCATAAATTCTCTTAAGTGGCCAGAGTGCTGTCCAATTCCCCAGGGCATGGCAGTGGAGCTGGCAGAGGCTGCAGAAACAGCAGGTGCCTATAGGTCCAGAAATCTCCAGCTCATTAGGACTGCTGTAAATCATAGAATCTTTCATGCCTTTTGAGGGAAACTTGGCACCTGAAGCTTACTCCTGCGTGGTGGTCACATCATCCTTGACTTCAACAATACTAATAGATGGCATCTTCCTTTGAGCAATTTAACTGGGTGGGTGATGATGGATTGAGAGGCTGAAAGATTTTGCAGGGAAGACAGCAAGAGGATGCCAAGGAAACCTGCCTTTTTGTATACATAAGGCTGGTGAATATAAAGAGTTGATGGGCACATCCATCAGCCATTGCATCCTGGACGAGCATGTGTGAAAGCTGTGAGAAGGGCCTTGGCAAGGATGAATGGGCCAGCACCATGGACAAGGGTGGCCTCTTCAGGCTGGCTGGTTAGGGAGGGGTGAGGAGATAAGGTTTTGTGATTTGACTTGAAAGTTTGCCTCCTGTAGTGTCCCCTCTGATGTGGAAAGGGTTCTGGCTCACAGTTGTCTGGTTGGGGTATGGAAATTGTTCTGGCTTAATATTCAGGGCCTTCTGTTTGCCAAGGCCTGTTTTGTTTTGCTTTTCCTTTGTGGTCGTTATTGTAAATAGACTATGGTAGGTGATACTTGGAAGAAATAAGAGAGTTGAGAAGAATAGACTTTACCGTAAAAGTAAAAGTAATTCTCTTCAGTATCCAATAACATGACTAACGTGTGGATACTTGAAGACCTTTTATCTCTTTCATCTCACATCAAGGGAGGTGGACAGAAAGAAAAAAGAAAATAAAAGAAAGATGTCTTCTATTTGAGTGTAAAATGATGATGATCTGGTAAAGGTGTCGTTTTGGGAACCTTGGGAATAATAAAAACAAGAGAAGAAAACACTTTCAATAGATTTCAAAGCTGAATACCGAAAGATTGTTTTGTCTGATGTATGAAAGGAGAAGGGTTTTAACATGTTAGTCTCATAACACTCCTTTGGCACAGGTGGTGACATTTAAGTTAAAAAAAACTTACAAAAATAAAATAAAACAAAGAGACATCTGTATAGAAACCAAACCAAAAAACCTGTTGCCGTCAAGTCGATTCCAACTCATAGAGACCCTATAGGACAGAGTAGAACTGCCCCATGGAGTTTCCAAGGAGGGCCTGGTAGATTCAAACTGCTGACCTTTTGGTTAGCAGTTGTAACTCTTAACCACGACGCCACAAGCATTTCCAAAAAACTTAACACCTGCTATTTTTTAGTTGGTCATTTTGACTGATGGGCAATTACCTGAAATTAAAAATTTCTCTGTCTACCTTTTCCCTGGTCTTCTTATACTCCTTTGCTCTCCTTCACTTCTCCTTTTCTCTTTATTTTCTCTCATACGTCAAAAACCATCTGGCAACTATCTCTTTAGAAAAAAAAAAAAAAAAAAGAAAAGAAAAAACATTGCTGTTGAGTTGATTCCAAATCATAGGGAGACTATAGGACAGAGTAGAACTGCCCCGATAGGGTTTCCAAGGACTGGCTGGTGGATTTCAACTGCCAGCCTTTTGGTTAGTAACAGTAGCTCTTACACTGTGCCACCAGGGCTCCATCTGTTTATAGAGGCCTCCAAAATCCTAGATTGAGCAATTTGTTACCCAGTCAACACTTTGTGAGCTGTTTTTGATTTTCTGAAAATTTTTTTCTGCAAATAATCATATTTGAAAGTGGTATGCAGCATGATTATTTGAAGTGGAAACACTTTAACATGGTACAACCACAACATAGGAAGTGGAAATTAAGCTGAGTTTGGTCTCTTTCAAATTCAAATTGGTGACTTTTCCTGATTTGAACACAAAATGAAATCAAGTGTATGAAGAGGGGGACAAGAAAGCTGTGAGAACAAAGACATTAGAAAGGGGACTGAAAAATGGATAACAAAAGGAACAGACACAGAGGTTTCCCATATTTCTAGAAAAACAGTCCAATGATTTTTTTTAAAAAAGAAACTTTATATTTCGCAATAATTGTAAATTAATAGAAAAGTTGCAAAGATAGTAGAGATAGTTTCTGTACACTCTTTACCTCTCTTCCTCCAATGTTACCATCTCACAGTTTTATATTTAACGGTCATGATAAACACGTACCTGTGTTTTATTGATGCCATTGCTTATATTATTAGAAGAAAATTACAAATAATAAATTTTCTACCCAAAACTTTATATTCTTGTTTACACTTTAAGAATATGTTATATTTCTGGGATTCCTAGTGCCCAAAAGGTGCACTCGGTGTGATTTGGGAAGGGAGAATTACATTTTTCGCTCTACCACAAATCCTCTGCCCAAGCTTTTCTATGGGAGTAAAGCAGGTAAGCTGTGTTTTTTTAAGGCCCTGACCGCTCTATTTTGTACCTTTTCCATTTGTTTATGGTGGCTGTTTCCTGGTTAAACTGAGGCTCTCAACACCTCTTCTTTCTCTACTGTTCAAACCTGTTCTTAGGAAAGATTTCCAACTGCATTCATATAAAGGAAAAAACAGAGCGAAACACCACACACACACACACACACACACACACACACACACACACTGACAACAGCTTAAAGAAACTACTCTTCTCCAGGTTTATTTACATTTTAACAGGGATGGAGAGCTTTGTGTCCAAGCTGCCCAAATTGAGGTATGTTACCATGGCACATTATCTGGAAAAATTTCTTCTGCTGGAACTTTTTTTTTTTTTTGAAAATGTCATTATTTTTGTATTAAAATGCACATAGAATTATTTAGAGTATAATGCAAAGTTTAAATGTATTCTTTGAGGTAAGATATCATAAAGTGGGACTCTTTGTGGTCTCCAGCTGTCTGCAGACTCTAGAGGTAGGATCTTACTCTGCCTTCCTGTTATGACTATTTAAGCAGAAAATAATTAAAGAAAAAACAAAAAAACCACTGCCTTAAGCTAACTAACCAAACTTTGGGTGCTAACTAAATTTTATCAACAACCTGTACAAGTTCCTCAGCCTTTTAAAACTCATCCTCCCTTTTGGTGAACATTTAAAAAAAAAAATGCATACATACCCAGAGTCTAATTAATCCTCCCTTATTGAGTATCGTTGAATATGTATATTTCAGTATTTGTAAATAATTCTTAAATGAACAATTGAATGAAAAGATGGAGTACTATTTTGGAATGTGGGGCCTTCTCTGTGCCTCCTAAAATCTCACCCAGAAAATATTTACTTTTTCCAGGGAAGTTAGGACCTACTGATCAATCCCTCCATGTTCTAGGCCTTGGTCTGGAAGAGGAAAAAGGGGCTGACCAGTGCAAACATCTCCTCTAGAATCAGATGAGGTCTTCATTCTTCTTCCTAGCTTGGGAGAAGATGGGACCCTCAAGATTAGAGCTCTGGTCTGTCTATGTATCAGTTAGATATAATCAAATATTATATCCCTACATGGTCTAAATGTGAAGTACAACTAGCATGAGAAGGCAGTAGAGGCTTAGGAAGAGCATGAGGTTTGCAGTCAGAGAGAGCAGGGTTCAAACCTTGACTTCACTATTTGCCCTCAGTCATGGTACTCTTGAGTCTTAGTTTCCTGATAAGTAAAATAGGAATAACAGTTATTATGATATTGTAAATATAACAAAGTATATTTAAGTAATGAGCTGGTCCTCGGCCTCCTTGTTTTCCCCCGCTAACCTTTGTCTGTGTGTGTGGGGGCCGGGGGGGGCGGTGCTGAGGTCAACCCCTGGAGGCTGATTTCTCAGCTCTGCCTTCTAGCTGGATTTAGTCAATGGGAGGCACTGGTGGGAGATAGGAGAATATAACAGCTGTGTTTACTTTGTGCCTCTAGCGTCTGCATGATAGACTCACTATGACTTCTTCCATGACTCTGAACCTAGGGTACTGGTAACACCACCTCCTCTTTTTGTCCTTCCAGACCAGGGGTGATAGTGGCTACTTGCTGCTGCTAATCTCTGGGCAGCCTCATTGTCATCTGTTAGATTCTAAGCTCTCCAGCACTTGCATATCCAATCTTCTATACTGAATTCCTTCTATTTTAAACATTTGGAGTAGTTTCTATTTCCCTCATTGGACCCTTCAATAGTAATCTATTGAAAGTCCATTTCAGTAATCTACCTGCGAGCTGAGGAGTGCTTGAAATGGGCTGGTTGTAATACGAATAGAGGGGAAGGACAGACATGTCAAAAGACCAAAGGACAGAACAATGACCAAAGGCACAGAGCAGTGACCACTTAGATAAAAGGGACCAAAAAAAAAAAAAAAAGGGACAAAGATGAGGAGAAATCAGGCAGTTCGTATAATGGTGACTGTAACTAATAGAGATAGGTGATTGGAAGGGCAGCTGGTTTTGTAGTAGAAGCTTATGGGTTTGGTGTAAAGCATGTCAGAGAAGGTAGAGTTCACAACTTCATTCTCTCTGCACCTTTTCCTTTCACACTTATGTGTATTGCAACTGCAGGAGTATTTCTGGCATTGTCTTCCACCTTGGGGAAGGGTAAGAGGAAAAGTTCAGAGGAAAGAGAGGAGAGCAGTGTGTGGCCCAGAAGAGAATGCCTTCTAGCACCCTGCTGAGCCTGGAACACATCTCTCCAAAGCCATTGACTCCAGCCTCATGGCTGTAACCTTTTCATGATGTGGAATAGGAGGCCGGCTGCTCAGACCACATTCTTTGCCAGTCGGGCAGCAGCTCTTCACCAAAGGCACCGAGATGAGCAGGTGGTACCTCTTGCCAGTGCAACATTTATAAGAGGAGTGCTGTGGGAGGAGATAAAAATTGACTTCCAAATGGCTTGCAGAAATCCAGAGACATTTTTGGGACCAACTTTTAGGTCCAGACTTAATAAGGAGAACAGTGGATACTTGAGGTTTTGATTTCCTCATGGGTTAAGATAGTTCACAGTGGAGATGGTCAATGTTGCTACAGCAGGCAGGAACCCACTTCTTCAGTTTACTGGAGCATTAGGGAAAATACTGATCTCCAAGGGAGGAAAGTAATTCTGCATCTTTTAGAATAATGTGTATATACAGTCATGTACCACCTAACATCTGTTAGGGCAATGTCTGACTGCATACACATCCATGGTCCCATAAGGTTTTAATAGAGTTCAGAAATCCCTGTCGGAAAATGGGTCGTAGCAGACGTAACCAGACCTAGAGAAGGTAACATCTTCCCTCATGCAACACGTGTATCTCCTGTCTCTTGTATACGAAGCTATTGCGCTGTCAGGAGTATAATGGCACAGTGCGTATGTAACCTATAATACATATGTCCTGAGAGTCGTGATAAATGCCTATGGGTACTGTACTGTACTTTCTATTGTTATTTTAATGTGAACTTTCCCTTCTTACAAAAAAATAAAAGTTTAGCAAATTACAGTTTATGCTTCAACTCCTAGGCAGCAGCAGCATTCAATCTTATGTCTCGTGAGTCTCTTTAGTGTTGTAGCGTTAACTCTCTTTTTAATTTTCTTGTGACAATATTACTGTGAAGTCCGTCATGGCTCCCAAACACTGCAAAACCAGTTTTAGTGATAGCAGCAACAAGAGGCAAAGGAGTAGAATAAGTTTGGAAGTGAAACAAAAGGTTATTATATGACACGACGGTGGAAAATCAGTGAATGCTATTGCTCGGAATGTAGGCACGTTCGCACAACGCCCAGATCACATAATGTCCTATTTCACAGAATGTATTGTGGATGTAAAGCGATGCGTGATTGGTGTAAGAAATGACCACAGATGAAAAACAAACATAAAAACATTTTGGCAGATTGGAGAGAGCATATTATATGATGTTCATGATGTTTTATATATGTGTTGGGAAAGAGGAGGAGAGTTAATAAATGAAGACTAGCAGGAAACTTTTTCCCAACTCTCTTCCCAAATACTTTTCAGTCACGTTATGCAGGTTGAAGGCTCTGGGAAAAAGCAGCTAGTTTCTTGTTTTGTAAGAACTTGTTTGTACTCAATTACCAACCAATTGATTTAAACTCGTATGTACACAGTATTCACAAACCTCAAGGACTACTGGTTAAATCCTTTGTGTGTGTATTGTGTGTACATGTTTATGTGTGCGTATGTGTGCAAGCATGAGAGAAAGATCTATTCCAGATGTCCTTGGAGTGACACATGGCACCTAACTTCCAGATAATCTCCAATTAATTGAATAATTGATTCAATTGCATGTTAAATGCCTCCATATTTTATAGTTTCCCAAACTGACTTTTTGTCTGTGTTTTTTTTCCAACTGTGAGTGAATTAGATTTGGTTGGAGAGAACCATTTATGTTATGGCCTCCAAAACATGGTGAGGTGAAGTGCAGTTCTCCTTGGATTGATGTTTACATTAATAAGGCCTTTATCTCACTGCAGCCTAAACAGTGTAAAATTATAATCCACTGCTGACTTCAGGAAGCAAGCGGGTTTTTTTGTTTTAATACTGCGTAAGGCCCCTTTACACCTTTTCCTTTCCTTTTTAATAAGTGATGAAAGTTACAATGCTGTCATAAAATCACATTCATTTATAGTGATAGGGATAAAGCTAATCTTTGTTTCATCACTCTGATCAGTGGTCATATAAACACAATGGAACCTGACATCCTGGCAGCCTGAGCTCATTACAGCTTTCCAACCAACCTCCAAGCTCATGGCTGGAAGTCAAATGGGGTGGGCTGGTTCCAAGCAGGAAAGAAAGATAATTGGCTTTAGAGAGAAGGGGTTTATTAAAATTTCCATATGAAATTTCCACCACTTCTTGGCTTCAGATAGAGTGGCGGTTATACTAAGATGCCTCTGTCTCAATTTTGAAATTAAAAAACACTCAAGGAAATGGAGAAAATTAATATAAACAGCAAGCTCCACTTCAATAACATTGTTTCTCTGTCTTCAAATTAATTACCTGTTAATCAAAAACAAAATAACTAGAAAAATTCTAGCAAGAAAACATTTCATCAGGGCAGTATTTTGGTTAAAGAATTTTTCCTTTCCTTGCTATCGAGCTGCTCTACCACCCAGAAGGGACTGACTCTTTTTAAAGTTGCTGTAGACATCAGGGAAAATGTATAATGCTTTGTATGCAAGCATCAGTGGAGGCAAAGACAAGCTTTTTGGCCTTGTGATCTTCAGAGACAAAGACTTCTGAGTCAAATAGACCAAGGCTTAAATCTTCTCTCTCCTTTTATCCAGGCTAGATTCCTAACTCATCTCTCTGCTCTGTCATCTTGGGCAGGTTACTTAATCTAAGCGTCAATTTCTTCATCTAAAAAACAGGGATAATGAAACCACCACAGAGGCCTGTTATGAGGAAAAATAAGAGAATGTGTATAAAACCAGCTGTCGCTGAGTCAGCTCCGACTCATGGTGACCCTGCATGTGTCAGAGTAGAACTGTGCTCCGTAGAGTTGTCAATGGCTGATTTTTCCAGAAGTAGATTGCTAGGCTTTTCTTCCAAGGCATCTATGGATGCATTCAATCTGGCAAACTTTTGGTTAGCAATTGAGCACTTAATCATTTGCACCATCCAGGGACTCAATGTGTGTAAAGGGCTTACGTAACACACACACACAAAAACCAAACCCAGTGCCGTCGAGTCGATTCCGACTCATAGCAACCCTATGGGACAGAGTAGAACTGCCCCATAGAGTTTCCAAGGAGCACCTGGCAGATTCAAACTGCTGACCCTTTGGTTAGCAGCCGTAGCACCTAACCACTACACCACCAGGGTTTCCTTACATAACACCCAAAACAAAACAAAACAAAAACAACGCAGAGCCTGGCAAATACTAAGATTCAAACCACAGCAGCTGCTCGTGTATTTGCACTTTTGTGATTATTGGCGTTCGGCAATCTGCTTACCACATTACTATATTTGTCTTCAGAGAGTGGTCCCTGAGTGATGGTTGAGGCCTTGCAGGTTCCATAGAATTGTGTAAGTGTTGGATCTTGCTGACTCTCATTTGGGCCCTTGGGTACCACATTTGGCAGTTGTATTATTGCTTCAGCAGAAATGGCGATAAATAACGGTTCCATTTCAGCCAGTGCTATCCGTAATCCTTGAAATTCTGGCCTTTTGAATAAAAGTAGAGTTTTATACTTGAAGACGTAACACACTTTCAGCTGCTGAGTGAGAGTGTACCTGGCACATATGAGTGTCCTGGTGAAACCCTAGGGGGCTTCATTTCCATTGTATTTTTAATCATACTTAGCAAGTAGTAAAATTAAACTTGTGAGTCATTCTACCAACCCGCTTTTCTTAATGGAGATGAGCCTCTTTATCTCTTAGGAGGTAATACTTTTCCTGGTTCTAAATTAGGGTCCTTAATGTGATTGTGTTCCCCTTAAACATTATTAAAATCTCATTTTACAACACAAAGGCTCTTAATTCAAACAGTCTGGAAAAGAGGCGTCCAGGCTCCTGGTGGCACTGGGCTGAAAAAGGAGGAGGTGGTTGGGATATGGCTAGGACATAACTCCCTATTGTGGGAAGAGCTAGGGAGAAAACTAGCATTTATTGACGTGCCGGTGGTGTAGTGGTTAAGTGCTACGGCTGCTGACCAAAAGGTCGGCAGTTCAAATCTACCAGGTGCTCCTTGGAAACTCTATAGAGCAGTTCTACTCTGACCTATAGGGTCGCTAAGAGTCAGAATTAACTTGAGGGCAATGGATTTGGTTTATTGCATGCTAGATGCTTTGTATACATTGTCTCACTTAATCTCCCCAAATACATTTTTGAAGCATTACTATTCTCATTTTATAGGCTTAGAGAAATGATTCGTCCAATATTACATAGTGAATTAAAAAGCAGTTTTAAAAAAAAAAAAATGAAAATACGCAGTGTATTTATTTTGTGAAAATTCATTGAAATGTGTATTTATAATTAGTGTACATTTCTGTACATACTCTGCATTCTGATTAAAAAGGTACTTAAAAAAACAAAACAGTTTTGCCTGACTCAAAGTCTATGCCTTCTTCTGTCATACTGGCTCGAAAGCACCTGATGGATGGAACTCCAACTGCTTTACAAGGAATTTCCCTCCAACAGGCACAGCCAAGTGTGGCCAGAAATTGTGCTACCCTTATTAACTAGACCTCACTTTGAAGGGCTTGAATATTTCTCAGGAAAGATACACTCAGAGAAAGACATTCCGTAAAACTGAGGATGCAAGTTTTCAACTGAGAAGAGAATTATGAAATGGTACCCCGAAAATGCATTGAGCTTGTTGCAGTGCTGTTCACAATAGTGAAAAATTGGGGGGAAAAAAAACCCTGAAATATACAACAAGACAAATTAGATAAATAGATACTATGTGGTTTTAAGAATTACAAATTTTGAATGATGCCTGTATATATTGTGGACTGAAAAATGGTTTTGGAACTGTGTATATGATGATTTTTTTTTGTAGACTTTTTTGTTTATTATTTTGCATAAATAAATAGCTGGAAAGATGTTTGCTAAAATATTAATAGTGGTATTCTGCACATTGTAATACTGACTGAATTTTATTTTCAGTGAAGTTGATTTTCATATTATATGTTTATATATCATGAGGTAGGAAAATGCCATATATTAACCATGCTTGACAGACACCATTCTTTTACTTAGGCAAGGCATTTTTTGGGGGGAGTGTCTTAGGCTGGGTTCTCTAAAGGAGAAAAACCAGTGAAACATATATACGTAGAGAGATTTAAGGGAATGGCTCACATAGTTGTGGAATCTGGCAAGTCCCAAAACCCATGAGTCAGGCATCAGGCTGGAGGCTTCTCCCTATTCATGTCGTTGTAGGGGCTGACAAACCCCAAGTCAACAAGTCAGACAGCAGGTTGCTGGCTCATGGGGCTGCAGGAGCTGGCCAATCCCAAAATTTGCAGATTGGGCAATAGACTGCTGGCTCATGTCCCAGGAACTGGAGGTCAGATGATGAGTCAGGTGCAGGATCCAGAGCAAGAATGGGCCTTGCTGGAACAATCATTTATATACTGGAGATGGGCCACACCCCAAGGAAACTCCATTTTTGACTTATTGGCTGCTCATAGCAGATCTTATCATGGAGGTGATTATATTATATTGCATTATGGAAGAGGAATCAGTCCAATGTTTGCCACACCACTGAAAATCACAGCCTAGTCAAGTTGATACACACCGTTAACCATCACAGTCCACCCCTTGTAAACTTGGCACCTGTACACATCTTCTTAAATCATGCATAATCTCTACATGAAGTTACTTATAAAGTCATTCTTATGCTTAACATGATACAACTAACATGTGTACAGCTGAAAATGCACTAGCCCCATTTACTTCTTATATTTTACAAGAAATGGAATAAGGAAGGGAAGAAAACAAAATATATATATATGTTTATATGTATATTTATATATATCCAAATATTTCTTCCCTGTCCACATATATATATATAAATATAAACACACATATAATAAAACATGGAAGAAATACTCATAAAAATTACAGTCCTTGTTTCTGCAACTGGTTATGTGGCTGTAATTGGTATTTAGAACTACCTTCTTCCACTACCCATTCCATATTCCCTTTGCCCTCAGCAAGCATCTCATATGGTTGTGGTTCCTTGCTGATGAGGTGACCAAAACCTTCATTACTGAAGGATCTGGGTCATTAATAGTCATGTCAGAATTGGGTTGCTGTAGTTTTCCATTGACTTTAATCACAGGGCATTGTAGTATTTTTACTTTTTAAAGGATCTCCTGTGTTCTAGACATACCCTTCTTTACCTCCATTATGTAATATAAACCCAATTTCCCATTGGTAATCAGGATCAATCACACTAGCCAATATGGTAACTCCCTTCTTTGCTTTTTGATCCAGAGGCATGGGAGCCCAAAGTGGCCAGGTGGCATTTTTTAACATCCAGTTCAATGGAATCACTGTTGTATCTCCAGGTGGGACCATTCCTCCCTTTGGACCTAAGACCTCTAGACCTGTAGACCTGTTGACCTGTTGTGGGGACATGAAGCAAAACTTTTGCCAGTGGGCCGCTAGGGATAATAATGAGTGGTGCCACTCCCATTTCCACCCCGTGATTCCTGGACCCATGAATTCTGGCTATGGGAGAAACAGCACCATATATTGAATGCTGGTTTAGAGTGTATACAGCCTCCTGGAGAACAGTGCTTCCAACCCTGCAAGGTATTGCCACCTAGCTGTCTTTAGAAGGCCATTCCATCGTTCTATCAAACCATCTGCTTTAGGATGATGGGGAACATGATAAGACCAGTGAATTCCATGAGCATGGGCCCATTGCCTCACTTCTTTTGCTGTGAAGTGAGTCCCTTGATCTGACTCAATGCTGTATAGGATAACAGGATGGTGGATAAAGCATTCTGTAAGTCCATGGATGGTAGTTTTGGCAGGGAAAGCAAATCCATATCCAGATTAAGAGTCTACCCCAGTGAGAGCAAAATGCCGCCCTTTCCATGATGGAAGCAGTTCAATATAATCAACCTGCCACCAGGTTGCTGACTGATCACCCCAAGGAATGTTGCCATATCGGGGATTAAGTGTTGGTTTCTGTTGCTGGCAGATTGGGCACTCAGCAATGGCTGTAACCAAGTTGGCCTTGGTGAGTGGAAGCCCATGTTGCTACCTCCATCCTTGCCACCATGACAACTTTGTTCATGAGCCCACTGAGCAATGATGGGAGTGGCTAGGGAAAGAAGAAGACTAGTTTCCACAGAATGCATCATCCTATTTACTTGATTGTTAAAATACTCTTCTGCCAAGGTCATCCTTTGGTGAGCATTCACATGAGACACAAATACCGTCACTTCTTTGGCCCATCAGAGAGGTCTGTCCACATACCTCGTCCCCATAATTCCTCGTCACCAATTTTCCAATCATGTTCCTGCCGAGTCCTTGATCATCCAGCCAAACCATTGGCCCTAGCCAATGAATCAGTATACAATATCACATCTGGCCATTTATCCTTCCAAGAAAAGTGAACGACCAGGTACACTGCTAGAAGTTCTGCCCATTGGGAGGATTTTCCTTCACCATTGTCCTTCAGGGAGGTCCCAGAAAGAGACTATAGTGTTGCCACTGTTCACTTTTGAATAGTGTCTGCATATCACACAGAACCATCTGTAAACCAAGCACAAGTTTTCTCTTCCTCAGTCAGCTGATCATAAGGAACTCCCCATGAAGCCAGAGGTGCAGACTGGGAGAGAAAAGGCAATGCGACAGGAGTGAACACCATGGGCATTTGGGCCACTTCCTCATGTAAATTACTTGTGCCTTCAGGCCTTGCTTGGGCCCTATCTCAAATATATCACTTCTATTTAATGATGGAGTGCTGCTGTGCATGTCAACTTTATGACTCTGTGGGTTAGACAACACCCATCTCGTGATGGGCAGCTCAGGCCACATGGTGTCTTGGTGTCCCATGGTTGGGTGTTCAGTCTCCACTAAGGCCCAGTAAGAAGCCAAAAGCTGGTTCTTGAAAGAAGAGTAGTTATCTTCAGAGAATGGCAGAGCTTTGCTCCAAATCCTAAAGGTATGCACAGTGATTCACTAATAGGGACCTGCCAGAGGCTTCAAATAGCATCTCTATCTGCCGTTGACACTTCAAGCACCATTGGATCACCTGGATCATATGGCCCAAGTGGCAGAGAAGCTTGCATGGCAGCCTGAACTTGTTGCAGAACTTCTTCTTATTCTGGGTCTCACTCAAAACTAGCAGCTTGATAAATAGTCCAGAGTAGCACACCCGAATGAGGAATATGTTGCCTCCATAATCCAAAGAGGCCCACCAGTCATCATGCCTCCTTTTTAGTTGTAGGAGGGCCAGATGCAACAACTTATCCTTCACTTTAGAAGGAATATCTTGACATATCCCACACTACTGGCCCCCAGAAATTTCACTGAGGTAGAAGGTGCCTGAATTTTTGTCAGGTTAATATGCTACACTCTAGCACACAAATATCTTACCAGTAAGTCCAGAGTCATTGATACTTTTTCCCTACTAGGTCTAATCAGCATAATGTCATCAATGTAATGGACCAGTATGACATCTTGCATAAGGGAAAGTTGATCAAGTTCCCTGTGGACTAAATTATGACATAGTGCTGGAAAGTTAATATACCCCTGAGGTAGGATACTGAAATTGTATTCCTGGCCTTGCCAACTGAATGCAAACTGCTTCTGGTGATCTTTTGAAACCAGCACGAAGAAAAAGGTTTTAACCAGGTCAATAACTGCATACCAGGTACCAGGAGATATGTTAATTTGCTCAAGCGATGAAACCACATCTAGAACAGCAGCTGCAATGGGAGTTACCACCTAGCTAAATTCATGACAGTACGCTATCATTCTCCAAGATCCATCTGTTTTTTGCAGGGGCCAAATAGGCGAGTTAAATGAGGATGTGATGGAAATTCCCACCCCTGCACCCTTCAGGTACTTGATGTTGGCAATAATCTCTGTAATCCCTCCAGGAATGTGATATTGCTTTTGGTTTACTATTTTCCTGGGTAAGGGCAGTTCTAATGGCTTCCTCTTGGCTTTCCTACCCTAATAGACCTAACTCCACATGTCAAGGATCCAATGTAGGGGTTCTGCCAGTTGCTGAGTATGTCTATTCCAAGTATGCATTCTGGAACTGGGGAAATCACTACAGGATGGGTTTGGGGACCCACTCGACCCACCATGAGATGGACTTGAGCTAAGACTTCATTAATAACCTGACCTCCATATGTCCCTTCTCTGACTAGTGGGCCATAGTGATGTTTTGGGTTTCTTGGAAATAGTGTCTATTCAGAGTCAGTGTCAAGTAATATCCAAAAAGTCTGATTATTTCCTTTTCCCTAACCAACAGTCACTCTTGTAAAAGGCTGCAGGTTCCTTTGGGGAAGGGTGGGAGAAAGATTAACGGTATAAATTTTTGGTAGCGTAGCACACAATGCCTCCCCTTCATTCAAGGGTTTGTGGGTCTGTAAATTGGCTCAATTCTAGGAACTCTGATGATTCAAGTTCGGCCACCATTCACTTGACCTAGATTCTCTGCTTGTACAGATCAAGTAAATACTTGTAGATTTCCCATGTATTTCACTCCCAGAGTCACCAAGACTAAGTTGCCAACACTGTAAGTCCATGCTAGTCAGACTATTCTGATTACTGCTTTGACTCTACTGTCATTTATGGTAACCAAGTCCACCTTATCTTTGTAAGTTAAGTGCTGCCACTTGGTCCCTACTACCAAAGGGTCCAGTCAGCCCCATTGTAGTTACGTATCTTAATTTTGACAGTAAAAAAGCTGTCAAATCTGACTTACAGAATATAGCAATCACAGCAGTCCTCAAGGATGCTGAGGCTCCTTTCACAAGTTTGTTCTTCTTTGGTAAGGTAAAAGCTATGTCCTCTGGGTACCCCATGGGAGGGTGTATGGGTCCACCCTGGCAAATCAACTCTAACATGCCAATTTCCCTAAGCCTTTGGATACCTTCTTCTACAATATACCAAGACAGGTCTGGCATTTCAACTCGATTTAGTGTAGGGCACCACTTAATCCATGCTTCAGTGAACCAACCCAATACACTATTATATCCTTTTCTGTCCTCTTGAGCTGAAACACTGAATGGAGAATCCGTGCTCTGTGTGCCATATCAATAAACTCAGACTGATCCAACTTTATATTCCTTGTACTATTACCTCACACTCTTAAGAGCCATTCCCACACATTCCTCAAGTTTCTGTTTGTATATATTAGAACAATCAAGTAGTTCATTGAAGTGTAGTGTAAACTTCCTCCTTGGTCACATTTTGTACTTTACCCCTTGGGACTTGTTGGGTCTTAAGCCTACTTATAGGCCTAGAAGCAAAAATGGGTGGTGAGTGGGCCCTGGGGACATCTCACTCTGGCACTGCCCCAAGTAACACCTCAGATGCCACCCTAGGTGCTAATTCAGACAGAAACTCTTCAGGCATAGCTGGGTTAATCTCATCAGATGGGGGTAGAAGAGATTATGGTTTTAGTGGGAGGGGGGCTCACTAGACATAAACAAAGATGGAGTAATTTCTTCAGATGGGAGCAAGAGTGCTGGTTCTGTTGGCAAGAATGATTAGATGGAGTTTAGGAGCTCAGTGTTACCCCAGATTCCTGATTATCTGCTCATATGTCCCCATTCCAAGTTTCAGGATCCTACTGCTTCTCAATCAATGCGCTCGTTTTAATTTCAGACACCATCTGAGGTTGGGAATTCAATTGGCATTGTAATTCACCCACTGTTACGATTAGACTTTGGGTTTGGTTTTTGGCAATGTCAGCTCTGTTACTACAAGAAATAAGGCTTTCTTTCATGGCACAAGTGGCAACTTTCATGTCTTTTATGTGGTGCTTGAGCTGCGACTCTGAAGCCCTGAGCTCATCTCTTTCCCTAATTTATCTAGTAAAAGTCATACCAACCAACCAGCTTTATTATACTTCTCATTCTGACAGAACTGTAGATAGGTATTAAATAGTCAATCACCCGGAGCCTTGTCTCTCACAAATATTTGATCCATTGGTAGTGAAAATTTTGCATACTTCTGTTGCCACATCATGCCATGGATGAGCAGTACCCTCTCTACTACTTGAGGCAGAGTCATGAGTGCTTTTATGACTAGCCAGACTTGAGAACCAATTCAGAAAACTCATCCTTATGATTTTGTTCCCCTAGAACCACTTTCGGTACCAGATGTCTTAGGTTGGGTTCTCTAGAGGAGCAAAACCAGTGAAACATATATATGTGTATATACATAGAGAGAGATACAGAGAGAGAGAGAGAGAGATTTAATTCAAGTAATAGCTCATGCAGTTGTGGGGGGCTGGCAGGTGCCAAAATCCACGAGTCGGGCATTAGGCTGGTAGCTTCTCCTGACTCATGTATTTGCAGGGGCTGACAAAACCAAAATTGGCAGGTAAGATGGCAGGTTATTGGCTCACAGGGCTGCAGGAGCTGGTGAATCCCCAAATCTGCAGGTCACACAGCAGGCTGCTGGCTCACGTCCCAAGAACTGGAGGTCAGATGTTGATGAGTTGGGTGCAGGACCCAGAGCAAGAGTGAGCCTTGCTGGAATATCCATTTATACACTGGAGGCAGGCCACACCCCCAAGGAAACTCCCTTTTTAACTTATTGGCTGCTCGTAGCAGATCTCATCATGGAGGTGGTTGCATTATATTAGATCTCGTCATAGAACTGATTACATTATATTACATTATGGAAGAGCAATCAGTCCGATGTCTACTGCACCACTGAGAATCATAGCCTAGCCAAGTTGATACATAACATTAACCATTACAGGGAGAAAGGAGTATTTTGCTTACAATGGAGAGAAGAGACTCAGTAGTCTGGGTGTAGTTAGAAAAGCGTAATTTTAACTTTGAGGAATAGAAAGCTGAAAGAGGACAGGAGAGTTAAGGTCGGAGGCAATGAAATGGCAGTCAGCTGAGACTCAGCTTTCCGCCCCCAGGACACACACAGACTCAGAATCTTAAGGAAAATCATGTGTGGATATCTGAGGAAATTGGGAAAGGTTCTGAATGCCATGTTTTGCATAGAATAGATGCAACCCAGGCAAACAGGAGAGGATCCAGAGGGCAGTATGAGGATTCACGTTGCAAGAACTCCAGAAATGCATGTGGTCAGGGGAAATCTAGGCTATTATGGGCTGTGGAGTTGGGGCCAGGTCAAGCTGAACCTGATTACTGTGTAGGGTGACAGGGCTGGCAGGGCGGAGAAAGGATGTCTGGCTGCACAAAGCATTATGGGCAGGGAATGTGCCCCCCTATATGTACACATGCAGGGGTGACATGTACCACTCACAGCTCACAAGCCTCTCACGCTACTGGAATTGACTCCTTTAAAAAGGAGCGTTAATCAGCTCTTCTCCCTTCTGTTTTCTTAAAATTGAATAAACTACCATTCCTCTTAAAATGTACAGAAACAGAGTCTTTGATGTTCTGTCAGTTCATTTCCTGCCATCTTTACAACAGCAAAAATACTTACATTAAGCAACTAAGATAAGGACAATTGATCTAAATTTGATATTCAGCAGGAAATACATTATGATAAAAGCAAATGATTTAGTCAGCGAGTTGAAGCTATTTCTTTGAAAGTCATTAAAGCCAAAAACCAGTGGCCATCTAAGATGCTTCAGTTGGTCCACCTGGAATGAAGGAGAATGAAGAACACCAAAGACATAATGTAAATATGAGCCCAAGAGACAGAAAGGGCCACATAAACCAGAGGCTAGATCAGCCTGAGACCGGAAGAGCTAGATCGTGCCTGGCTGCAATCAATGACTGCCCTGACAGGGAACACTACAGAGAATCCCTGATGGAGCAGGAGAACAGTGGGATGCAGACCTCAAAATCTCATAAAAAGACCAGACTTAATGGTCTGACTGAGACTAGAGGGACCCTAGGTCATGCTCCTTGGACCTTCTGTTAGTCCAAGACTGGAACTATTCCTAAAGCCAACTCTTCAGACAGGGGTTAGACTGGACTATAAGACAGAAAATGATACTGGTGAGGAGTGAGCTTCTTGGCTCAAGTAGACACGTAAGACTGTGTGGGCAGCTCCTGTCTGGAGGCAAGATGAGAAGCCAGAGGGGGACAGGAGCTGGCTGAATGGACATGGGGAACACAGGGTGGACAGGAGGAGTGTGCCGTTGCTGTCTCATTACTGGGAGAGCGGCTAGGAGTACGTAGCAAGGTGTATGTAAGTTTTTGTATGAGAGACTAACTTGATTTGTAAACTTTCACTTAAAGTACAATTAAAAAAAAAAAAAAGCCAAAAACCAAACCACTTGCCTTGAAGCTGATTCTGACTCATGGCAACCCTATGTGTGGCAAAGTAGAACGGTGGTAGATTCAAACCACCAACCTATAGTTTAGTAGTCAAGTGCTTAACTGTTCCTGCCACTCAGGGACTCCATTGTAAGTCACTACGGATGTTAAATTTAACATAGACATGTAAACTTCTGAGTCTGGAGACCACTGAATATTGTCATGTTAAACACACTTCCACTCAAATGAGCTGCTCGTTGAGTTGGTCTCAGATGTGTTTTCTCGCTGAGCTGTGACAGTAATTATGGAGGAGTTGGAATACATACATTCCACCATTGACCTTCATGCTGTCCATTTGCCCATGGAGACAGTTCATGAGAAGCTGATAGCATGAACACATACATGGTCTTGAAATCTTGAATTCCTTCCTTTTCTTCCCCCTACCCTGAACTTTTGTATAGATCTTTTTGATTAATACATTTCAAATTATGCTTTGAAAATAAACGAATTAGGTCAAATTGATCAGAGCTTTCTAACTTTACATTACTGGCTGTTCTGATTAGGGCCACGGTAGATGGATCCTGATAGAATGGGAGAAAAATGTGGAACACAAGCTGAAATTCTTAAAAAATAACTGATTGGCTCACAAAATAAAGAATATTACATGTGAATACTTTGATTCTTTAAAAAATCATTTATATGAGACCAAATGGTCAACAATCACTTTAAAACAAAGATGAGAACAGAAGGGACAGGAAAATTAGATTAATGGAAACAGAACAATCAGAATGGAAATAATGAGAATGTTCATCATGCATCGTGAAGAATGTAACCACTGTCATTGAACAATTTGTGCAGAAATTGTTGAATGGGAACCCAAACTACAGTGTAAACCTTCACCTAAAGCACAATAAAGTATTATTTAAAGAAAAAAGAAAAGAAAATACACTGGCAACTCTATGGAACTTTCAATTTAACTTTGTTAGTAAGTACTTTTGGGGGTAAATGAGTCCCAATTCGAAAGAAGGACAGCGAATTCAACCCAGCAAGTGTAACGATTAGCATTGGAAATGTCCCATTGTGGAGCTCTAGTTCCATCTGCTCCTAAAAGGATTACGGGTAATTATAATTAGGAATTCAGTGTATGTCAGCTGATTAGATATGAAAGGAATGACCCCTGAAAGCCACTGATCATGGTTGGGGAATATAAGGAAAGTAAAAATTTCATCTGAAACCTATGTAGCACTCTTTGTTAGTGAATCTTAATACATTTAATTTATATCCTGCAGGTAGATTTTCTACTCTTTCTTGAATACTGAAAAATGCTTGGGTTGCAAATAAATACTTATACATTATACAGGAAGTTAACTACTTGCATCCTCTATAATGGCCCCCAAATGTGGAGGAGAGTAGGGGGAAGAGCAGCTGTTCCTGAAGAAGGGGAGGCAGCTAGTGGGAATTGGTGTATTATCTGGGAGAGCAGGAAACCCTGGAATTGGTGTATGATCTGGGAGAGCAGGAAACCCTGGCTTAGGAATGTTCAAATCACTTCCCTCTTGCAAATGCATTATTAAATTCAATAGATATGTTTATTATTCCTTTTCTGACTCCACACATATTGCTTGATACTGAGAGATAATGTATCTCACCATGTCTAGTATAGCAGTGTTGGACTTTCATAAATGACAGCTCCCTTCCTCTTCATCTGTGTACATTTAATAGCTAACCAAAAAAAAAAAAAACAAAAAAACAAAAAAAACCCAGTGCCGTCGAGTCGATTCCGACTCATAGTGACTCTATAGACAGAGTAGAACTGCCCCATAGAGTTTCCAAGGAGCGCCTGGTGGATTCAAACTGCTGACCCTTTGGTTAGTAGCCGTAGCACTTAACCACTACACCACCAGGGTTTCCAAACTCACATTTAATAGCTATAACCCATTAATCAGAAACTTGTATCATCTAAAATATAGTGAAATACTGGACACTACTCCTCAGGAAATAAAGGTGGAGGTTAAAAAGGAAGCCCTAAAGTGTCCCAAACCAGCCCTTCAAATTATTTCCTTATAATAGAGTTTGACTCCCTTACATATACTGTTTTTCTGAAATGGCTATCTTTTCTGGTAAATTTTGGTGCATTAAAAAAAAACAAAAAACCCTTTTAACTGCACTAGGAGAGCTCCAGATTTATGTAAGATTGTTGTGATTGATTCTTAAAGCAAGGAATCCTTTGTAATGCATATAGAGCTCCTTTATTAATTTCTATGCACTTGAATGGATATTGGATGTTTCTCAAAATTGCCTACAATTATATGTAGCTGTATTAATTCTCTGGAACCCTGGAAGGGCATTAGTTCTCTAAAACTACTTATCTAAAGCAATATTTCTAAGGTTTTGGAGTAGTAACTCCCTATCATTTTTCTTAATTTTGTAGTGCCCTTCCTCTTTTTCCTGAAATAACTATAGAATTAAAATTAAAGTCTTGAAAAAATATGACTTCAATATGCAAAGTATTCTTAATGTGGAACAGATTATCACTAAATTAAATGCAATGCCTACTTTATTTTTTGATAAATGTACAAACTGAAATATTTTAATTTGGTGCAGTGTTTTGCAAATTACCTGATCATAAGAGTCACTTGGGTGATGAAGGGTGTTATTTGTTAAAATGCAGATTCCTGGGCACCACTTCAGACCTACTGAATCAGATGGGCAGGGCCTGGTGAATGTATTGTTTTAATGTGTGATCTCAGGTGATTCTTATGATCAGGTAAGCTTGGGACCACTGATGTAATGCAGAAAACTTCAAGTTGTGTGCGAATTACCCTTGGTTTGTAAAACCTCGTATTTGTAGGCCCTGCCTTCAGTTTCAGTGGTCTGGAGTGAGGTCTAAAAATTGCATTTCTAACAAGTCCCCTGGTGATGCCATGCTATTCGTCCAGGGATCACACTTTGAGAGCCACTGATGTAGTGGAAAGAATGTAGACTTAAGACAGGACGTATCTGGGTTCCAACCCCAGTAGTGCCATTATTAACTGGGAAGCTTTTGGATAGTTACTAAATAACCTTGAGATTTTTTCTCTTCTTTCTCTATTTCCATTTTTTTTTCTATATACTGTAAGATAAGTTTATACACACAAAACCAAAAAAATCAAATCTGCTGCCGTTGAGTTGATTCTGACTCATAGCGACCCTATATGGCAGAGTAGAACTGCCCCATAGAGTTTCCAAGGAGAGCCTGGTGGATTTGAACTGCTGACCTTTTGGTTAGCAGCCATAGCACTTAAATACTACGCCACCAGGGTTTCCATTACATACATATATATTATGCTTGAGAAGTACAAACTAAGCGACAATGGTTAAATATGGAGTACAGATGGGAATCAAGGAGGAAAAGGCAGAAATGAGAGCAAGAGAGAAGAGAGGTAAGTGGGTAAGAGAGAGGGTGAGTGATCAACAAAGTCTTAAATATGGGCTGGAAAAATCAGATCCTAGTAAAACACCGACTCATAGCAACCCCATATCTGAAGTCAACTCAGACATGCAAGGTGAATTTATTAAAAGTCAAGCTAACTGCTAACTCTGCAAGGATAAGAGAAAGTTCACTTGGTTGTAAGGGTATGATAGCATTGATTAATTTGAATGTTTGGTCTGAATCTTTACTGTTGAGATTCTGTATGTTCAGATACTGAAGAGAAGAAAATAATGTTGAAATGGAGAAACCAGTCTTCTAGGAGCTGTTTCCCATGTCACTTGAGGATAAAATCATTGCTACCTGCTCTCTGTATACACATGACTAATGACATGTTTGTAAATTTATTTGCGTTCTAAGGAAGAAATATAGCTATCACATTCAGGGTTCAAACACCATTACTTAAATATGAATACTTTATTCCATTGGCCTCTCATGAAATCAAACATTTAAGAAGTGTTTTTTTTTTTCTCAAGATATGGGGGGAAAGCTAATTTGTGTATAAAAGTCCAGTGTTTATGTAGAAGCCCTGCATTATATGAAGATAAAGTGTTTTCATGGAATTTAACTCCTAGAGTAGTTAAGAGCAAGGACCCTATCATCAGAGGTCTAGGTTCAACTCTTGCTTCTGCCTTGTAGGCTCAACCCTTAACACAGTGTTATGTCTTAGTTACATGCTCAATAAACTGATAATAATAATAGCATGTAGCTGTGGAATTTCTACACTCTTACTTGCCAAATATTTTTCAAGTGCCTACAGTGTGCCAGGCACAGTTCCAGTCTCATCTGCTCTCAGGGAGCTCTGGGAGGCTAGCAATAAGCACTGTGAATAAGAAAGTTAATGGGGAAGGAGCAACTTGGAAAAGGAGGGTGAGAATGGTGGCACAACTCGAAGAATGTAATCAGTTCACTGAATTGTATGTGTAGAAACTGTTGAATTGGGGTACTTTTTACTCTCAACAACAACAAAATAAAAAAGGAAGTTAACATAATAATGCTAGGTGTTAAGGATGGAGCAATGAGCCAAATAAAAACAAAGCCCCTATCTTCACAAACTTCCATTTCAGTGCTTGCATACAAGTTTGTTCACGTCATACTCTCTTTACAAGTAGCATATGGCTTAGATTTCCTGAGTAGGGTTTTCTGTTTTAACCATGAAACTGAGCTCCTTAATTCAATGGCTTAGCAGAGGTTAGTTTGCAACTTGAAAAAAAAAATTATTCATTTTCATCCTCTCTTAGACATTAATGGATTTTATCCATAATCACCAGGGCAAATAACAATGAACTTTCTATGTTTTTACTCTCTATTTGATGTGGCTGTAATTTAAGACAACAGCAATTAAAAAATGTATTGTTCATTTTATAATTTCTTAGGAATTCCATTATTATTTAGGAATTTTCATTTTGTTGAGGACAGATTTGGCATACAAAATCTAGGAAGCTGTTGATTCCTACTGACCTCATCATTTTTACAGTCGTATTTTGTTGGAAAATTTAAGTAAAATTAGTTTCCCAGGCCAAAAGGAGAGTGCCATTTTAGCCTTGCCAAAATATGCCAACATTTCCATATTTGCATATAACTGTGACTCATTTATTATGATTGTGCTTCCTTCTATAAGATTGTAACTAGTATAAAACGAACACTGAATGAAATTTTTCATGGTTTGTAAACAAGAAAGTACCCACTTGTCTTCAGGCAAATGAATTGTTGGAACAAAATATTGCAGGAGACCTTTTGGCATGGAGAAGATTATGGAGGCAGAAGTGTTAACAGGCTGGACAGTTTTCTTTCTGGCTCAAGGGCCAATACCAGTCTCTCTGTGATACGTAGAATGCATTTTAACATTGTTTCTGCTCCAAAGTCTACCCAGCTAGAGGATTTTTAGCATGATCAGTAGAATACTTAGATTGACAGATTTGCCTGTGGACTTAAACACTGAGTATTAACAAAAGCCCCAAAGAAGCCCAAACATCGGAGGGGAAAGCAGCATAGTAATAGCAAGAAAGCACAATCCTAGAAATTTTAAAGATTAATGTAGATATTAAAAAAATGACAGAAAATAGTCTAGGGTTGCAATAATAATTGGAATGACTAAGTGTGTAACTGAGGTACAAAACCAGTATCACAGAGGACATCTAACAAGAAGTACCATGCCCAAGGGCTAGGAAGCCATCTTGACACTAAGCATTGGTCTGACCATTAAGGATTTGTGAACGTAAGTAAAATGCTTTGTTGGGAAGGAAACTGCACAAATAATAAGCTTCATAAAATATGCTTTATGAGGATAATGAGGGGGCATTAAGAGTTTTTGAAATACAAAATAAAATACAGAGGCGGAGCAAAGAATTAGTCTTTAAGAAGACAGACTACATGCACGCACACATACGTTAGATAGACCCTGCATTGTGGGAATTAATGGCCATTCTCAATATCCCCTTAGGATAAAAAACACTCTCTAATCATTTGAAGAAATGGAGTAATTTTTAAGACATGGGTCAGTAGAAAGAGAAATGTTGCATCTTTTCTTTGGTGGTCTTCTTTGGATTGGTTTAGGTGTCACCTTGCCAGGACAATTCTTTAGACTCTAGTCCAAGAATGCTCTCAATCCAGGATGGGTAAGACTAATCACTTTTCTAGTCCAAACGAATTAGAATGTCAGAAAGAGCTATTTCAGATCTTGATAATCTAATTCTTATGGAACTCCCTCCAACAATTGCTTGACAACAATTAACTCAGTGAAATGACTTTTAGATTTAGAATCTTGGTAAAAAAATTTTTTTTGATGTCATTCAGAGTAATTTTTTTTTTTAACTTCTCCAAATATGTGATCTGCCAGTGACTCATTATTTTGTCATCCTGTTAGTGTATGTTCCTTTGTTATTCATGAAAAGGGTTGCATTGTTCGGCTCTTTGCTAGAATGCTGATTGAACACCTGCAAATGTTTGCTCTAATGGCATTTAGAGAGAAAATGATTTGTTTCATCAACAATGAATTATTGCATTTGTTGGTAGCTGTTAAATAATTTAGCAGAATTTATAGGGCTCTTTTCCACTTGATTAAACTGTAGGCGAATATCAGTCTCTTCCTCATCTTGGGTAAAAACTTGAAGAATAAAGCTGTCTTTTTTTTTTTAATCTGCGTTTCCCAGTTTAGATGTTGATAAGATACCAAAGGATTTTAGAATACACCCTTTTGACATTTAAATTGAGTATCCCTTTAATTTAAACTTGAGATAAGGGAAAAGATTGTTACAAATAAGTTTGTTTTAAAATTACACTGTTGAGTTTTATTATATAACAGTAGTGATTATATTAAATTACTGGCTCCATTAGAGGGTTAGGTATTATTACTGAAAATTTAAAAGAATATGATTTATTTCATAGAAATCCCTACTCATTGCCATCGAGTCGATTCTGACTCACAGAGTCCCTATAGGGCAGAATGGAACTGCCCCATAGGGTTTCCAAGAAGCAACTGGTGGAATTAAACTACCAAGCTTTTGGTTAGCAGCCAAGCTCTTAACCACTACACCACCAGGGCTCCTTGGAAAACCCTAGGTTACTGATATCACTATAAATTCATGACAGCAGCAGCCAAGTGGCTGCTCAACAATGCCTGATAATCATTTTTCTTAGTTACTCTCCCATTTTCCCCAGGATTGTATTAATAAGATCCCTTTGGTTGCAAGGGTCAGTAATCCAGGTGATATTCTTCATGTACAAAGGGGTGTTTGTTGGCTCAGTAACTGATAAGTCCAGGAATACATAGCTTCAAGTAAGGCTGAATCCAGGGTGACAAAAGGTCAGTCATCAGGACCTCTTTCTCCTTCCATTTCTCAGTCTGTTTCTCAGGTTTGCCTCACAGAAGGAGATAAAGTTGGGTGCCAGTAGTTCTGAACTTACATCCTAGCATCTTAGGAGACTCATAGAAAACGTGTTCCTCTTTCTCAGTGTTTTTATTAAAATTTTTGGGATTGGGTTTCCCTGGGTTCGGGCAATGACTAACAGAAGAGTAGCAAATGATTTGGTTGACCAGGCCTGGGCACGCCCGCCCAGAGTCTTGATTTGTGATGGCGTTATGAGGGGGAAGGGACCAATGTCAGTTCCAGCTCAAGACCATAGACTGAGAATTGAGGAAAGGTGAGCGGCTGAAAAAAAGGAAGAAAAAAAGGAGTGAGAATAGAGGCTGAGTCAGCAAAAACAACAGAAAGCCATTTCCTTTCCACTCTTGTCAAACCTTAATTTCCTCTAACTTCCTCTAACTTCACATGAGTCCTGGATCACCGCCTCTGTCTCTTCTCAGTGATCCAATATCTTATTTTCAATGGCTCTCATTTTATTTCCTCTTAGTACAACAACTGGAATAAATTAAAAAAAAAAAAAAAAACTTTTATCAATTCATAGCCCTCTCCATCCATTGTACTGTCTCTCAACTCCCCTCCAAGCTTTTCTGAAGTTTTCTCTACATTTTTTTTCTTTAACCTACTACTTTCTAGCATGTATATCTACCACTCCACCACTCTCTCCCCTGATACTGCTCTAAGATCACCAATAGCATTCATATCCTCAAATCCAGTGGACACTTCATCTTAATAGGTCTTTTAAAAGCATTCACCACAGTTGAACATCTCTTCCTTCTTGCAACATTCTCTTCTCCTATATTTTCTGTTTCTTTTGCTAGCTTTTCTACTAACTAATCTCAAAATATTGTACTTTCCCGAGGCTCAGTGTTATGTCCTCTTCTCAGGTTAGTTCATCCAGTCCTGTAGTTTCAGATACCACTCACAACTTGACAGTTCCTAACTCCAAATTTATGTCTTAACCCAGACATCTATCCTGAGGTCTAGTCCCTTATTTGCAACTACATTCTCAACACCTCCGCAGCCACTCACAAATCTGCTCCTTCTCCAGTCTTTTCTATTTTTTTTTTTTTTTAAGAAATGGCTTCTCAAGTTTCTGGCTTAAACCAGATATCTGGGGATCCTTCTTTGTAGTACTATCCCGCTCTCTCCCTGGCCCCACTACAATATATCATTAAGACCTCAGAAAAAAATCACTCTCTCGTTCCTACCTTAGTTCAGTCCTCTTGACTCTTGCAATTACCATCTAAGAGGTCTCCCTCTTAATAGGCTTGTATCTCCAAACCCATTCTGCAGAAGCTCTATATGTGTGTATATGTATGTATGTATGTATATATGTATAAATATACATATATAAGTATGTTGTTGTTGTTATTGTTGTTAGGTGCCATCGAGTCAGTTCCAACTCATAGCAACCCTATGCACAACAGAACGAAACACTGCCCAGTCCTGCACCATCCTCACAATCGTTGCCATGCTTGAGCCCATTGTTGTAGCCACTGTGTCAATCCATCTCATTGAGGGTCTTCCTCTTTTTCGCTGACACTCTACTTTACCAACCATGATGTCCTTCTCCAGGGACTGATCTCTCCTGATAGCATGTCCAAAGTATGTGAGACATAGTCTTGCCACTCTTGCTTCTAAGGAGCATTCTGGTTGTACTTCTTCTAAGACAGATTTGTTCGTTCTTTTGGCAGTCCATGGTATATTCAATATTCTTCACCAACACAATTCAGAGATGTCAGTTCTTCTTTGGCCTTCCTTATTCATTGTCCAGCTTTCACATGCATAAGAGGCTATTAAAAACACCATGACTTGGGTCAGGCACACCTTAGTCCTCACGGTGACATCTTTGCTTTTCAACACTTTAAAGAGGTCTTTTGCAGCAGATTGGCCCGATGCAATGCATCTTTTGATTTCTTGACTGCTGCTTCTGTGGGTGTTGATTGTGGATCCAAGTAAAACGAAATCCTTGACAACCTCGATCTTTTCTCTGTTTATCATGACGGTGCTTATTGATCCAGTTTTGAGGATTTTTGTTTTCTTTATGTTGAGGTGTAATCCATACTGAAGGCTGTGGTCTTTGATCTTCATAAATAAGTGATTCAAGTCCTCTTCACTTTCAGCAAACAAGGTTGTATCCGCTGCATAATGCAGGTTGTTAATGAGTCTTCCTCCGGTCCTGATGCCCCATTCTTCTTCATATAAGCCAGTTTCTCAGATTATTTGCTAAGCATCAGATTGAATAGATATGGTGAAAGGATGCAACACTGATGCACACTTTTCCTGACTTTAAACCATGCAGCATCCCTTTGTTCTGTTTAAGCGACTGCCTCTTGATCCATGTATAGATTCCTCGTGAGCACAATTAAGTGTTCTGGAATTCCCATTCTCTACTATGTTATCCATTATTTGTTATCATCCACACAGTCAAATGCTTTAGCATAGTCAATAAAACACAGGTAAACATCTTTCTGGTATTCTCTGCTTTCAGCCAGGACCCAACTGATATCAGCAATGATATCCCTTGTTCCAGGTCCTCTTCTAAATCCAGCTTGAATTTCTGACAGTTCCCTGTCGATATACTGCTGCAGCAGCTTTTTAATGATCTTCAGCAAAATTTTGCTTGCATGTGATATTAATGATATTGTTTGATAATTTCCACATTTGGTTGAATCACCTTTCTTGGGAACAGGCATAAATATACATCTCTTGTAGTAGGTTGGCCAGGTAGCTGTCTTTCAAATTTCTTGGCATAGACAAGTGAACACTTCCAGTGCTGCATCCGTTTATTGAAACATCTCAATTGGTATTCCGTCAATTCCCAGAGGCTTATTTTTTTGCTAATGCCTTCAGTACAGGTTGGACTTCTTCCTTCTGTAACATCCGTTCCTGATCATATGTTACTTCCTGAAATGGTTGAACATCAACCAATTCCTTCTGGTATAGTGACTCTGTGTATCCCTTCCATCTTGTTTTCATGCTTCCTGTGTCGTTTAATATTTTCCCCATATAATCCTTCGCTATTGCAACTTGAGGCTTGAATTTTTTCTTCAGTTCTTTCAGCTTGAGAAATGTCAAGCGTGTTCTTCGCTTTTGGTTTTCTATCTCCAGCTCTGTGTACATGCCATCATAATACTTTACTTTGTCTTCTCCTACCACCCTTTGAAATCTTCTGTTGAGCTCTTTTCAACATTTTTTCCTTTTGCTTTAGCTACTCTATATATGAGAGCAAGTTTCAGGGTCTCTTCTGGCATCCATTTAGGTCTTTTCTTTCCCTCCTCCCTTTTAATGCCCTCTTGCTTTCTTCATGTATGATGTCCTTGATGTCATTCCACAACTCTTCAGATCTTCGGTCACTAGTGTTCAATGAGTCAAATCTATTCTTGAGATGGTCTCTAAATTCAGGTGAGGTAGAGTTAAGGTCATACTTCGGCTCTCATCGACTTGTTCTAATTTTCTTCAGTTTCAACTTGAACTTGCTTATGAGCAATTGATGGTCTATTCCACAGTCAACCCCTGGCCTTGTTCTGACTGATGATATTGAGCTTTTCCATTGTCTCTTTCCATAGGTGTAGTCAATTTGATTCCTATGTATTCCATCTGGCAAGGTCCATTTGTATAGTCACCATTTATGTTGGTGAAAAAAAGGTATTTGCAATGAAGAAGTTGTTGGTCTTGCAAAATTCAATCATGCAATCTCCAGCATCATTTCTGTCACCAAGGCCATATTTTCCAACTACTGATCCTTCTTTGTTTCCAACTTTCACATTCCAGTCACCAGTAATTATCAGTGCACACTGATTGCATGTTCTATGAATTTTAGACTGCAGAAGTTGGTAAAAATCTTCAGTTTTTTCATCTTTGGCCTTAGTGTTTGGTGTGTAAATTTGAGTAATAGTCATATTAACTGGTCTTCCCTGTAGGTGTATGGATATTATCCTATCAGTAACAGCATTGTACTTCAGGATAGATCTTGAAATGTTCTTTTTGACGATGAATGCAATGCCATTTCTCTTCAAGTTGTCTTTCCCGGCATAGTAGACCATATGATTATCTGATTCAAAATGGCCAATACCAGTCCATTTCAGCTCACTAATGCCTAGGATATTGCTCTTTATGAGTTCCATTTCGTTTTTGATGATTTCCAATTTTCCTAGATTCATACTTTGCACTTTCCAGGTTCCGGTTATTAATGGATGTTTTCAACTGTTTCTTCTCATTTTGAGTCATGTCAGATCAGAAAATGAAGGTCCCGATAGTTTGACTCCATCCCTGTCGTTAAGATTGACTCTACTTTGAGGAGGCAGCTCTTCCCCAGTCATCTTTTGAGTGCCTTCCAACTTGAGGGGCTCATCTTCCAGCACTATATCAGACAATATTCTGCTGCTATTCATAAGGTTTTCACCAGCTAATGCTTTTCAGAAGCAGACCACCGGGTCCTTCTTCCTAGTCTGTCTTAGTCTGGAAGTTCAGCTGAAACCTGTCCTCCATGGGTTACCCTGCTGGTGTCTGAATAGCGGTGGCATAGCTTCCAGCATCACAGCAACACACAAGCCCCCACAGTTCGACAAATTGACAGATGTGTGGGGGTATATATTTAAATTTAAAAACTTTTCATCTGTCTGCCTTAAAACCTCCATGTAATAAAATCCGGATTTCCTAAAATGGCTTTTACAACCCAACCTGATCTGGTTTTTACCTTACCTACTTTATTTTTACTTTTTCATTTTTTCTTGTCTCACTATGCCCTGGCTATACTTGCCTGCCTTTAATGTAGTTACTTTGGGATCTTCCTATGTTGTTTCTTTTCATGGAATATTCTTTCCAGCTATTTTCCTGGCAATTTGCCTAGCTTAAATGTCAATTACTCAAGGGACCTGTAGGGTCTCACCCCAATCTAACTTAGCTCGCATCTACTTAAAGTATATGGGGGCACTGGTGCTTCAGTGGTAGAATTCTCACCTTCCACAAGGGAAACCTGGGTTTGAGTCCTAGTGAATGCACCTCATGCCCAGCCATCAGCTGTCTGTCAGTAGTGGTTTGCGTGTTGCTATGATGCTAAACAGATTTCAGCAGAGCTTCCAGAGTAAGAGGCGCTAGGAAGAAATCTACTCCCCCAAATTAGCCAGTGAAAACCCTATGGATCACAATAGTCTGATTTGTAGCCAATCATGGGAATGGTGCAGGATTGGGCAGCATTTATTCCATTGTGCATGGGATAGCCATGAGTTGGAGATAAATTGAGGGCAACTAACAACAATGTAAAATACCCTGTATTTTCTTTCAATTTTTAATTACATATTTGTGAGATTATGTTTTAATGTATCTTTCCACTACAAGTGCCATTATAGTACACCTATTATATACCCAGCTCAGTGCCTGGCAATAAAAGCTTGTTGAAAGAATTTAGAGTGAATACACTAGGTGTCACTACATTATGAGCTCATCGATGACATAATTTTTTGTTTAATCTGAGACATGCTTGAGAGCAAAAGAAGTGAATGAGACTATGCTGGGCAAACTGAGCACATAGTGACCTTCTTTATGGGATATAAAGAAAAAACAAATCATTTAGGCATCAATCAATATGTACATTATTATAAAACTATATATTTTTCAAAGTCATTCCAAATTGAGAGAAATTTTCCATACCATATCCTCTTTTTGTGGCTGTTTTTGGTCTGTTTAGTTAGGTTCATGTCCTGACTGCCCTTTCATATACCTAGTAATTGAAACGTGCAGAGATGTTTCAGCGAAAGAGAAGACCCTCAACAAAATAGGTTGACACAGTGGCTGCAACAGTAAGCTCAAGCATAGCAACAATTGTGACGATGGTGCAGGACCACACAATGCTTCATTCTGATATATGTAGTGTCACTATGAATCAGAACTGACTGGAGGGTACCTAAAAACAACAACAAAGTATAGCAAATGTTAAGAAGAGATAACAAGTGTAATAGTCCCTTTTATTCAACGTTCGGGGGTGGGGGGGGAAACAGCTGTAGTTGTAAACCTTGCATTCCTTACCATGGTGAAGAAGTGAGAAGATCCACTGGGAATTAGAAATGTACAGTACAGTACAGTAGTACAATGCAGAGGTAGTGTGAATTTATGGAAAAAAATTCAACCAGGAATGGTAATATCTGGGCTTGGCATCCGACTCTACCCCTAATTTATGTGTCTTTAATAAATTATTCAGTCTCCTTGTGTCTTGGATTTCCTCATCTCTAAAATCTTAATAGAGATCTCATGAGGAAATGACTGTGTAAGTCTTTTAAAAGGTATAAAACTTCTTAGAAACTTGAGATTCTCTTACTCTCCTTATTATGATTTTACTTAAGGTTCTTAAAAAAATAATGAATTTAGTGAGATTCTCTTACTCTCCTTATTATGATTTTACTTAAGGTTCTTAAAAAAATAATGAATTTAGTCACTGTCATAGAATAGGATTAGCTGTCACTTTCTTTCGATTCATACAAGTTATTATTAAGAAACCACCCAGGGATGATAATATGAAAGTAAGTAAGTTAGTGAATTCATTATGGATTTCTTTTTAAATTCTTTACAAGCTTTCCTGATGCAAATTAAATTTAAATATGTTGAGGTGTCAAGTCTCTTTTTCTAAGAGATTAATTAGAGATTAGCCTCTAAACTATATGTAATTTGCTATACGTTTTCATTGTGAAATGTTTAGTGAAAATGCTGTTTTGGGAAGATGATTATATAGATTACAAATGGTTTCATTAAGTATTTCATTTCCCTGTCATCTACCAGTTCTATGGTAATAAATGACTTTAATTTTTTTTTTTTTTTTTTTGCTGATAATTTAGGTGAGATCTAAAAGATGAAACATTATTTTGAAACAAGTGTAATTTAATTGACCCAGCATGGCTTAGAAATCTTGCTGCCCTCTATCCTTTTATGGCTAAGTACTAAAGAAGAATCTGTAATATGAATTTTTTTTTTCTTTTACTTCTTCACCATGGGATTCATACTCCCTGGGATAAAATATCTTATCCTTCTCAGAGAACATTAATAGACTTATTGGAAATTTATCCTCTCTGTGGTTGTGTCAGTCACTTTCATCAACAAATAGGAATTTAAAGTCATTTAGTAAAAGTAATGAGTTTACATAATTAAAAACAACAACAAAAAAGCTCAAATTGTGTTTTAAGTATCTTCATGTTCAGACAAATTGATAGTCCTGCAAAAGGCTATAAGTTTTTTTGCCCCCCTTTGAAAACAGCTAAGATGAAGAAGCATAACTATTTCACATTTCATAGGATTTTGTAAACCTCTTTCATGCCAAGAAAGCAAATTACCTGGCAGTTAAAAAAACAAAAAACGAGCCTTTGCTTAAAAACATGCATCAGAATCGGCTGTTGGTATCCCAATTGAATTTGGCTCAGATTTACATGGCATATGAGAACATTTTAATTTTAGTCATTATTTCTTATGAAGGGCCACTGCAGATTAGATTCTCATGGGGCAACAATGCTGGTGGTAATTGAGCAGATTTAGTTTGTTTCAATATATGGACAAACATTGTTTTTTCCTAAGGGCTTAAGCATGATTCAGAAAGATATTTACTATTTTAAATAACATTCAATATGTGATACTGGTTTCATTAATAGGGTATTTCCTAAGATTCACAAGTTAAATGTAGTTAGTCGAAAGCCCAGTTGATAGAAGAATATTTAAGGAGCAGGGATGGACAGAAATTATTTTGTGAGTTGGGATTAGTTGAATTTAGGTAAGGAAACTCTACTAAAAAGGGAGTCTAAAGTGAAATGAAGAAATTCAGGACAGCATTTTGGGTGCACTATTTTATTATTTCCCGAAGACTTGGGAGTGTGCTGAGGAGGAAGGAATGTAAAGGCAAATTTAGGGTCACATATCTTGACAAGGACAAAGAATAAGGAAGAGCGAAGAAGAATTGACACCTTAGAGTTGTGGTGTTGGTGAAGAATATTGAGTACACTGTGGACTGCAGAAGAACGAACAAATCTGTCTTGGAAGAAGTACAACCAGAATGCTCCTTAGAAGCAAGGATGGCGAGACTGCATCTTTCATACTTTGGACATGTTGTCAGGAGGAATCAGTCCCTGGAGAAGGACGTCATGCTTGGTAAAGTACAGGGTCAGCGGAAAAGAGGAAGACCCTCAACAAGGTGGATTGACGCAGTGGCTGCAACAATGGGCTCAAGTTTAATGATTATGAGGATGGTGAAGGACTGGGCAGTGTTTTGTTCTGTGGTATATGGGATCACTATGAGTTGGAAATGACTCGATGGCATCTAACAACAACAATAACAACCCCTAGAGGGATGGGCCAAGAGAACCTAATGGAGAACTTTTAAGGCTACATTTTGTATTTTATGAAAATGGTTGAAAATTTTATAATTAGGATGTGTGCTCTGAAAGATAAAAATTCCTTAACCTAGTATTACGTGAAATTCTTGTTCAGTGCAATTTCTTTGAAATATACTTAAGTCCTAATTTAATACAACAGATTTGAATCTCATTATCAGTGGAGTATATTTAATTGAAATCAAATTGATTTAAACAACTAGTCAGGAAATTTTAGTTTAATTCACTTTTCTTCCTTCAGGAACATTCTTTTACTTATAGCTACTCTCAAAGTTTTGAGGTAGTGAAAGCTTGATTTAAGAGGAGAGATACTATACATTTTCATTTAAGTTGATTGTTTAAATACTTATGTGATTAATTTTACAGATACAGTATAAAATTAAATTGTGTTTAGATACTCTTTTCACCAAGTCTAATTAGAGCCCTTATGTCTAAATGGTAAGATTCTAAAATAATTTCCAAGTCAGAGATTAGTCACAATAGTTAAGGGACATTTTGTCATATTGTATTAGGGATGCATTAACCATTACCAAGAACAATAAATATTAAAAAACTTGTATTTAACTTAACTAAATATTAGTATAATTATTTTAATTTTTAAAAGCTCATGCATTTTGAAATTTTAACCATTTTAGTTATGCCTCAAATAAGCCCTTAAAAAGTAGATATCATTAATTATTTCTACAAGTGCTGCTTTCTGATAATTAATGAGGTAATTATAGGACTATTGCTTTCTAATTGTCTTTTATATGGAAATATCTTTCCTCATAAAATATGCCAATATATGTTAATTTTAAATAATTTGAGCATTACAGAAAAGAAATAATGTTTTTACCCTAGAGATAACCACCCTTACCGAATGGAATATATCCTTCCAGACTTGTTATATATAAATAACAAGATCACTGTTTCCTGCTTTTTAAACACAGACATATGCACACACACACACCCCTAACTCACACAGTATCCATTTTATAGATCAATGTTATCTATATTATAAAGGCTATATAGAATCCCTTTGCATGAATGTACCGTAATTTATTTCACCAGTACCTACTGGCTGATGGATATTTAGTTTACTAATTTATTTCTATTTTTTTTTTTATATCATCAACAGAGTGAAAATAAGCTCCCTTGTACTTATATCTTTGACCATTTATTCAAATATTTTCTTAAGAAAAATTCCCCCAAATGATTCCTGGATCAAAGTGGATGAGCCTTTTATATTTTGAAACATATTACCACATTGCTCTCCAGAAAAGCTGTACTGCTGCTACTAGTTTATATTCAACACAGTATTGTATAAAAAAATCCCCATTTTTAAATCTTTGATAATTTGGTAGGCAAAATACTAATTTTATTTGTGTATATATATACACACACAAAATTCTTTGTGTTTGAACATTTTTTCATATATTTACTAAGCAGTTGTGTTATTTTGTATATTTGACTTTCCCAAATTAGTTTGTGATAACTTTTTATAAACTATAAATTAAAGAATGTATAGAAATATTTTTCAGTTTTTAAAAAATTTATCCTAGTTTTATGTTTTTATGTACTTAAATCTTTGTGTTTTCTTCTGTGGTCTTTGGCTTTGATATATTTTCATAGCTTTCTTTTACATTGTTTTAAATTAAGACAATGGATGTGTTTCCTCTTTGGTCATGGAATCTCCACTGGGTATTGCTGAGGGAATACCCTAAGGTGTTCTGTGCTGAAAAAACTCATTCTCTGAGATTTACCATCTGTTCTTTACACATGGACATATGCTGATGTCCAGTTAATTAGAAGTAACACAGTAAGGATTAAAGTGTTAGATGGTTCTAACCCACTCTGGAAGTTATGGGTAAAACTTGAAGCCTTTAATCAGATTCATCTTGTTGTTCATGTCAAGTTGGCTATGAGCCAAAGCTATTATATCTCAATGGTAACTAGTTCTGAAGGGAATATTTCATCATCATCATAAGAGAAAAAAATATTAAGGATTTGTTTGTACATACCATTTTAAACGTGGTTCAGGGATGTGCCTTATACAAAGCTCAGAGTTTGGTCTTAGGGATTTATTACAGAAGAAATATTCAATTGGGCAATTTAATATAATTCAGGAGAAATATTAAGTTGGGCACTTTAAAATAATTCAAATGTAGCCTTTAGAATCTACAAAGACTTGATGAAAATGCAAGAAAAAGTCCATTTGTCAAGACATTAGTATTAGATGGTAGACTAGTCTTCAAGACTAAAGAAAGATGGGCTTAGACTATTAACAAATTGTTTCTTAAGTTTGAATAGAATTAGGCTTTTATAATATTGAAATTTAATCTTCTTGTCTCAAGTCACACACTTTTACAAAATGCTTTTTAAAAGTAAATTTATTGCTTTTAAATCTCCTGGAGGATGTTTTTCTTAATGAGAAACCCATATGTATCTTTCATTGTATAGCACAATAATACTGATCCCATCCCTAAGAAATACCACTAACAGTTACATGTTTTATATGTCCCTGATTGGAATTTATAAGTGATGCATCTAATCTGGAATCTTTTCCTCACCAAGTGTTGCACAGAAAACCATGAATTCCAAAAGCTGAGCATTCTTTCAAACTGTATTTCACTATTGAAAACTTTATGTTCTGAAGCAAGGTTGACTATCTCCCTTATTTCCACTTAAGCTAGAGTATACGTAAATGATGATATTCTTATTTTATAAATCACGTATTTCTGAAACTCAGCTCTAATGACAGTCTCTGATCACAAATGATGGAACTCAGTATTGAGGCATACTATTTCTTTTTCAGTTTTAAATATGCTTTATTTATTTGATGACTAGAGAATATGTTTAAATTCTAAAGTGACTGAAATTAATATAAATAACATTGGTTTTTCATATTTGAGGGCAAATGTTATTAGCATTAAATATTGAAAAGTCACAGTGAAGGAGAAACTATTCTGTTATTTGTTCATTTACCACAAAGAAACGTGAAATTTTTGTCAGGAGCATTTGTGAAATAAACTCTACTTAATAATGAATTCTATAGAATAATATTCCTTTCCTGTTGATATTTTATATATATATAAAAAATGAACTCTACTTAATAATGAATTCTATAGAATAATATTCCTTTCCTGTTGATATTTTATATATAAAGTACTTTAATTAAATGTGCAACATTAGTTAGAATGAAAAAATAAAATTATGCATAAATGTGAAAGCCTACCTACTTACTTATCAGTTTGTTATGAATGACCTAATTAAGTATCAAGTTAAATGCTTATGTAGGATGAGAAGGCAAGAAGGGACAGGAACTGTTTGAATGGACACAGGGAACCCAAGGTGGAAAGGGGAGTGTGCTGTCACGTTGTGGGAATTGCAACTAATGTCATAAAAAAAAAAAAGTATAAATTTTTGTATGAGAAGTTACCTGAGCTGTAAACTTTCACCTAAAGCACAATTAAAAAAAAAAAAAAGCATTGTAAGTAAATTTAACTTTGAAAAATTTAAAACAAAATGCTTATTCCTAAGAAATAATTGGGGTGTTATATTTAATCTCTACAATTACACATTAAAAGAGATGTTGTTAGCCATGTAGGTATAAAAAGTGTATATTTAGATATTCTTCATTATGAACATTCTTTTTTTTTATTAACTTTTATTGAGCTTCAAGTGAACGTTTACAAATCAAGTCAAACTGTCACATATAAGTTTATATACACCTTACTCCGTACTCCCACTTGCTCTCCCCCTAATGAGTCAGCCCTTCCAGTCTCTCCTTTCGTGACAACTTTGCCAGCTTCCAACCCTCTCTATCCTCCCATCCTCCCTCCAGACAGGAGATGCCAACACAGTCTCAAGTGTCCACCTGATACAAATAGCTCACTCTTCATCAGCATCTCTCTCCTACCCACCGTCCAGTCCCTTTCATGTCTGATGAGTTGTCTTTGGGAATGGTTCCCGTCCTGGGCCAACAGAAGGTGTGGGGACCATGACCGCCGGGATTCCTCTAGTCTCAGTCAGACCATTAAGTATGGTCTTTTTATGAGAATTTGGGGTCTGCATCCCACTGATCTCCTGTTCCCTCAGGAGTTCTCTGTTGTGCTCCCTGTCAGGGCAGTCATCAATTGTGGTCGGGCACCAACTAGTTCTTCTGGTCTCAGGATGATGTAGGTCTATGGTTCATGTGGCCCTTTCTGTCTCTTGGGCTCATAGTTATTGTGTGACCTTGGTGTTCTTCATTCTCCTTTGCTCCAGGTGGGTTGAGACCAATTGATGCATCTTAGATGGCCGCTTGTTAGCATTTAAGACCCCAGACGCCACATTTCAAAGTGAGATGCAGAATGTTTTCATAATAGAATTATTTTGCCAATTGACTTACAAGTCCTCTTAAACCATGGTCCCCAAACCCCCGCCCTTGCTCCACTGACCTTTGAAGCATTCAGTTTATCCCGGAAACTTCTTTGCTTTTGGTCCAGTCCAGTTGAGCTGACCTTCCATGTATTGAGTATTGTCCTTCCCTTCACCTAAAGCAGTTCTTATCTACTAACTAATCAGTAAAAAACCCTCTCCCACCCTCCCTCCCTCCTCCCCTCGTAACCACAAAAGTATGTGTTCTTCTCAGTTTATACAATTTCTCAAGATCTTATAATAGTGGTCTTATACAATATTTGTCCTTTTGCCTTTGACTAATTTCGCTCAGCATAATGCTGAACATTCTTTTTAAAGAGATCATGATATACTGCTTTCCATAAAGAGCACCTCTAATTAATCCTCATACCGGAAATAACAAAGCTGGCTCTGGTATAAACTCAGCTAGGATTCCTGGGCCCTGCTGTGCGGGGAGTCTCTCTAGGAAGGACAGAATCAGATCTCCATCTCCAGGCCCACCTGGTTTTTTTGCAGCTCTGCTGAGAGTCACACAGCCTACTGATTAATTTTAAATGTAGTATTTTTGAGTATGAGGTGGACATCTGTCTTAGAGGAATAGGATTGATAGTAGCAAGTCGTTCCTTAAAAAAATTAGGGACCACAAAATAGTTGTCAGATGATATTTGTTGGTGTCCACATATTGTGTTCGCATTGGCGTTGCTAAGGCACAATAGTGTGACATATTCCCCTGGGATTTAAGATATATAAAACTTTGCATTGCAGGAAGCAGTTGAGTTAGTTGAAAGAGGTCATATTGTTGACTAAAAAATGGGGGTGTTCACGTACCTTGTAACTGTATACAAAGTGCTGGATTGTGAAGGATGCAAGAGGAGATTGGTACGAGTTAAGTGAGGCCTTTCCCATGAAAGAAGTAGACTCTGTAAAGCAGTATCTAAGCTTGTGGACAGTTGAGAATAGGAAGTCAGTCAGTGGGGTGTCATAATAAACAATCATCAAGTTTGTTTTCTAATGCTGTGGGGAAAATAGAAATGGCAAGAATCAATGGAAGAGCTAAATGAATTGGATGTCTGGAGTTCAGGGTTATCAAAAGCATTGTCTACCTGGTTTGCTCTGGTTAGGTCTTCTTACCTCTGTGCACTTCAATTTCCATGTCTTGATTATCTAGTGCTACTATAATAGAAATACCACAAGTGGGTAGCTTTAACAAACAAATTTATTCTGTCACATTTTAGGAGGCTCTTGTTGCTGTTGTTAGGTGCTCTTGAGTCAGTTCTGACTCACAGTGACCCTATGAGCAACAGAATTAAACACTGCCTGGTTTTTGGTCCTGCACCGTCATCACAGTGGTTGCTATGTTTGAGCCCATTGTTGCAGCCACTGTGTCAATCCATTTCCTTGAGGGTCTTCCTGTTTTTTCCAACCCTGTACCTTACCAAGCACGAGGTCCTTTCAGTAAATGCTTCTCTTCACACTCAGTAAGCAAGGTTGTGTCATCTGCATATCACGGGTTGTTAATGAGTCTTCCACCAATCCTGATTCCCCGTTCTTCATGCTGTTCAGATTCTCAGATTATTTGCTCAGCATACACATTGAATAAGTATGGTGAAAGGATACAACCCTGAAAAACACCTTTCCTGATTTTAAACCATGCAGTATCCCTTGTTCTGTTTGAACAACTGCCTCTTGATCTATATACAGGTTCTGTATGAGGACAATTAAGTGTTCTGGAATTCTCACTCTTTGAAAAGTTATCCATAATTCGTTATGATCTGTACAGTTGAATGCCTTTGCATAGTCAATAAAACGCAGGTAAACATCTTCCTGATAGTCTACCTTTCAGCAAAGACTCATCTGGCATCAGCAACGATATCCCTCGTTCCACATCCTCTTCTGAATTTAGCTTGACTTTGTAGGTGTTCCCTGTCGAAGTACTGCTGCAACTGTTTTTGAATTATCGTCAGTAAAATTTTACTTGCGTGTGATATTAATGATATTTCTTAATAATTTCCATATTTTGTTGGATTACCTTTCTTTGGAATGGGCACAGATATGGATCCCTTCCAGTCAGTTGGCCAGGTAGCTGTCGTCCAAATTTCTTGGCGGAGATGAGTGAACACTTTCAGTGCTGCATCCATTTGTTAAAATATCTCAACTGGTATTTCTTCAGTTCCTAAACCCTTGTTTTTCACCAATGCCTTCAGTGCAACTTGAACTTCTTCCTTCAATACCATCAGTTCTTCATCATATGCTATCTCCTGAAATGGTTGAACATTGAAGAATTCTTTTTGGTAGAGTAACTTTGTTTATTCCTTCCATCTTCTTTTGATGCTTCCTGTGTTGTTCAATATTTTGCCCACAGAATCCTTCAAAATTGCAACTAGAGGCTTTAATTTTTTCTTCAGTTCTTTCATCTTGAGAAATGCTGAGCGTGCCCTTTCCTTTTGGTTTTCTAACTCCAGGTCTTCGTACATTTCATTATAATACTTTGTCTTCTTAAGCCACCCTTTAAAATCTTCTTTTCAGCTCTTTTACTTCATCATTTCTTCTGTTCACTTTAGCTACTCTGTGTTCAAGAGCAAGTTTCAGAGTCTCTTCTGACATCCATTTAGGTCTTTTCTTTGTTTCCTGTCTTTTTAGTGACCTTTTTCTTTCCTTATATATGATGTCCTTCATGTCTTCCCACAACTAGTCTGGTATTTGGTCATTTAGTGTTCGACATGTCAAATCTATCCTTGAGAAGGTCTCCAAATTCAGGTGGAATTCAAGGTCATATTTTGGTTCTTGTAGACTTGATTTAATTTTTCTCAGCTTTACCTTAAACTTGCATATGAGCAATTGGTGGTCTGTTCCGCAGTTGACCCCTGGCTTTGTTCTGACTGATGATATTGACCTTTTTCATTGTCTCTTTCCACAGATGTAGTCGATTTGATTCCTGTGTTTTCCTTCTGGTGAGGTCCACGTGTGTACATTTATGTTGCTGAAAAAAGGTGTTTGCAATGAAGAAGTTGCTGGTCTTGCAAAATTCTATCATGCGATCTCTGGAGTCATTTCCATAACCAATGCTGTATTTTCCAGCTACTGATCCTTCCTCTTTGTTTCCAAGTTTTACATTCTAGTCACTAGTAATTATCAGTGCATCTTGATTGCATGTTGGTCAATTTCAGACTGCAGAAGTCGGTAAAAATCTTCAGTTTCCTCATCTTTCCCATTTGTGGTTGGTGGATAAATTTGAATAATAGTCCTATTAAGTGATCTTTCCTGTAGATGTATGGATATTATCCTGGCACTGACAGTGATGTACTTCAGGACAGATATTGAAATGTTCTTTTTGAAGACAAATGCAACACCATTTCTCTTCAATTTGTCGTTCCCAGCCTAGTAGACCAAATGATTGTCTGATCCAAAATGGCTAATGCCAGTCCATTAATGCCTAGGATATTGATCTTTATGTGTTCGGTTTCATTTTTGATGACTTCTTAAATTCCTAGATTCATACTTTGTACATTCCACATTCCCATCATTGATGGTTATTTGTAGCTGTTTCTTCTCATCTTCTGGCACTGTATCAGACAGTGTTCCACTGCTATTCATAAGGTTTTCATCAGCCAACTTTTTCAGAAGTAGACCTCCAGGTCCTTCTTCCTAGTCTGTCTTAGTCTGGAAGCTCTGCTGAAACCTGTCCACCATGGGTGACCCTGCTACTATTTGAAATACCGGTGGCATAGCTTCCATTATTACAGCAACATGTAAGCTTGACAGAAGCATGGTTGTTAAGAGGCTAGAAATCCAAATTCAGGGTGCTAGTTCCAGGGGAATGCTTCCTATTTCTGTCGGCTCTGGGGGAATGTCCTTGTCATCAGTCTTCCTTTGGTTGAGGAGCTTCTCAGGGCAAGGACCCCTGAGGCAAAGGACGTGCTCCACTTCCAGCTTTTTTTTTTTTTTTTTTTTGGTGATATGAGATCCCTCTCCTATTTGCTCGTTTCTCTCTTTTATATCTCAGAAGAGATTAACTTAAAATACAACCAAATCCTGTAGGTTGTGTCCTGCTTCATTAACATTACTGCCTCTAATCCTGCCTCATTAACATCATAGAGGTTAGGATTTACAATACATAGAATAATTACATCAGGTGACAAAATGGAGGACAACCACACAATACTGAGAATCATGGCCTAGCCAAGTTGACACACATTTTGGGAGATAAAATTAAATCCATGACTTTCCTCATTGAAAAAAAAAAAAAAAGTCCAAACCAGTGAAACAGTCTTTGATCTGCAATGAAAAGTCAGTGTTTTTTTTTTGGATTTTAATAACTTTTTATCTTGAATGAATTACAGCGATAAAAGAATACAGAAAAAGGTTCAAGGAGAGGTAATTCTCCACCTTTACTCCATCATCATTTAATAGACATTATATAAATAGGTTTGTTTCAGATGTTTAATTTTAAAATGATAAATTAGGACATAATGACTCAAAAAAGATATTTTGGTATCCTTTACTGTTATTCTTATTGTTCGTTGCCATTGAGTTGACTTTGACTCGTGGTGACCCCATGTGTGCAAAGTAGAACTACTCCATAGCGTTTTCAAGCAGTGTCCTTTTGAAAGCAGATCGCCACACCTGTCTCCTGAGATGCCTCTGGTGGGTTTGAACTGCAAACGTTTCAGCCAGTAGTCAAGCGCTTAACCATTTGTGCCATCCAGGGACTCCTTACCATTTCTTTAAGTTGATGTGTTCCTATTTTTTGTTAAAAATTTCAAACCAAGATCTTTTTAGCCTGTCATAAAGATTATGGTCTAGAGGAGGATAGAGAAACCTCTTGTCTTTGAAATGAAAAAGATAGAATGTGATTTCTTAATCCTGATTTTGCCATTCCAGTTATTTTAGGAGGCATTGCAAAATTCTTAACCTATTGAAAATCCAGTATCATTCTAGTAAACAAAATGCTCTCCACTCTGACTATTAGCAGTTATTATGAGAGCCAGACAACAGAACCATGGTGTGACTAAACCTGTTGATGCCATCGTCCGGATCCCTGCAGTACACTCTTATAAGTGTTACATTATTAGTAGCCAGGTCTCTCTAGAATATCTGGGGATAGTAGAATCCAAGGTAGAGCTGTGTAATTAAAGTTAGTGAGGTTCCACGTGGAAGTCATTTTTGTTTTTCCCCATCTTGTCAAATCCAAGTTTCCAAAAATTATTTTCCCTAAGACTATCATTATAGGTTTTGAACACTTTGATGATTAGTTTGATTTGTGTCTGGATTTAAGTATCTCAGACTAAGTACTAAAGATATAATTTAAGACTATACAATTGCTGTAGTACTTTTTAACATACCTTATCGGCTCTTCATGCCCTTTTCTACTGTTGATTCACAAACATCCTTAATGTTATTTAAAGCTGTTTTTATTGTTGGCTTAGAAGCATTCTTTATACACTTTGTTCTAATCATTATATTTGATGACTTTTAAAAATCATTATTCTTTTTGCTAATTTCATCAGTTTAAAAAATCTGGTACATTAAAACAGTGATAGAAAGCATTTATTCCAGGCAACATTAGTGTTGGGATTAATTATTTTTTAAAGAACAAATAAGTTGTATGATTCTGAATACATAGCAGGTGCTCAGTCAACCTTTGAATAAATGAATATTTTGGAATAATACACGGGCCACATATAATAAGAGTTAAACTTACAGAAAAATGCTACCTGGATAAAAACCATGCGGAAGAGCTTGAAATAATCCATTTTATTTAGTGTCATTTCTTAATGAGCTTCCAATAAGTGAATGATTGCAGTGAGATGTAGAATAATGGAGGCTTCCTTTGTTTAACAAAACAAATCGATGTTACTAAGGAACCACCCTGAAATGGACTCTATCTGTATCTATACTCAGCTTTCCCAGTAGAACGTCAATTATTTTTGCTTTCAAGAGAGGAAAGTAGTTTAAGAAATGTGCAAAATGTAGAGGGTCACTGGCTTCCTGCATTTCTATTACTGTATCCCATCCCCACCCGTCACACATGCCTTGGAGAGGGTTTCCTAAAGGAGATGGCTTCAGTGCATTTTATTAAGTGGACCACCTCTTATAAATGAAAAATAATGTTAAATACAGACATAAAACTTAATTCGGCAAGAGTTATGGGCATACATACACTTAGCATTGCCTACACTAGCATTAATTAAATTCCAGCGACTCATAAGATGGTATCGAGAATGGGTGCTTTCCTTATGGATAATAGAGCAGCTATTCAGCTTTTCACCAGCCAGACTTAGGGAGCCACTAGGGACATCCAAAGGTTCACAGACCTTGGGACAGACTTCAGAAGTGATTATCACAACTGCCCCCCCCCCGTACCACACAAGTGGAACTGAGTGGGTCACATGGTGGTGGTGTTGTTGTTATGTGCCATCAAGTGGATTCTGACTCATAGTGACCCTGTGTACAACACAATGAAACACTTTCTGGTCCCATACCATCCTCATAATCATGCTTAAGTCCATTGTTGCAGCCACTGTGTCAATCCTTCTCATTGAAGATCTTTCTCTTTTTCACTGACCCTCTAGTTTACCAAGCAATGATGTCCTTCTCCAGGGACTGGTCCCTCCTGATAACATGTCCAAAGTAAGTGAGACGCAGTCTCGCTATCCTTGCTTCCAAGGAGCATTCTTCCAAGGAATACCACTTCCAAGGCAGATTTGTTCATTCTTCTGGCAGTCCATGGTATATTCAATGTTCTTCGCCAAGACCATAATTCAAAGGCATTGATTCTTCTTCCATAAAAAATTGTGTCACCTTTTTGTGACCCTACATTAAATGGTTTGAATTTACCGTGGGAATATAACTTTGGAAGTTTTAATGTGGAATTAATGGTATAATTTACAGTTGCAACCCTCCCTTATTTGAAATCTGAAGGTAATACCACTCTTCCATCTTCTTAATTCTGTCTGTGAAGGGAGAGGCCCTAGCAGTTTGAATTTTCTGTAGATGATCTAACTGCCAAACATGGATGTGGATTTGGCATAGGCCCATTGGACAGGAAAAGTATATGTATCAGGACTGAATTCCACTCCAATCCAGCATTTTCGAGGATGTCTCTGCCTATTGTTCCATTCTCATTAGGAGCCACTCTATACCTCGCTTACACTGTAGCCATCCTGGTCTTTTCTTCCACCGTAGGACCTTTGTACGTTTTGTTCTCCTGTCCTGGAACCTTTTGTTCTCAGCTCTTCTGATAAATGCAGCCTGGCTCTCACCCACATCACTCTCCTCACTATCTTAAAAGGAACATGGGACACCCTCTTGTCAAAATTACCAGAGACATCTTAACTGCTGAATCCATTAAGCCATGTTCAGAGCTTATTTTCCAGTTGCCTATACTCCATTCTTCTTTTCCAGCTCTATTCTTTGGCTTCTGTAAAAGCTTATGTTCCTCATTCTTTGACTCCTCAGACCTTTTTTTTTTTTTTTTTTGTCTCCTTCTTCTGTCCATTCTCTAAGTACTGGTTTTCCTCTGGGTTCAGCTCATTATTGATTCTTCTTATCTCTTGGGTGACTTTCTTCATGTTCAGGGTCCAGTTTCTCTTTTATGGCCATGGCCCCCACCTTTGGAGCTCTAGCCTACACTTCTCCCCAGAGGTTTCCACTCCTATATTCAACTTTCTACTGGCTAACTTCACTTAGGTGGCCCATCCAACCAACCAGCCACCAGCTAGTTGCTGTCTCTCATGGACCCTAATCCGTGGCAACCACATGTGTGTCAGAACAGAACTGTGCTCTATAGGCTTTTCAGTGGCTGATTTTTCTGAAGTAGATCATGAAGCCTTCCTTCCAAGATGCCTCTGAGTGAACTCAAGCCTCCAGCCTTTCTGTTAGCCATAACCATCAAAACCCCTTATGGACAGGAAGAAACTTAGTTTTCTCTTCAGCTTCTTTTCCTCTGGTATTCCATATCTCATTTAGTGATATTTCCATTCATTTATCTCTCAAGCCAGAAACCTGAAGTCATCCTAGACTCCCTTATGAACACATACAATCAAGAACTGATTTTACCTCATATTTCTTTCTACTTCCCACTTTTATCATCACATCTCCCTCTTAGACTAAAAGAGAAAAGTGAATGTCACTTTAGCGTATCTGCATTTGTGTAGCTAGATTTGCACGTTATGAAACAAGGTTCTTCCTTTGACAACTGGTGTTTTGATGGCTATTCTTTAGGATTTGTAAATTTGTTCTGTTTTAAAAAAGAGTTATCTTAGAACAGTTTGCTTAAAAACAAACTTGCCAAAACAACCAAAAGAATACATGACAATACATTACAGGTTTAAACACACTCATCAGGTCATAGGTAGGGAAATGTGGAAATGATGTTTCTTATACTGACTCTCTAATTTTCATATAATGTTTCAGTATACTCTTTCCTTGCAATTATTACATTGAAATAATTTAGTAGTTTCATGACTGAGATCTAAAGTTGTGCTCGCATTGAATAGGCAGAGTTTCTCTGGGAATGAAGAGAAATGACTGTGTTTATTGAGTTTTTGTTAAAGAACTTGCATCACATCCAACCTCTTAGGGCTCAGAGAAAGCAAATGCCAATGAGAATTTATGGAAACAGGTTTATTAATTTGGCTTATGTGAACATTTTCCCCCAACTTGAGTCTAAGAAAACATGTTTAGGGAGCTATAGCGCTTTTACTGTTGCGTGGGAGTCTCACTAATCAAGACTGGCATCTTATTCCTGACAGTGAATAAGCAACAATATTGTAGAAAATAATGAAAAAATAAAAAAGTAAAACATCTGAACATTTTACCCACCATTTTGAAATGATTTCTAAGATTAAAAATTAGCCTTTATGGCCTGGGATTAGATAGAAATTATCTTTATTATGTGAGTGTATTAGAAACAGTGCTCATAGACAAACCAATGTCGTGTTCTAACAAAAGAGTAAAAACATCTGTCTATTGCTCTACTAGTATATGAGACTCTTCTTGAATCTGATGATTAAATCCTTTACAAAGTGTTGATTAATTAAAAAAGACAATAGCTCCAAAATGAGAAGTATTCTCTGGAGATGATCAGGGACCTATAAACCTAATAATTTGGTTTTATTTGTTAAACATGTTTAAATGTGATCCTTTTTTTAATACAGTGATAATTTGGAAATTTAAACATAGAATGTTATGAAATAGAAAAGAATAATACTTGGACCTCATAGAATATAAGTCCAAGCTTTAATTTAGGGGGGCAGGCAGAATCATCACAATGTGCTATTTATCCTGATAAATTTAAACTTTTGTTGTCATGGTTGTTGCTGTAAGCTGCTCTACAGAAGCTTTTGAGGGAGTTAGTACTTCAGCCTCTTCGCCTCATCGAGAAGCGAGGAAGTTCAGCCTTGAAATAACTGAAAATCCTTGTAGCCTGTATTATTTTCCTAGGCTGCTGTAAAAAAGTACCATAAAGTGGGTGGCTTCAAGAAACTGAAATTTTTTGCTCAAAAGTTCTGGAGGCTAGAAGTACAAATCAACATGTCAGCTGGGTCATGTTCCTTCTGAAATTTTGGGGGAAGATCCTTTCTTGTCTCTCCCAGCTTCTGGTAGCCCTAGGGGTTCCTTGGCTAACCACTGCATCATAACTTCAGCTCTACCTCTGTTGTCACATGGCCATCTTTCCTCAATGTGTCACTTTGCCTTTCTTCCTTCTTATATAAGGTCAGTAGTCACACTGGAAACCCTGGTGGTGTAGTGGTTAAGAGCTACGGCTGCAAACCAAAAGGGCGGTGGTCTGAATCCACCAGGCGCTTGTTGAACCCTGTAGGGCAGTTCTACTCTAGTATGACCTCATGTTAACTGATAACATCTTCAAAGACCCAAACAAGGTCACATTCGCAGGTACAGAGGTTAGGACTTCAACATATCTTTTGGGGGGATACAGTTCAATTCATAACATACTGTATAATAATTTCCCAGATATACCCATGGCTACTGGAGTCTATTTAATCATTTAATAAGCTAAAATTAACAAGAACACACCTGAACTGACAAACTATATAGATAAGCGCAATGGATTGGCTCTTACTTCGTCACCAAAAAAAAATCTTAATGTATTTATCAACAAGGAAGATCTATAAGTAACATGTTAACTTCTTCTTCAACTATCAGTATTACTTTCTGTTTACTTTAACAGCCCCACCCTCACCGTACCAACCCACCAAAATGTTCTTGAGGGGAATACAGATGTGGGGATGTAGAGCCCTGGCAAAGAGGCTGTGGGAGGGAAGAACGCGGAAGGAGATTTGGAATCTTCAATCCACTGACACATCATTTCCATTTTCCCTTCTCCCTGGCCTTTCAGAGCCTCAGGGTACCATGGCCACTGAAAAAACAGTACGATTGCTCACTGAGTCCAGATACTTATTTTTCCCCCATGGCAGAACTAAAGAAATATAAGGGTCCTGAAAGTTATCTAAACATATTTTAAATATAACTCATGTTGTCTGTCGTCATCAGCAGACAAACTTATTCTTTGTTCACATGTGCTGTGGCTGTTTTTTTAGCTCATTTAGGGGCTTGTGATAATTTTGGATTTTGTCCCTTGTGAGATGACAACCTATGATCATTTCTTTTTTACTGGTTGCAAGTTTTAAGGCATTTTGGCATACATTTTGTAATCACATTGGAGGTGAAAGCAAGAAATAAGTTCTATAGGGCAGGTGGATTTTTCCCTAGACTAGGTAAAAAAAAATTATCTCCCAAAGGCTTATCTTTCTAGGAGGAAAGTCTTGATTTAAGAGAAAGCTATTCTTACAACCTTAGTTTTGTCTTCATCAATAAACAGCGGCTCAATCAAAACTGGAGTGTTAGACTGTGGCGAAAACTAGTGAATGACTGTGTATAGAGTACTGTACAAGAACCATGCCTATGCATTTCGAGAAGGAATAATTTCCCATTTAAGATTTGTTAGGAACTATTAGAGGTTTTACAACTCTGCTGACGATAATCCTGTTTGGAACATGGTCTGCTTACATAAAAGTAATTTTTAATTTGAAAGCTCTCATTAGTTTAAAAAGCTAGTCAAATGATAAGCTTTGAGCTGAGTCACAGTCTAATTTACCATCACAAGGCACACAGTTTCTCTCTATATTTTACTTAGTAGTTTAATCCTATCTCAGAAGTGCCGTGAGGAAAAATACACACAAATATCTGGTATTTTTGAGCATGTGTGTTGTGGCAAATTTAAATTTGTTCTAATTGTGCATCTGTGTGTAAACAGCTGAAGATTTATAGTTGTTTCTTAAGGATGAGGAAATGGACCACTATGGACTAATTAAAAATAAGAACTCTCCGGAAAAGCAGGAGCTGACTTGTTAAATGCCAGGGCACTGAGAGGCAATATTCTCTACTCTCAATTGGGTAATTTATATCTTTGTCACTTGAAGAGCTGATATATACTTGAGTCAATGAATCATTCCACCAATATCCCATAACTAAAACAAATTATGTTTCCTTTTCAGAGGCAGGGTTTTAGTCAATTGAATAATAAATCATTCGGCCTTTTCCTGAATAATAGAATAGGGAGGCTTTTAAAGACAGAAGCACAACTAAAAGAGGCCCCAGAGAAGAGAGCCTACCTTGTTTTAAAAGAATGCCAGAATGGCCCAGATTTCTTTGATTATACTTTTCAGTGTTGGAAATGATATTATGTGGCTGTTTTTTAATATTTTCAGTTTGTCACTGAGAAGTTGTCTTACTGCTCAGAAGTCAGGAATGAATTAACTTTGTGATTACGCCCAGTAGTCTTGGTCAGTGCCTACTGATGGTTCTACAGTGACCAGGTGTATGAGGAAATGTTTCTCTTTCTTTTTTTTTTAATAATCTTGCTTTGTTTTTTTGATTTCCCTGTCTGGGTTGACTTCTGATTGCTCTGCCCAGTGTTCTAGTCTTGGGTTGATACCTGATATTGATTTTCTAACCAAAGAACTCCCTTTAGTATTTCTTGTAGTTTTGGTTTGGTTTTTATGAATTCCCTAAACTTCTGTTTATCTGGAAATGTCCTAGTTTCACCTTCAAATTTAAGAGACAGTTTTGCTGGATATATGATTCTTGGTTGGCAATTTTTTTCCTTCAATTTTTTAAATATGTCATCCCATTGCCTTCTTGCCTGCATGTTTCTGACAAGTAGTCTGAGCTTATTCTTATTGGCCCTCCTTTGTAGGTGACTTTTTGTTTATCCCTAGCTGCTCTTCAAATTCTCTCTTTATCTTTGGTTTTGGCAAGTTTGATTATAATATGTCTTGGTGACATCTTTTAACATCTACCTTATGTGGAGTTCGATGAGCATCTTGGATAGGTATCTTCTTACCTTTCACAATATCAGGGAAGTTTTCTGCCAACAAATCTTCAACAATTCTCTCTATATTTTTTGTTATCCCTCCCTGTTCTGGTATTCCAATCACTCGTAGGTTATTTCTCTTGATAGAGCCCCACATGATTCTTAAGGCTTCTTCATTTTTTTCAATTCTTTTATCTGATTTTTTTTTCTCAAATATATTAGTGCCAAGTGATTTATTTTCAAGTTCAGGAATTCTGGCTTCTGCTTGCTCAATTCTGCTCCTCTGACTTTCTATCGAGTTGTCTACTTCTGTAATTTTATTGTTAATCTTCTGAATTTTTGATTGCTGTCTGTCTATGGATTTTTCCAGCTTATTAAATTTTTCTATTATGTTCCTGAATAATCTTTCTAATTTCTTCAGTTGCTTTATCCGTATGTTCCTTGGCTTGTTCTGCATATTGCCTCATTTCCTTCCTGATGTCTTGAAGGGTTCTGTATAGTATACATTTGTATTCTGGCTCTGGTAACTCCAGGAATGCACTTTCATCTAGAAGATCCCTGGATTCTTTGTTTTGAGAGCCTGCTGAGGTGATCATGGTCTGTTTCTTTATGTGACTTGATATTGACTATTGTCTCTGAGACATGTATAAGTTATTGTATTAGTTTATGCTTGCTTACTGTGTCATAGCTTCTTGCTTTGTTTTGTTTTGATATGCCCACAAGGTTTGCTTGCGTGAGCTAGCTTGATTATTTTCACCTTTGGAGCTCTGTGGTCCTATCCCCAGATAGCTAGAGCTGTTTTCAGGTATATCAGTTTAGGAGTCCAGTCAGTTTTCTTGTATGGATTCAGCTCAAGTTTCCAGGTAGCTGATCATCAAATGTGTGGTACAGGCTCTGTCCTACAGTCTTAGAGGGGCAGGGATGATTGGTGTACGTACCGGTATCTAATTACAGCAGGGGTCATGCTCTGAACAAGGCGGGGGGCTGAGAACCGACCCTCAAGTATCTCTGAGGAAAGCACGTCCCTGTTCCCTAGAGCATGCAGGTGGATGGGTTCTGCAGATGGACCACGGGCACCCAAAGTTTTTGGTTGTAAGGACTGGGAGGTACCAGTTATCCTTAGACCCTTGTCACAGGTGGCTGGGTGACCTGAGTGGAGCTACCAGTCCTTAGGTCCCTGCTGTGGGTAGGTGAGGACATTGTTTAATAGGCAAAACAATGTCAAACATCAAATACCCATCTCTCCACCGCATAGCTGAAATGGTTGGAGTCTGCCAACAAGGGCCTGTTCTCCTGAAATAGGCCCACACAGGTCCATGCAGAAGGGAAAGCTGCTCAAGGTCCATGGACCAGTTATGCCTGGACAGGAGCCACTTCTGTCCTGAGCTCCCCCAGTTAGTGGAGTTGACAAATTATATTTTTCCCCAATTGCAAATGTTTTCCTTCTCCAAGGCCAGGAGGGCGGCTCTAGGTGCTCAACAAGACCTATCTCAGGCCCAGGGAATTCAGCCACTGAATCCAGCTTGGGGGTGGAGGGCCATGGTAAAATATACGCAACTACTTAGCTTTTGCCGAGAGCGCCATTCTTCTCAGGTTCGGGAGGTGTGAGTAGGCTGTGTGGCTGGCTGCTTCTCCCTGAGGAAACTGTGGCCAAATGCTAGTACCAGCCCGCCACTGCCACTCCGGGAATGGTTCCTGAGGGATCCCCGCGATTCAGGTCCAGTAACTCCTCTCCACTTCTGAACGGTCTCTTCCTCCCCCTGCCCCTCAGTTCATTTTCTAAGCTTCCCTTTGAAGCTCAGGGCTCCCAGCTGGTCACAAATATACTCGTTTCACTTGTTTTTTTCAGGTCTTTGTTGTAAAGAGGACTCACCGGAAGTGTCTATTCCTCCATCTTGGCTCCGCCTGCTTCTATTTCTTAAAAAAAGAATAACCTTACAAGCACTTACAGTTTACAAGGTGCATTCACATACATTTTCTTTTTTGAATCTCACAATAACTCTATTATATATACCAGACCCAAAACCAAACCCACTGCTGTCAAGTCAATCCTGACTCATAGTGATCCTATGGAGCTCTGGTGGTGCAGTGGTTAAGAGCTCAGCTGCTAACCAAAAGGTCAGCAGTTCAAATCCACCTGCTGCTCCTTGGAAACCCTATGGGGCATTCTCCTTGGTCCTATAGGTTAGTTATGAGTTGGAATCAACTCTATGGCAATGAAAAAAAAAACACTGCCATCGAGTAGATTCTAACTCATAGTGGCCCTATAGGACTGAGTAGAACTACACATAGGGTTTCCAAGGTTGTAATCTTTATAGAATCAGACTTCCACATTTTTCTCCCATAGAGTGGCTGGTGCATTTGAACTGCTGACCTTTTGGTTAGCAGTTGAGAACTTAACCACTTGTGCCACCAGACTTATTTAATGCTTATCTTCAAATCAGAAATTCAGATTCAGAGAGGTTAAGTGACTTACACAGGGTCATATAGCTAGTAAACTGACTAATCACAAATTGACACTAGTTTTTTTTGTCCTAAGGACGGTCCTGCCTCTTTGGTATGCTTATAAAATGGTGTACTATAAACATGCAGTAAGGTGCTTTTGGGAAATTTCTTCCTGGAGAAATATATTAATTGATGATGTAGCTGGGAGCACTATTAACTGGAGTCTATGTCTGAACGGGTTCCTGTGTGGGGCAAATAGTTTGTACTCAACTACTAACTGAAAGGTTGACAGTTCAAACCTACCGAGTGGAACCATGAAAGAAAGGCCTGGTGATCTGCTTCTGTAAAAATTATAGCCAAGAAAACTCTCTGGAACAGTTCTACTCTGTAACACATGGGACCTCCATGAGTCAGAATTGACTTGACAGCAACAGGTTTTTTTTTTTTTATGGTCTGAACAGAAGAAAGCATAAAGAAATATCCAGTTTTAAGCATCATCAGTCAGATGTTCAATGTAAATGATTTGGGATTGATAGACACAGTGGACAGTCCAGGACTAAGATGAAATCCATCATCTTATGCGTATTCAGAGGACTGGGCCTATATTTAAGGATGATAGGTGAGAAGGCCTTGACTCATCCAAGAAGGGCAGTCACAAGAAACAAATAATTAACCTATTTCGCATACACTAATCTGAATAGATGATGTTTGATGTTCTGTTGGCCAGCGCTGGGTAAAATGGGCTGAAAAGACTGGGACGCTGTGTGACTAAGCGCCAAGGACCTTCCAGAAATGGGTCAAGGGGTTATTTTCAAGGTGCATGGAAGAGGTGTGAAGCCAGAGCAAGATAGGTAGGAAAAGAATCCTTCCTGCAGAATCTAGGAGCCTTTCCAGGGTGGAATGCTGATCAAAATGGGAGAAAAAAACCTGAGGGTTTGCATAAAGATAGTACAGTATTTTATTTAACAAAACAACAAATAC